>NC_083333.1:34880659-35190924 GCF_963455315.2 Globicephala melas
AGCTAGCTGTACAGAAGCACTTTTGTGCTGTATCACTAGGACTTATCCTATTTATAAATAAGCACATTGTGGATTTATATAAGAAATATATATATATTTCTTATAAAAGAAATACAAGGAAATGTTCTTTAAGTTTTATGAAATTACCTGTTGATTGAGGAATTTAGAAGTGTTGAGTTAGAGCATTTGGTTCATGGTATCTAAAGTTCTTCTAAACATTAAACTATGATAATCAAATTTAGGAGTTTGAACTTCACCATATATACATAGAAACATTCATGCTATACGTTTTTGTACAGAATATGTCCCCAGGTCTTATTGGCTAAAATTTTCTAGTTTATAGATGAGGCCCATCAGTCTCATAGATTGTGAATATTGGTACAGCTTTTTTGGAAAACAGTTTGATAACAGCTACCAAAATGAAAACACATATGCAGCTCCATTTTTAGGAATCTATTCTTTGGAAACACATATCTGATTAAAGAAATACGAATAAGGATGTTTAACTAAATACTACTTGTAAAAAAATTGAAAACTGCTAAAATGTTTTTAGAAAGAGAATGGATGATTAAATACATTAAACAATATTATGTGGATATTTAAAGAAAGATAGACTCTGCATAAGCTGTCATTTAAAAGGCAGGTCTTAGAAGGAACAAAGTCTGCATTGTTTTATACTCAGAAGATGTTCAGGAAGGCTGCTTACCAAATAAAATGTTTGCCCAGGGTGAGGGAGTAGAGGTGACGGGCCTGGAAGTAGAGAGGGAAAAGAGGATAAAAGAGTGGACTTTCAGATTTTACTCTGTCTCCACATTTAATGTTTTTTTTTTTTTTAAGGCCGCACTGTGCGGCATGCGGGATCTTAGTTCCCTGACCAGGGATTGAACCCGTGTCCCCTGCAGTGGGAGCGCGGAGTCTTAACCACTGGACCACCAGGGAAGTCCCATTAATATTTGATTTTTTTAAATATAATTTTTTTTTTATAATTTTTCTTTTAATAACAAACATGTATTACATTTCTAATTAAAAAAAGAAGAATGAGGGACTTCCTCGGTGGTCCAGTGGTTGGGACTCTGCAGTTCCACTGCTCGGGGCGCAGGTTTGGGGTTCGATCCCTGGTCGGGGAACTAAGATCCCCCATGTTGTGTGACACAGCTAAAAAAATAAAAAATAAAAAAATAAAGAAGAATGAATGGGAATTTCCTGAATTTCAGTAGTGTCTCACTTCCAGGACCTAGTGTGGGCTGCTCACTTTCTAGGATTCAGTCACGTTTATAGCACACAGTAATTTTCCCTTACCAAATACATTTTTTTTTTTTTTTTGCGGTACGCGGGCCCCTCACTGTTGTGGCCTCTCCCGTTGCAGAGCACAGGCTCCGGACGCACCGGCTCAGCGGCCATGGCTCACGGGCCCAGCTGCTCCGCGGCATGTGGGATCTTCCCGGACCGGGGCACGAACCTGTGACCCCTGCATCGGCAGGCGGACTCTCAACCACTGCGCCACCAGGGAAGCCCACCAAATACAGTTTTGAGGGACTTTCCTGGTGGTGCAGTGGTTAAGAATCCGCCTGCCAATGCAGGGGACATGGGTTCGAGCCCTGGTCTGGGAAGATCCCACATGCCATGGAGCAACTAAGCCCACGTGCCACAACTACTGAGCCTGCACTCTAGAACCCATGAGCCGCAACTACTGAGCCCGCATGCTGCAACTACTGAAGCCCATGTGCCTAGAGCCCGTGCTCCGCAGCAAGAGAAGCCACTGCAATGAGAAGCCTGCGCACTGCAATGAAGAGTAGCCCCTGCTCGCCATAGCTAGAGAAAGCCTGCGCACAGCAAAGAAGACCCAACACAGCCAAAAATAAATAAATAAAGAGTTTACAAAAATAGTTTTGAAATTTTTAAAATGACAAAGAAAACCTTTTTACAGGTGTGTAGTTTTGCTGTCCCCTTAAACAAACAAACAAAAAATGAGGTCCCCCAAAGGATATCATTAATATTAAGTAACTTATTTCTTAAAGTAGAGAACTATTTCTCCAAGTTTAGAAAAGGAAATACTGGCGAATTGGGAGTATGAGTAGTTCTGAGATTTGTGAGATGGAGAGGTTTTCCTGGGAAGATAGATTAAAATAAAAAACAATTCATGTATAAATTGTAAGTCCAAATCAAAGGCGTAAGTAGAGCTACACAAGAGATGTAGTTTAGTGTACATTTGTTGCTAAAATTACATCTTCCAGGGCTTTTAAAGCTTATAGGGAAAAATGAGTATTTAGTCAAAAAGTGCTTGCTATTGGCTTTTACTGTTTCTTCTCATTTTGGATATGGGGATTCTCTTTACCTCTTCTTCCCCCATATACAACCCACAAAATATAAAGAAAACACCCTACACATTCAGATTATATTTTCAAGTGAAACCAGAAAAATAGTCATTTTTGGTTGAATGGGTTTTTCTGGTTATCAGCGTGCATGCCAGAACTTGAGAAAGACATTTCATTCTCATTTTAACTTCAGACTCATCTACTCTCTAGCCAACTTCCAGTTTAATAGGACTTTTTCTGATGTGAAGAGTTGCTGTATTGATGCTGCTTTTGTTGCTGGAAGGTTACCGCTTTTTAATTTATGGTGAACTGCCTCACAGCTCAGGATCCATCTATACCTTCAGTAACCTGAGATTCTTTTAGATTTTAGACTAAATTCTTAATGCTAGATGCTTGTAAAGTGCAACGTTGCTAAAGTACTAGAGATTCATAATAATTACCAAACCTGAATATATTTGATCATATGAAACCCCTGTCCGATGTTTCCAGACTCTATGTGAACTGGAGATTTTTACGAGGAATTGAGGCACAATTCCTGGCCCTGCAGAAAGGATTTAATGAAGTAATTCCACAGCATCTGCTGAAGACATTTGATGAGAAGGAGTTAGAGGTCAGTGTATTAATGTCATGACATCATCTAGTATAACAAAGAAAGTTTGGGAATTTTCTGTTACTTAGTTTTAGAGGAAAGCTGTATTTCTGGTGCTTTTGAAGTTTTATGATGTGATGCTGTGAGAATTCTAATTCACAGGAAAAGTCTTTCCTGCTTTTGGAAAAGCCTTTCATGTTTTGGAAATTTTACAAGTAACCAGTCTCTCTTATATTGTGACTATTCTTAATTTATTTTTCCATATTTTCCATTCATGCGTTTAATAGATTTTGTGTCTTCTGTGTACGTTCTTCCAGTGTTGTTTTCTATTCCCTAGTTAAGTGGGTATTGATTTAGTTAAATAAAACTTTATTAATTGGTCTCCACCATATTGACATTTATTTGGAATAAAAGCCTAGGCTTAATTGGATTTACATTAAGCTTTGTAAGAAAGCAGTTGAGGGGCTTCCCTGGTGGCGCAGTGGTTGAGAGTCCGCCTGTCGATGCAGGGGGCGTGGGTTCGTGCCCCGGTTGGGGAAGATCCCACATGCCGCGGAGCGGCTGGACCCATGAGCCATGGCCGCTGAGCCTGCGCGTCCGGAGCCTGTGCTCCGCGACGGGAGAGGCCACAACAGTGAGAGGCCCGCGTACCGCAAAAAAAAAAAAAAAGAAAGCAGTTGATAGACAAAAACGTAGAGGAAATAATTGAAACACTTAGGTTAAACTCTGTCTCAACAACCTCAGTCTCCTTGGAAACATTCGTTACTAATAGTAACTATAATAAACAGTTACCATTTTTTATTCTAAAACTAGTCCTTAAAGCACCATAGGGTTGGTGTTATAATTAAGACCTTTAACAAATACATCTCAGTTTCTACTGAACTACTTTGAAAAAACAATGAGGTTTTATTCTACCTGAGGTTCCAAATTTAATTAGTGGCTAGGGATAGCATAAATATTTAAAGTCGATACATAATTTAAAACATGATTTTATTCATTAACTTCAGCATCCTTTCTAACTAAATCTGTTAACAGACCTGTTAGCAAACAAGTCTAAAAAGATTGGCTTGACTTACTACCATCCCCATTCCTTTTTTGATTGGACTATTCTGTAGTGAAATGACCAGAAGGAAGTAGTCAGAAGGAGGAAGAAAACATAGCAGGAATGGCAGTAAAGTTGAAATACGATGCATTTTTATCTGTTCATACAATGAATAAGGAATTTGGCTTTAAAACTACCACTCCTCTAAAGAAAAGAATTAAGGGAGGTATCGTCTGTGGTCATGGGTGCTTCTGTAACCCTGCTCGGACACCTACTACCTGTTAGTGTGGCAGTGGCCAGTCATTTTTTCAGACGCTACAGAAGCTTTGTTGCAGGTTTTATTCAGTAACGTTAGGGTTTGTTATATACTTTGTACTGCTAATGAAGTTAGGCTTTTTACAAAAGTATATGTATATAATTTATTTTAGTGTTAGACTAGGTTAATTATGAAATATAGGATTTGCAGGTTACATTATCTTTTACACTACACACTATCATAATTGAGTGTTATAAACACATCAGTAGGATGAGTCAGTCTTGGACCCTAGGAAGGTGAGTATTAATAATATCAAAGTGATTTTGATATACCTCGTCTATACTGAGCCTGCATCAGGATGCCAAGCAGAGCTCTATTATCAATGCATTCATATATTTCATACTTCGGTCCAACTTTAAGCAGATTGTATCACTTATTCAACACAACTTCTTGAGTTCCTGTGCAGTGTTGGTTGCTTTCGCAGGATGTAACGAAACAGATGTTACTGCCATATTATAGCAGAGGAGACTGTGGCCAAGGGAAGTGAACTGAACTGCCCAGAATCCCAAAGCTAATAAGTGTTGAAACCCGAATAATAGATGCAAGTCTTAAGGAAGGCACATATAAACTGTATTTACTCTGAGTCTAGTTTCTGTCCATTAAAAATTTTTTTAGAATTCTGTGAAGTTATGGAACTTTTCATCTTATGTCCATCACAGTGGTGGTTCTCAGATCCTGGGTAGGGAACCTGCAGTGACTAGGTACTCATGGAACTTTTTAAAAAATACGGATCCTAATTCACCCAGATTCACAGAATTAAAATCTCTGAGCATAGGACCTAGTGTATATATTTTGAAAAACTTTCCAGATGGTTCTCATGTCTACCCTCAATTAAGAACACCATATGAAAGCCAACTCTGCAAATCTAAAGTTCTATTTTAAGGAATTTTTGGCTTAGGTTGGGTTTCCATTGGCTCATTATTTGTGCAATATTTTAACAGCTCATTATTTGTGGACTTGGAAAGATAGATGTTAATGACTGGAAGGTAAACACCCGGTTAAAACACTGTACACCAGACAGCAATGTTGTCAAGTGGTTTTGGAAGGCTGTGGAGTTTTTTGATGAAGAACGACGAGCACGGTTACTTCAGTTTGTGACAGGCTCATCCCGAGTGCCTCTGCAGGGCTTCAAAGCTTTACAAGGTAAGAAAGCCAGAGGGACAGACGATGTGGCATCTAATAATTGGGGGCAGGGGGTCAATATTTGGTGTACATAGATGGTGTACAAACATGTGCTTACATACAGATTCTCTTTTCACTCTAGTTCTTATCTGTAACTCTCATGTCTTGATACCTTCTTCTCTTTCCTTTCCTTTGTTCCCTCCCAAGAGCACGTTCTGCTGGGTTCTCTGTGATTGTAGTGAGTGCCGCATGTTAGAGACCATATGTGTCGATGCTCTGCCTTTTCTTTTCTGGTCTCCTTGCTTTTAAATTCTGTTGCACATTCCTGTAGGGGAAGTCTGTCTGCTTCCATGTTCACATCTCAACCTGGCAAACATTTACCCACTTGGGATGCCTCTCCCCCCTACTTTTTTATTCTTTTAACAGAAAGAGGCAGCATGAGTCGTGGAAGTCATTTGTTTGGTCAGAGCACTTTAATTAATGCATGGCATCAGACCATTTTACAGCCATATTCCATTTTTAAGAATTGTTGTCCATGGAATAGCTGTTTAATTTTGGGAGGAGTTGGTGTATTGCTTATGATCGTGGTTGCCTCTCTGGGTGGCAGTTGCTTCCTTTACCTCTGAAGCTCTTTATTTTCACAACTGCTGCTACTGGTGATGACTGAGGGTGTACGAAGCAAGACTGGTACATAATTCAACAGTGTTGCCCACAGTCCATATATCAAAAATCCATTGGGAAAGCATACTTTAGTCATGCTTGCATTCCCTATTTGGAGAACTCATCATTATCAGACTACCCAGATGAATAAAGTGAAGTTGTATCTACAAACTTTTGTATGGGGTGCCTTATGTTACCTGAAATTTATTCTATAGACTGCTAATCTTTTGCTCTCAGTGAAGTTTGAGTTGTGAAACTTAAAGTTGCATTAGGTTGTCATCTTTTTGAATGTGTATATATGTATTGGATCTTGGATTTGCCCATTTACTTCTTTTTTGGGGACACTGATTTTCTGTAGAAGATAGAAGTTGGCAAAGGATTTCAGTCCTGAACTTTTTCTCAAATTGAAATGCTAGCAGATTAAGGAATCCAGCCTTATCCAAGGTCAATTCCGGCTTTTAAAACCCAGACTGTTTTCCTCTGCCCTTTGGCAGCTTATATGGACTCACTAGTACCCTCCTCTCCCTCGACCCTGTGGTTTACATACCAGTTTTATCCTGAGATTCTGGAGACTAATACGTGCACCCACAGTGGTCTGACCCTCATTTGCTTCCTTTGCAGGTGCTGCAGGCCCACGACTCTTTACCATACACCAGATTGATGCCTGCACTAACAACCTGCCAAAAGCCCACACTTGGTAAATTATTTCTGTAGCTTTTTTCCCTCATTCCATGTATGTAGCTGTTAGTTCCAAACAGATTTGACATTTCGTTTGTTGTTCTTATTACTAAATGGACCCTTAAAAGAGTTGCTTATCATTCCTTTTAAGTGAATTAAGATTATCCAGAAATTGATAGGAAAACCCGAAAGCAATAATCTCTACTTGAGAGAAATATAACCTTTTTCTTGTCATTTTCTATGTGACACAAAGAGTAATGTGGCTGTATTAGGGTAAACGAATTAGTATACACTTGCTAGGTCAGTTCAGTTGACCTGTTTTGAATGAACTGTGTAAAATCTGATTTGCTTAATTACAGCTTCAATCGAATAGACATTCCGCCCTATGAAAGCTATGAAAAGTTATATGAAAAGCTGCTAACAGCCATTGAAGAAACATGTGGATTTGCTGTGGAATGACAACTTCAAGGATTTACCCAGGACTCTATTTATACCCTGACTGACAGCCTCCTTTCAGCAGTTTCAAGGAACGCTGACATACAGGAAAATGCACCCCCCTTTTTAAAAAAAATTTTAGGATACTGTGAGGGGAAAGGACAATTCTGAAATTCCTTTTCAAGGAAAAAAAGGTCTTTATGCTTTGCCATGAGGCCACATTCAGCTGCTATTTAAAATTAATATCTTGAACCTAAAGAATGCTGACTTTTCCTACATTTCCAGAGTTAGGCAGTATTCTACACTTAAAGACTACTACTATTTTTATAAAAGGTAATCTATTCAAATCGCTTCACAGATTTCAACTCTATCAAACATCAAGACAACTTCAGCAGTCGGTACAAGTCACATTTCATTTTGGTTGAATACATGATTTTGAACAGCTCCTGTACTTGCTCTTTGTAAAAAAAATAAAAATAAAATTATTTTGAATTATTCTAACTTTGTAAACAATTGGCTATAAAAGAATCTTAAAAAAGTTAAGCCATTTACATGTTTAATTACATTTTTCTATAGCAAAGCATTATATTTTAAAAGCATTATATGTTTCAACTTAGCCTGAGTCTCTTTTTATATTTTTCAAGCATGAATTCCATGGAATACAGCTGTATAATTTTGGTTGTCAAATTCTTAATGCAACCATTTAGTCTGAACTTAGTAGCTTATTTGCTACAATAAGATGCATTCAGGGGCTCCCTGTTTTTAAGAGACTTTAAAAAAATCTTAATTTTTTATCTTGAATGAATATGATCGGGTATTTTGCATTTACTTTGCATCTTAAATGGAAATACTGCATTTTTATAGCTACTCAGATCATGTGGATGGGATCGGATTTTCATTCTTTTATTGGGTCAGCTTATCTTTGATATATATATACACTATTTCTGTAAACCAAAGTCTCCTGTGACAAGTGCACCTAACTTATATTACGTTTTAATTATGGTAAGTTTCTATCAAGTAAACCATCCTGAATCTCTGTTTAGCTGCTCATATTTTAATCAGATAAAATTACGAAAAGGAAAAATTTTGCTCTAAAGATTATTTAGCAAGCTTAGAAAACCCTGCTTTTACCTAAAATGAAGTGGGGTGGTGGGGCAGTGACGTGATTACTAACAAGCGATTCTGACTCTATCGCAGACAGTACTTATCGTCTGAAGAGTGATTTTGGAGGTAAGGGAATCCCAGTTCGCTTGGTGTTGAAGATCAGCATTTGATTTTGAAATATCCATATTTAGCTTTCAAGGTGTGTGGCATGTTGCATGACCCAGAAGGCAACCACAGTTTTGGAGTGAGAGATTGGAAAAATCTGAAATCATGGGTGGATTTTTAAATTCAAATATCAGAAATCTGCACTATTTTTTTTTCTTTTACATTGTTGTGAAATCAAGAATAGCAATTTTGATGAGATAGCTTTGTTTAAATTTTGCAGCTTAATTATCAAGTGAATAAGCCCCTTGTGTTCTTTCGTTTGATGGATTGGTTTTCAGTCTGTGTTCTTGGAGCCAAGGGGCTCCTCAGAGGTGCCTCAGAAGTAATGGTTAAGAGAGGAGGGACAAAGAGAGAGGGAGAAGAAACATAGCTGGTACTTGAGCAGGGGCCTCCAACTCCCCACCCCTCTTTACCCAGAGCAGCTCCGAGTTTTCTCTTTTATATACATTGGAATTCCACGTAATCTTTCATGGGGGCTAGGAGGGGTGGGGGGATGGGTAGAATAAAAGAGGTGGAAAATTTGCTGCTTAAAAAAAGTTGAGAACTACTCCTGTCGTTTCTAAGTATTTAAATTTATTTCATTCAGACAAATTTGACAGCCATACAAGCTGGTTACAGTCATAACTGTGTAGTGGCGATGTGCTTATGCTGACCTTTTTCTTCCCACTTTGTTTTCCTACTGCATTCTTAGTAGTACCGAAGAACATCTTAAAACATACTGTTTGATCATCAGTAGTTTTCAGCTTTCACGATAGTACCTTATTGGTTGCAGGTCCATCTCTCTCATATATGAAAGCACTAGCGCAGTGTAACTGTGCCTGTTATAATCTTTCAGTAATAGTAAGTACATGATGAACACTTTAGAGAAATCATAACTGACGGATGCAGTACTAATGAAATGCTACTCTCATACTAATGTACAATACAGAGCAGGCAAATACCATCGCTTTTTGAGTGCCTTCTTAATTTTATAATAATGACTTAATAGAGCTTTAAAAGAAATAAATTACCCTCCCTTACAGTCTGTGGTATCACCAACATAATTTATAAGAACAGGATGATTTAGATTTCATTTTCAAAGTTATGTTACCTGATCACTTCCAAATAGGTGCTAAGCAAACAAAACGTGCCAATGTATCATTGAACCTTGGACTTGCACCTCATGTGTAATGTGAATATTTATTTCCACATGTCCCTCTCAGCTGGGTTTTTCCTAATCCTTCCTCTAGTTTTATTTCAGATTTGTGATATCATGTTTCCATACATTGCCTTTCTATCATGAATACTTATGAACAATGGTTACTTTGTAGAGCTCATATGCAATACAGAGGTGAGTTTTGTTTCTGAGGGTCTTACTTCTTTGGTGTAAAGAGTTTTTAAATAGTGCTGTGTATAGTGTACATTTTGTTTTGCACATAGTTTGTTGCCCTGAATGGGTTTTGTTTTTACCAAGTCTTTTATTTTTTCCTTGTAATTACACTCCAGAGCACAAGTTTCCTTTCTTTTAAATACAAGGTAATTTGCTTTATTTTACAACACTAAGTCTGCTTGAACTTCTGGTGCATCGAGCTGATTGCATTGATGGGAGTTAAGAGATTGTTCCAGACATCTTTACAGTTTGATAGAGCAGCTCCTTCTGCTTCTGTCTTTAGCCTGCAGCACAGTCAATGGGTGCCATTTGTAGTATTTAATGTACTTACATTAGGATGATGATTGTACCAAATGCTGAGTTGGTTTGTTTCTAGATGTAATTAGTTCACTTAATGTAATATTCTTCCTTCTCTCAAACTGACTTTAAAAACAAAGTTTTATCATTTTCATTGTATTTATTACAGAGTGTTTTAGCTTTGATATTCTTTGTATTTTCACTCAGTTGTTACATGAGCTTTATCAATAACATCTGTATAAATGGTTTTTAAGAATTAACTATGTATGTGCCCATGCCGAAGTTGAGCAATAAAATGAATGCTGTTTGCACTGTCACAGCATCAAAGTTTTTAAAGAATATTGAGTTTATAATGAATTGTTTTGAAGAAATTTGGGTCTATGAAGAGTGACAGCATACGAGCCATAAAATGTGAAGTTTAAGATTCATGGGCCTTCCTTAGTTGATGCCTTTGTCACATGGTAGAGCCTCAGAGGGCTCAGGACCCCCTTTCTGTCTCCAGGTTGAGCAGGGAAGGTGCTTGTTTTCTCCTGCCATGGCATATCCTTAGGTTGGCAGTGGCTCTTGGTGGGCAATGGCCTGTAACAACTGTCACAGGCTCTGGAGGGCAGAGCTATGACTGGGGCCTCATTTGCTACCTTGGTGTTGAGCAGTAGAATCCTCAAAATGAAATGCAGAAGTCAGTTATATTTTTCCAAGAAGCCATGACTTCTTGGGTCATGATTCACAATTCTATAAATATAGTGGATTAAAGTCCAGCTAAATATGTGGGTGGAAAAAGAACTGGATACGATGTTTTTTCATCAAGAATAGTCCATGTAAGTCTCTCCACAGCATAGGCCATACAGAAAGGAATGTCTGGGAGATGCAGTGGAAGCAGTGGTGTATTAAAGTTCCAAAAGTAGGCATGGGGTCCATTTTTTACATCCTTTTGCAATGTAGTTTTTTGCTTTGCCTCCCATTGCCAGTTTACAATTGGTTGTGATCTAAAATTTATAAATTTTTAGTACATTAAAGATTTAGTATTATCACCTATAAATTACCCAAAAGTTTGAGCAATATGTGACATTTTTCTGCTCTGTGGTGACCTGAAAGATTTGTCCTTTCATTATAATGAAGGTTAACCTTTGCACCCACTGCATTTATTTGTACTTTATATACCAAGTGCTTATTGTAGTATATGCATAGCAGAACTGAGGTAATTATACAGAAAAAGGGTTAAATCTCTATGTTAACATTCTTAGAAAACTAGACAGATCAGATTTTTTAAAGTTATATTTCATTAAAAGGTATGTGCCCTAAATGTGACTTGTTCTTTGTCCACTCAGCAAATATCTGCTGTGCTCCTACTATGTGTCCGGCTCTGTACTAGCTTTAGGGATTAGCTTTGGATGGTTGTTAAAAAACTGAACTTCCAAACTAGTGCTTCTAGCGTATCTCGGTAGACGCTGAAGTGCAAACTGAGGTACTCAGAACTCAGTTTGTGTACAGCAAAGACGTTGGTCATGACGGGAGCACAGGATTAAATACCTCACCTAAGCAAGGCTTCACATCCCAGACTTGGTTTTTAAAACAGCTGGTTTGTTCCCCCATCCCCCTTTCCCCATGACATCTCAGATCCTAGCATACCTTTTGTGGATATTTGGGCTGGTTTGATCCAGGTTATCAAAATAGTCTGAGCTGTAAACCCCACTTCTCTCTTACAGTGTTTTGTAAGCAAAGGAGGTGGAGAGGCAACTGTAGCAGCCTGTGGGGTGGGTAAGCGATCCATCCAAGATTTTCCTCCTGCTGACTTAAGTGTTTATGAAGTCTTTTGATTTTCAGCCCAGGAAAGTAAAGATGGAGAGCACATCACACTCAACCTTTGAGACCACTCACTCCTCCCAAAGACGATGCTGGCATGGCAAGAAGGTGGAGAACCATCGACACCAGAAGGACAAAGTTTTGCGTTTTAACTGAGGTACGACTGACATACCACATTATATAAATTCCAGGTATACACGATAATGATTTGATATTTGTGAAATGATCACAATTTAGTCTAACATCCATCACCACACAGTCATTAAAACTGTCTTTTCCTTGTGATGAGAACTTTTAAGATCTGTCTTAGCAACTTTCAAATACGCAGTACATTGTTAGCTATACTCACCATGCTGTACATTACATCCCTATGACCTATTTTATAATTGAAAGTTTATACCTTTTGGCCTCCCTTCACCCATTTTGCCCATTCCCCATCTCTGACAACCACCAGTCTGTTCTCTGTATCTATGAGCTTGGTTTTGGGGCGTGGGAGGGTTTGTTTTTGTTGTTTTAAATTCCACATATAAGTGAGATCATATGGTGTTTGTCTTATTTTACTTAGCATAATGCCCTCAAGGTCAATTGTGTTGCAAATGACAAGATTTCCTTTTTTTTAAAAAAAAATAGCTGAATATTTCATTGTGTGTACATACACATTTTCTTTATCCATTCATTCATCCGTGGACTTTTAGGTTGTTTCTGTATCTTGGCTATTGTATATAATGCTTCAGTGAACATGGGGGTGCAGACAGCTTTTCCAGTCAGTGTTTCATTTTCTTCAGATAAATACCCAGAAGTGAAATTGCTGAGTCATATGTTAGGTCTGTTTAATTTCTTGAGGAATCTCCACAGTGGCTGCACCAATTTATATTCCCACCAGCAGTGCACCAGGGTTCCCTTTTCTCTACATATTTGTCAACACTTCTTTTTGGTAACAGCCAGCCAAACAGTTATGAGATGATCTCTCATTGGGATTTTGATATGTGGTTTTGTTTTGCATTTCCCTCATGATTAGTGTTGTTGAGCACCTTTTCATGTACCTGTTGACCCTCAGTATATCTTCTTTGGAAAAACATCTATTCGGTTCCTCTGCCCATTTTATAATTAGATTGTTTTGCTGTTCAGTTGTATATGTGCTTTATGTATTTTGGATATGAATCCCTTATCAGATGTCTGATTTGCAAATATTTCCCCCCATTCAGTGGTTGCCTTTTCATTTTGTTGATGGTTTGCTTTGCTGTGCAGAAGCTTTTCGGTTTGATGTAGTCCCACTTGTTGATTTTTGCTTTTGGTGTCGAATCCAAAGAGAATCATTGCCAGGACTGATGTCAGTGAGCTTACCACCTTTTTTCTTCTAGGGGTTTTATGGTTCCAGGTCTTAAAGTCTTAATCCATTCTGAGTTAATTATTTGTGTACGGTTAAGACAGTGGTCCAGCATCATTCTTTTGCATATGGCTGTTCAGTTTTCCCAACAGTATTTATTAAGAGTCTGTCCTTTCCCTGTTGTATATTCTTGGCTCACTTGTCATTAATTGATTATATATTCGTGGGTTTATTTTGGGCTCTCTGTTCTGTCCCATTAATTTGGGTCCTTTTGCCAATACCATGCTGTTTTGAGTACTATAGCTTTGTAATATAGTTTGAACCCAGGGAGCCTCATCCCTCCAGCTTTGTTCTTCAGGGAGCAAAGTTTTAAACGCAGTTCAGATTTAATGTTTTTTTTAAGATAAGAAACTGGTCACATCAGTCAAATTCTGGGTAATGGTTCAAATGGCTTGAAATGCCAGATAAAACAGGTTTTCAGCATGTCTGGATTTGGGATCTAATAGATTACTCTATAAGATGCAGCTTAAACCCCAATTTTGGATTCCTTCTTTATACCATTTCTCTTAATGACATCATCTTCTGTCTGCCCTGCCTGTCTCTTTCTCCCATTGCAGACTCCCCCTAACCATTTTTCAATGTGATGCCTCTTTCCATTGCGAATAAATTTCCCCTACACCCTTAGTTCCCTCACTAAAGGCTCTATTCTCCTGCCTTACCTCAACACAGGTTCTCTTTTCCTTCTTACATTTTATAGGACAGGCAGGTAATTTCTCCAGTGCCCCACCTGATATAGTAATGCATATATACAACTAGACATACATAGTTTAAAAAAAACACATAGTTCTCATTACAAGTTAAAAAAAAATCTGTGTGAGGTAACAGATGTTAACTAAACTTGAATCATTTCATGTACACTTATCAAATCATTGATATATAAAACTGTAAGTTTATATATTATATCATTAAAACTGGGGGAGGGTGACTCTTCATCACCCTTTCCCCTCATCCCTAGTCTTGCTTTCCAGAAGCTACTATTCCTAAACTTTCTGTCAGCTCTTCTGGTATTTCCGCATTTCTAAATGATATGGTTAATAGCGTACTTCATTAATTTTAGAATCTGTTTTTTTTTGGGGGTGGGGTGGGGGATATTTAAAGATTTAGTTCTCACACCAACCACCTCATTCTGTAACACCTCCACCCCCACTCTATACAGTTATAGTTAAGTTATAGTTCTAAATAACTTTTCAAATGCATGACTATGATGTGCTTTTCCTGGCTTCTTCTGGGCAAACTGGATTCACACACAATCCTCTCTCCACTGGTACTTGGCTAGCAACACCCCTCCACTTGCTGAGTTAGTTACCACTTCATTTGTTTTCTATTTTTCAAAAATGCATTGGCATCTTTTATTTTTGTTTCCTCTCCTATGAAGAATGACCTTTGCTTGGCAGTCCCATCCCTTTCCTGGTAAATTCCCTCACTTTTTCTTCTTTTTGGTTAGTCCCAGTTAATTAGTTTGGTAAAGAGCTAGCAGAAGAGTCCTCCTAAAACATTAAAAAAAAAAATAAGTGTAATGATGCTTTTATAACAAATTCAAATAGTGTATTAAGCAGAGTGAAAGTTTATATAATCTACCAAAGTCACAACTACTATTACATTTGGGGACTGTTCTTCCAGACCTTTTCTACATTGTATTGATCATACTGCATTATAACCACACAAGGCCAGCTAGAAGTCCAGTGCGCTATCCATTGTGCCACAGAGCCAGTTATACTGCATTATATATATGATACCCATTCATACCATAGCTTTTTAAAGACTTGCTCATTTTACCCAAGGATATACTGTATTTTTTTTTAAAATTTATTTTTGGCTGCGTTGGGTCTTTGATGCTGCACGTGGGCTTTCTCTAGTTGCGGCGAGCAGGGGCTACTCTTTGTTGCAGTGCACGGGCTTCTCATTGCAGTGGCTTCTCTTGTGGTGGAGCATGGGCTCTAGGTGCACTGGCTTCAGTAGTTGTGGTTCGTGGGCTCTAGAGTGCAGGCTCAGTAGTTGCAGCATACGGGCTTAGTTGCTCTGCAGCACATGGGATCTTCTGGGATCTTCCTGGACCAGGGATCGAACCCGTGTACCCTGCACTGGCAGGCGGATTCTTAACCACTGTGCCACCAGGGAAGTCCCTAGTGTGTATATCTTTCTATCTAGAAGTTCTTTATCATTTTTCTCTAACATTTTTAGAACTTATGTTCTAGCTCTTGTGCATTTCCCCCATCCTGTCCATTCACCTGCACTGATTGACTTGTCACTATATATATATTGCAGCTATCTGCATGTCTTTCCTTCATGATGCTCCAAATTTGGCCATCTTCCAAGTCTTTAACTCAGGAAGCCCCTACCTGCCTACAGGCCCTACATTGTCAGCTGCCATTCCAAAAGGGCAGCACTTGGGACCACAGCACTGGATACAGCTGCCTACTCTTTTCTGCAGGATAATCAGATCCCACCCCATCATGCCTCCTGGCCTCTATTATTTTTCATATATGTTATTCCTATATGCCCTAATGGGAGCCTCTCTTCTCCATGCCAATCCTTTTCTGGTGCCCTCTGCCATTCTCTGGCTTTGATCAGTAACTCCCCATATGCTCAATTGCTCTGAAGCCTCCCTCCAGCTCCTGGCCTTCACTGAAGCCCTCCTCTCCAGGAAGGACACCACCCTTGAGTGGGTTTTTCTTCTTCCTCATCTGCCCCCATACTAGAAATAGGGTGTACTCTTGCCCACTTCAAGTCCATTATGCCGCCTTCCCACCTGCAATCACTAGTGCTCTTTTGAGCACCAAGGGCCTTTTATACCTGTCACCCCTCCCAACTGATTGATAGAAGCCATAATGCATAAATTCTCATTTTCTAGCCTCCATGTGAAAAAGCTACACACACTTAACCATCCTATCTTTAAGGTTTAACCCTAAATAAGTCCCACCTCTAATGACAAGCCCACACTTCAGCTCTTTTCTGATTTAGAGATCTTTTTTTGGGGTCCTCAAGTGCTTTTTTTTTTTTTTTTTACTGTTTTTGTTCACCTACAGCAATAGGCTTCAGAAGCTGGCTGCTCAGTTGCTTTTGTGCACCTCTTTTAAAGTTTTAGGTCATAAATTCAAAGCAATAAACTTTAAGAAAATTTTTATTTTCAAAGTTAGTTATTTCATAAAAAGTATTAGTATATAGATAAGTTATTTAGAAATGATTCTTCTGGGTTAGATTGTTTGTTTACCAGGGCAGAGCTAGAATTGAGCCAGTAAAGTCCACACCTAGGAAGTCTGGCCTCATAGGAAGGGATTTTTACTGTACTGAAAGGAAGCCAGATGAAGCCGAGATTTGAAGCGCTCAGCTTCCAATTCCCGGAAGAAAGCATCATCGTCGTTCTGTGTTATCATGTACTGCAGCTGTTGAATTTCCTTCTCCATCTTAGATCTCAGTTCCCTCTTCACCTTATACAACATCTAAAAGAGAATTCATGTCATCCTGCTATTCACAACATTGATCCAGGCCCTCATGTATTTTTATTCCCTCTCCACCTTCCTGCTCATCAAGCTTCTGCAGTAATTTTAATAATTTCTCAGCAGCTCTTACAGAGACCTGAACAGGTAAAGTTAAAATCACAGAATACATGTTTTAAATCGTAGATCGATCTTATTAGTATCCTCTCCATTCCCCTTAAAAAGTGTAGTACAGTTGTTTTCCATTTCTTAAAAATGTAAATAAATGATTTCTATCTTGTTAATGATTACCTGGGCCTGGGATTTCTCTCTGGCTTTGAGCTCTTGACGTTCCTGTGATATGGCTTCTGCCAGGAATGAAAACTGTTTACAGGGAAGAGAAAAAAACCTTATATTTGTCTGTAGTCTAAATGTAACAATTCTTATGTTCATAGGCTTAAAATCTTATTTTAATGGAAATAGGGCAATATTCTGCACTGTGGTCAAGCACTAGCTTATTTTACCTTAAATTTCAGTCAGTCCAACCTGTATAGTGACAAGTTCCAGATTAATATGTGGAGGCTTACTTGTTCAGCAGACTAAGCTGATGTCTGACACCGGGCAGTCAGGAGTAAGCACATCAGAATGTAAACTAGTAGCGGTGAACCCACCTGGTCTTTATAGTAGTTCTCCATTGAGTCCAGTTCATTTTGGTGCTGTCTCTTTTGCTCATCTCGCTTTTCTTTGGCATAGTTTCTTAGGTCTCGTAATCTTTGCTTTTGAATCTGTAAACCTTCTTCAAACAGTTTCTTAAATATCTGCCAGTTATTTAGTCAGAAAGATAGTTATGGTGAATTTTCATGGAGGAATAAAATTCTGCCCAACTAGAGGTATGTAAAAAATCTATGTGAACTACAATCAGTATAAAGTAACAGCTTTATTGAGATATAATTCACATACTATAAAATTCACCCTTGTAAGATGTATAAATCAGTAGATTTTACTATATTCAGAGTTGTGCAACCATCACCGCTAACTGCAGAACATTTTCTTCACTCCAAAAAGAAACCCCATAACCATTAGCAGCCACTCCCCCTCCCCCTCTCCCTAGCAATCACTACTCCACTTTCTATGCCTACAGATTTACCTATTCTGGACATTTCACATAAATGGTATCATATAGTATGTGGCCTTTTGTATCTCGCTTCTTTCACTTAGCATAGTTTTTCAAGGTTCATCTATATTATAGCAGGAATCACTATGAAATTCTTTTTTTCATTGCCACATAATACTCTACTGTATGGATATATCACACTTTATCAATTCACCAACTGATAGACGTTGTTTCCTCTTCTTGGCTGTTATAAATAGTGCTGCTGTGAACATCTGTGTATAGTTACCTAGGAGTAGAAGTGCTGAATCATACGTTTAACCTTTTGAAGAACTGCCAGACTGTATTCCAAAGTGGTTGCACCATCTTATAACCCCACCAGCCCTGCATGTGTGTTCCAACTTCTCTACATCCTTGCCAGGACTTTTTTATTTTAGCCATCTTAGTGGGTGAGAGTTTATCTCATTGTGGGTCTGATTTGTATTTCTTAAATGACTAATGGTATTCAGCATCTTTTCCTGTATCCCAAAGATTCTTAACTACTTTCAGAAAAGAACTCTCAAGCAGTCATGTATATAGGAAAAGAACCCTAGAGTAGAAAGAAACACTGCATGTACACAGCTGAGGGCCACGTGGTTATCATCTAACTAGGCCACAGGTACACAAACTGTTCAAAGGATTCGGATATGCTCACTTGTCCTCCACTGACTGATCAAGAATTCTTACTAAAGTACAGTCATGCATTCATCAGCCGGCAGCATTGCCTTAGTGTCAAATTACTTAACCTCTCAAAGCCTTAGTAGTATCCTCTAGAAATGAGGATAATAGTATGACCCACTTCAGAGTACTGAGTCCTGTTAAGTATAATTACCTTAATGTTTTACTCTAGAGAGGAAATTTATTGCTAGTTTGGAATCCCAAGCTTGATGAGGATGAGATAGCAAATACCTTGTGGAAAGATCTCACAGCATATCTGTCCTACATTATTTTCCTGGTTTTGAGTGGAATCCGAGGTCATCTAATCACACCTTAAATTCCTGTCTCTTACAACATGCTCCCAAACCCCTAAAGCAGGTGTCCTGCAGAAGTACGGACACATGGGACATCAGAGGGAATTAAGACCTCACATTAAGATAAGGACAGTAGAGAAATACAGATAAAGAGGCACATGAAAAGATGCTCAACTTCACTAATTATTAGAGAAATGCAAATCAAAACTACAATGAGGTATCACCTCACACCAGTCAGAATGGCCATCATTAAAAAGTCTACAAATAAATGCTGGAGAGGGTGTGGTGAATAAGGGAACCCTCCTACACTGTTGGTGGGAATGTAAGTTGGTGCACCCACTATGGAAAACAGTATGGAGGTTCCTCAGAAAAACTGAAATCAGAATTATCATATCCAGCAATTGCACTCCCAGGCATATATCCGGACAAAACTAATTTGAAAAGATACATGAACCCCCTGTGTTCACTGCAGCACTATTCACAATAGCCAAGACATGGACACAACCTAAATGTCCATCAACAGATGAATGGATGAAGATGTGGTATTTGTGTACAATGGAATATTACTCAGCCATAAAAAAGAACAAAATAATGCCATTTGCAGCGACATAGATGCAATTAGTGATTATCATACTAAGTGAAGTCAGAAAGACAAATACCGTAAGATACCACTTATCTGTGGAATCTAAAATACGACACAAATGAACCTATCTACCAAACAGAAACAGACTCACAGACATAGAGAACAGACTGGTGGCTGCCAAGGGACAGAGGGTTGAGGGGAGGGGGTTGGGGGAAGGATGGAGTGGGACATTGGGGTTAGCAGATGCAAGCTTCTATATATAGGATGGATAAACAACAAGGTCCTACTGTATAGCACAGAGAACTATATTCAGTATCCTACGATAAACCATAATGGAAAAGGATATATAAAAAATGTGTATATATATGTATAATATATATACATGTATATATGTATAATATATATATTATATTCATATATATATGAATCACTGCTATATAGCAGTAATTAACACAACATTGTAAACCAACAACAATTAAAAAAAAAAGACGGGCGGTAGAAACAGAGTAGACTGGGATGCACTATGGGGGTAATAAAATGAGGTGTGGGCCAAGTCTGAACTCTAGCCAGCATTTTGGACTTGCATTTGGATTTTGGATTCACACTGGGACAAGAGTCACAAAGAAGGTGGTCCTAAAAGGTAACAGACAAAATTTACCTTCTTAACTGGATTGGACAGAAAAGCAATATTTACCATTTCTTCCCGGGTCCTCATTCTCATCATTTTTGAATGCAACTGAACTCTATAATCATCATAATATTTTCGGGCACGAACAGTCTGCTGCCGATTTTCTTTTATCTTTGATTGGGTCAACTTCTGCCTGTGAATGCAGTCCTTGAAGTCTTGCTAAGAAAGGGAAGGGGAAAAAGAGGTAAGGACATGAGGAAGACAGACTCCAGTGTTCTCATCTGTCCCACTCCCCAACACGATGTCTTCAGGCAGTAAGCCGCGTATGGAGGGCCAGTAGCCTGCTAGCTGGGCATAGAGTGTGAAAGCCTGTCCGTCCCCAGAAATCCTTTAGTCTTTAGTAGGTTCATCACCTTAGTCAGAAGAGCTGCCCCACAGTCCCATGGTTAGGACTCCACGCTCCCACTGCAGGGGGTGCGGGTTCAATCCCTGGTCAGGGAACTAAGATCCCATATGCTGCGCAGCCAAAACAAACAAACAAACAAACAAAAAAACACACAGAAGAGCTGCCCCAATAAGCCCCCAAGGCTGCAGAGAGCAGCAACAATCCTCATGGACTGAGAGTCTCATCTCCCCATTTCACCAGGGAGTCATCTAAGCCATACCCAGATGCCTGCTTAAAAGAAGTAGAAAACTGGCACCCTCAAAGATGTTCAAGCAGAGCTTGAGTTAACAGAAGTATCTATATCAAAACTAAGGAACTTAGGTGATATCTTAGCAAAGTAGTGAGGGTGAAATGAAGTCATGTACACAAAGCCTTCAACTAGGTGTCCAGACACTTGTTTTCTTTTCCCCGCACCAGAGTCTCACATGCAGTTCCTGATGGCTTCCCCTTCTTTCTCTGAAACTGCTTAGAATTATAGTTCTCATTGCTTATCTCTATACTCAAGTTTCTTCCTCTGGCTTATTGTCTTTGATCTCTGTCCTCCCCCTTCATGATACTCAGAGGATAATGTTGTACTGTGTACGATTCTCAGTCCAAATTATAATGGAGGCATAGACAACCTCAGCTTTCTATTTGGGACCTGAGAAAGAAAGGAGAGGACAAAAAACACTAAGTTATAACCACCTGGTACCTCGAAGAGGCTTGGAGGTAGAGACAAACCTGGATTAAAATCTCAACCTTGCCCTTGCTGATTATGGTGGGACCCAGGGCAAGTTAACATCTCAAAGCTTCAGGTTTTCCATTTCATAGAAAACGTTTCTATTATGTTACTATAAAGACTAAATGAAACTGTGTATATAAAGTATCTAGCACCTTACCCTCTCATCAATTTTGGTTAAAGACCTAAATGCTTCCACAGGTAAGTGTAAGAGGTTTGAGTCAGTGGGGATATTGCCCAGCTGGTACAAATAAAAGTAATTAATATAACTTACCAGTCTCTTGTTATGTTCATATTCTTTCTTGATAAGCACAGTAAGGAGATCGTGCCTTCTCAAGGCTTCTTCTATCTTTAAGTGGGATACAAGGAAACGAGGTTAATAATTCTATTCACTAGATTATCAAGGATAAGCTCTGCCCCTTTTTGGTTTATACTCCTATGCTTAATTGACAGTTATCTTACTTCATCCTGGAGTTTCTTCTTTGATCGATTTTCTCTATATGCATCTTTTTTGAGCTGTTCAACCTGTGCAATTTGCTGTTTCCACATTTTGCTTAGTGTTTGACCAGAAACATAGAGAAATGGAAACTGCTCCAGCATCAGGGGCAGGAGACTGTGCTCATTCACTTTCACTGCAAGGTGAAAAAAAAAAGATGCTCTTAATCTGAGAAACTCACTGACAGCTTTTAAGAAGAAATCTCATCCCACCTTCCTGCGAGATCAAAGCTTATCTAAGTGATGTGGTTCTGAGCTTGAAAAGAACAATTCTAAAAGTGTGTTATTACTTTTGCACTCCTTCTCTGATTGGGATAGCCAATTACTAGTAAGGATGAAAATAACCTCAACATTTCTGACTGATGACATGCTGGTTTTGTGAAGTCCATCCTAACTGCTCAGCTGATTCAGTGCCTGGGGTGGATGCTGTGTGTGTGGTCAAACTGCCTCCCAGGAGGGCTGAGGAGTGTTAGTCTCTGTCTGATGGGATGTAGTTAGAAGGCCAGTGGTCTTTGAAACTGTACCCTGGCACCAACTGTCAATGTAACAGGAGCTGGACAGGCCCTCTGCTTGCTTTGGAGCACCCCTTTGGTTCTACCAACTTCCCAGAAACAAAAGACAACCAGCATGAGTGAGCAGAGTGAAGCTAAAGCTGGAACAGCTGGTCATAGCCATCACATTCCTTTGGTGCCAATATATTGGTATATATTTAAGAGTTTTAGAGAGGGCTTCCCTGCTGGCACAGTGGTTGAGAGTCCGCCTGCTGATGCAGGGGACGCGGGTTCGTGCCCCGGTCCGGGAGGATCCCACACGCTGCGAAGCGGCTGGGCCCGTGAGTCATGGCCACTGAGCCTGCACGTCCGGAGCCTGTG
This sequence comes from Globicephala melas, assembly GCF_963455315.2. Classification (NCBI taxonomy): domain Eukaryota; kingdom Metazoa; phylum Chordata; class Mammalia; order Artiodactyla; family Delphinidae; genus Globicephala; species Globicephala melas. Next base: position 34,903,220 of record NC_083333.1, read on the forward strand.
CTCCACAACGGGAGAGGCCACAGCAGTGAGAGGCCCGCGTACCGCAAAAAAAAAAAAAAAAAAGTGTTCTAGAGAAATGCCTCATTAAGAGTTTTATCTCTCTTTACAGAAATCTAGCATATGGCAGTGAGAGAAGAGGGAACTTTCTCCAGCTGACTGGTAGATGCTGGTTCTCAGTGCTGTGTCCTTGGCATGTAGCACACACTTTCAAAGGATGCCAGTTTTCCATAAAGTACAATTTTGTGGTTCTTACTTGGAACTGCTTTATTTGGCTTTGGCAAGCCACCTCTTGGACCTGGAGTTGTGGTTTTTCTAGAGTAAATCTTCCAGGGCTGACTATGTTTTGGAGTTCCTTTATGAACAGTTTCTCTGTATATTTTTTCCTTAGGAGCAGATATAAAACAGAATAGAAATGAGAAGTCTAATAACTTTCATACATCATCTTAAATATTACATAGGGACAAAAACAGCTAACATAATCCCCAGCCAAACCACCTTACTTCAAATTTCTACAGTCTGGGGATTTCCCTGGTGGCACAGTGGTTAAGAATCTGCCTGCCAACGCAGGGGACATGGGTTCGAGCCCCGGTCTGGGAAGATCCCACATGCCGCAGAGCAACTAAGCCCGTGCGCCACAACTACTGAGCCTGTGCTGTAGAGCTGTGAGCCACAACTACTGAGCCCGTGTGCCACAACTACTGAAGCCCATGCACCTACAGCCTGTGCTCCACAACAAGAGAAGTCCCACACCACAATGAAGACCCAACACAGCCAAAAATAAATTAATAAATTAAAAAAAATTTCTACAGTCTGGTTATTTACCTACTCTAAGTTAAATGCCTCTTTAGTTTCTGGCATCCTTTGGAATTTGAAAAAGCACTAAATCTTTTTCAAGTTTCATAGTTGCCACAGCCCCACACCCTAAATACAACTACTAATGATGTTCTGATGTACTTGCTGCTTTTGACAACCTTTTAAACGTAGATTAAAAAAGTTCTTAGACGATGTTTAGTTTTAACCACACTGTATGCTATATTCTGTTTCGTTTATGAACATTTTAGCATAAGCATTTTCTCCATGCTTTCATTTAGCTTCTGTAACTATTCTTTTGAAAGGCAACGAAACTTATGCTTTGGGTGTCTTCCAACCAGGCATGGAGCAACTGGGATTTCCTGTCTTCTTTTACTCTCCCTCTTTAACTTGTCAGCCTAGACTATCTTTTAAAGCCTTGGTGAACTGATAAGCAATAGAAGCCCTTAAAAACTGATGGAAGTTTTAGGCAGGAAGGAAAAATACTAGTTTTGGGTACCATGTCTTGCCACATTTTAGCAACTTGCCTACCTATGAATAAAAGAAAATCCCACATCATGAAATGAAATTCTGCTTTTTTCTAAGGGGCTAATAATGATTAAGGCCCTGTTGATTTTTTTCCTTTTAAGAAGATCATCTCTGTACTTTCCACTGATCTGATCAAATGGCATTTATTACAGTAGAGACTTTTACCCACTGTTTCCTCCTTGTCATTTATTCCTAGAGGTCCAATATTCTCTTGAACTTTATTTCTTCTTAGTTCCTTTTCAAATGCTTCAGTTATTGCCTACAGGGGAAAAGGCCATATGATATTATAGTTATTAAAAACATACAAATGAAAATGAAGGAAAAAAATCAATCTTATATTCTGCCATTCCATTCACTTTTTAAAGTTCCTTTCAGGCTATATATATTATTAAATATACATTATTTAACAGATACGTAATTGGGACATAAAACACAACTTTACATATTTTTTGTGTTCTCACAGTTCCTGTAACTATTTTGATACACACTTGAGTGGAAGTTACATGTTTGAGTTGAAGTTACATGTTATTTTAAGACATCTAAATTAGTTTGTTTTCACCATTATAAAACATACTGTAGCAAACAACTTAAGTGTTCTAAATTTATGCTTCATTTCAAAATCCCTATTCCACAGTAGAAAGTCTTCCTTAGTAATCATACATTCTCCTGTTGAACCCTAACAGGAGGGGTCTCATTCCTGTTTGGGCATTTTCATCCTATCTGTAATTCAAATAGCTGGTCACATTTAATCCACCTCAAATTCTCTTCATTTCTAAAGCTCTCTCTGAAAATGCCTGTCTACACGGATATACTTTCTTAACCCACCAGAGTACTGACTAAGCTATATCTAATAAGGTTAGTTTTTTTAGAGTTTCATGAGTACAAGTTTTATGTTCCCTAATGGGGGACGTAAAAGCTATGTCACATAATTTTGTCATCCACTCAGCTCAAGAATATTAAATGCATTTTAAGCCTTTAGTCAACAGCATGTTCACTGTAGCATCTGGCTAAGGGTAAAAGGTAATGCCTGCTGCCCAATGGCGGTCAAGTGATGGGATATACCTTTGCTTGAAATCGGCGGATATCTGTTACTTTTGGCTTTCGCTGCCTTTTTCTCTCCATATGGAACTGTTTGTTTTTGTTAATTGGAGATGGAGAAAGTGAATGAGATCTGGAGGGTGGCTTTCTATGCATGGCAAGTCCTACAACACAAGAGAGACATGTACCATCAATTTCTGACAGTCAGAAATGTTAAGTGGGCACCAAACAGTTGACTGTTACCAAATCCAAAGAGACTATGGATGTGCTAAATGTACTCTCTCCTATAACTAATTTCTGTTTGTTTATATGTTTAATCACACCAAGCAAACGGACTAATGCACATAATGTGTACTCAAAATGTCTCAAAGAAGTACTAAGGTTCTATATTCAATTTTGGGTTGAAAATGGTGCAACATGTGGAATGCCTGCTGCACACTCATGGTGGTGGAGGAGAAAAAGCCATCTGAGCTGTATGTCTGCTATCCTTTTACCTATCTAGGTCCTGAGGAGGGGGCTGTAAGTACATATACACATCCTTATAAAGCAGAATGCTTATACGCAAAGGTTACTGTAGCTTAGCAGTTTTAAGCAGTCCTGTTCTTCCCTACGTAGCCATCTAGCCCTCCTAATTCCATACTGCCTAAGAGATCTAACGAATTACTTCCCTCCACAAACCTTTTTATGTCCCACCGTTTATAAATATGCTCAGGAGTCTGCTAACTGTGAGGAGGGGACTCCATGCCTTTTTGGAAAAGCAAATAATTCAATATAGCTCTAAGGTCAAGGAAATTTATTTGATACCCTTCTAAATAAATTTTCCCAGAAAATTAAAATGTCCGTGAGCTTTTTTCTCTTCACTCTCTTTTAATTCAAATCTTTCAAATTAATTTAAAACTTAAAGATGTTAAGTTAACCTGACTTGCACAATCTATTTTAAATGATGTTTTAATAACACTTTTATTATGTCCACAATGTATTCTTCTTTAGAAACTGAAGAGCCAATAAAAATAACGTTTTAACTTATAATGTGTTTTTAAGATGGGATACAATGTACATGTCAGGAAAACATGTAGGCTACTGGATGATGGTTCCTAGAGATTACCTGAGTCAAATTTAAGGGAAGACAGATGAAATAATCAAGAGAACGAAAAAGTACTCTTGGAGTAAACAAAACAAAACAAAACAAAACTGAAAAGTTAAGGAAATTTTGGATGAGAAATGGATTGCTTCTAGAGAAACAAGGGATGACCAAAGTCGATAGAAGTGAATGGAAAACGTGCAAAGTTTTAGTTGGTGGAAGACAGGATAATTATTTGAACAAGCAGTAGGAAACATCTGCAAGGATGTGGCAAACCAGAAACTGTCATGCATTGCTGATACGAGTACAAACTGGTGCAATCACTTTGGAGGGGAATTTGGCAATGGTGGAAAAGTGTAAACTCCTCAGTCTAGCAATTCTAGTAGATATAGATCCTAGAGAAACTTCTGCACATATTTACAGGTTGTTCATTGCAGAACTGTTTGCAGTTATGAAATCTGAAAACAATCTATATGTCCTGCAATGGTGGGGGGGACATATATATAAATAAAAATACATACTCATACAAATGGGGTACACTGTATGAACTCAGTTATGCAGTAGTTAAAATGAAGAACTGGAAGTATCAACATAGATTTTTTAAAACAACGTTAATAGAAAAAAAGTTGCAGAATAATATATATCTGTATATTAAAAAAACATAAAACAATAGTATATTTAGACAAGTAACAATGCTATTAAAGTATAAAGACAGGGATGAGACGGTCCAGTTCAAGATGGCAAAATAGAGGCTCCTGAACTCACCTCCTCCCACAGACACTGAAACCTACACTAAATATGGAATAATTCCCTCTGAAAGGAATCCAGACACTAGCTGAGTGACATGAGAAAAAACCCACATCAAAAAGGGTTGTGGCACAGCTTAATCTACTAGGAGCCATTAAGAATGAAGAAAATGGTTTAGACAAACACAAAGATTTGAGAGCCAACCAAGAGCTAGGGATGGGCTGAATGATAAGAGTCATCTCCTATGCAAGACTACTCCTTCGAGACTGGGAGAGTGGCTGTTTTATCTAATGCACAGAAACCAACACAGTCAGGAAAACAAAGAAACACAAGAATATGTTCCAAACAAAAGAACAAGATAAAACTCAACAAACAGATTTTGATGAAATGGATAAAGGATTTACTTGATAAAGAGTTCAAAATAATGGGCATAAAGATGCTCACTGAGGTCAGGAGAACAATGAGAATTTCAACAAAGTGAGAATTTTAACGAAGAGAAAATATAAGAAAGTACCAAACATAAAAAAATATTTTTAAAAAATAAAAAAATATTTTAAGTACCAAACAAATCACAGAGCTAAAGAATACAATAATGGAGGTTGAGAGTCCGCCTGCCAATGCAGGGGACACAGGTTCAAGACCTGGTCCCAGAGGATCCCACATGCCATGGAACAGCTAGGCCTGTGCACCACAGCTGCTGGGCCTGCACTCTGGAGCCCATGTGCCTGGAGCCTGTGCTCTGCAGTGGGAGAAGCCACTGCAGTGGGAGAAGCCCACGCACCGCAATGAAGCATAGCCCTTGCTCACCACAACTAGAGAAAACCTGCGCGCAGCAACAAAGACCCAACGCAGCCAAAAATAAGTAAATAAATTAAAAAACCAAAAATGAATACAATAATGGAGTTCAACAGCAGACTAGGTGAAGCGAGAGAAAGCATCAGCCAACTTAGGGCAATGGAATTCATCCAAACAGAAGAGCAAAAAGAAAAAACAATGAGAAAAAGTGAAGAAGACTTAAAGGACTCCATCAAGTGGACCAATATTCACATTATAGGGATCCCAGAAGGAGAAGGGAGAAAGTGGCAGAAAGCTTATACAAAGAAATAATGGCTGAAAACTCCCCTAATCTGGGGAAAGAAACAAGACATTCAGATCCAAGAAGCCCAGAAACTTTAAAATAAGATAAATCCAAAGAGACCCACACTGAGACATATTGTAATTAAACTTGTCAAATTTAATTTGAGAGACTCTTAAAAGCAGTAAAAGAAAAGCAACTTGTTACGTACAAGGAAACACCTATAAGACTATCAGTAGATTTTTCATCAGAAACTTTGCAGGCCAGAAGAGAACAGCTAAATATATTCAATCTGCTGAAAGAAAAACTGCAACCAAAAATACTCTACCCAGCAAAGCTGTCCTTCAGAATTGAAGGAGAGAGAAAGAGCTTTCCAGACAAGCAAAAGCTGAATGAATAAGGAGTTCATCAACATTAGTACAGCCTTACAAAAAATTTTAAAGGGACTTTTTTTTTTTGGCTGCACTGCACCGTGCGGCTTGTGGGTTCTCAGTTCCCCAAGCAGGGATTGAACCCAGGCCATGGCAGTGAAAGTCTGGAATCCTAAACACTAGGCCACTCTGTTAAAGGGACTTTTTCAAGTTGCAATAAAAGGGTGCTAATTAGTAACAAGAAAACATATAGAAATGTATAAATCTCATTGGTAAAGATAAGTAATTATTTAAATTCGGAATACTCTAATGTTATGATGGTGGTAAGTCATATACCAAATCTGGTATGAAGACTGACAAACAAAAATAGTAAAAATAACTATAACTACAATAATTTGTTAATGGATACACAAGGAAAAAGAATGTAAAATGTGGCATCAAAAACATAAAATGAAGGGAAAGTAAAAATGTAGAACTTTAATATGTGTTTCAACTTATCATCTTAAAATATGCTGTTATAAATATGTTTTATATAAGCCTTATGGTAACCACAAAGCAGAAACTTAGATACACAAAACAAAGAGAAAAATCTAAGCTACTATTAGGGAAAATCCTCAAGTCACAAAGGAAGACAGCAAGAAAAGAAGAAAGGAACAAAGGAATTACAAAGCAGCCAGAAAACAATTAACAAAATGACATTTAGACCATATCAATCAGTAAATAATTACTTGAAATGTAAATGGACTAAATTCTCCAATCAAAACACACTGAGTAGCTGAATGGATTAAAAATTTAAAAAGACCCAACTATGTTGCCTACAAGAGACTCCATCTTTAAGAACACACACGGACTAACAGTGAAGGGGTGGGAAAAGATATTCCATACAAATGGAAACCTACAGAAAGCTGGTGTAGTAGCTATACTTCTAACAGACAAAATAGACTTCAAGACAAAAACTATAATGAGAGACAAATAAGATCATTATACAATAATAAAAGGGTCAATTCATAAAGACAATATAATTTTATGTAAGTTTTTTGCACCTAACATAGGAGTATCTAAATATATAAAGCAAATATTAACAGACCCAAAGGGAGAAATAATAATACAGAAATAGTAGGGGACTTAGATTCCCCACTTTCAGCAGTGGATAGATCACCCAGACAGATCAATATGGAAATACTGGACTTAAATTACATGTTAGTCCAGATAACTTAACAGACATTTACAGAAAACTCTTATGCCAAAGCAGGAGAATAACCATTCTTCTCCAACGCACATGAAACATTCTCTGGGATAGATCATATGTTAGGCCACAAAACAAGTCTTTGAAAATTCTAAATGACTGAAATCGCATCAAGCATCTTTTCTGACCATGATAGTATGAAACTAGAAATCAATTACAAGAAGAAAATGGGAAATTCACAAATACATGGAGATTAAGCAATATCATACTAGCCAACCAGTGGGTCAAAGAAATCAAAAGAGAAATTTTTAAAATCTTAAGAAAAATGAAAATGGAAATACAATATACCAAAACTTATGGGATGCAGCAAAAACAGTTGTAAGAGGAAGTTCATAACAATAAATGCCTACATTAAAAAACAAAGATATGACACCTAAAGTCAAGCACCAAAATAAACAGGTGGAACTATATCAAAGTAAAATTCTGCACCACAAAAGAAACGATCAAAGAAATGAAAAAAACCACCTACAGAATGGAAAAAAAAATTGCAAATCAGATCTCTGGTAAGGGGTTACTATATAAAATATAAAGAATGCTTACAACTCAATAGCAAAAAACCAAATAATTCAATTTAAAAATGGATAAAAGACCTGAAGAGACATTTTTCCAAAGAAGATATACAAATGGCCAACAGGTACATGACAAGGTGCTCAACAGCACTAATCATTAGGGAAATGTAAATTAAAACTACAATGAGATGTCATCTCACGCCTGTTAGAATGGCTATCATCAAAAAGAAGTAACAAGTGTTGGCAAGGATGTGGAGTAAAGGAAACCACTGTGCACTGCTGGTGGGATTATAAATTGGTACAGCCATTATGGAAAACAGTATGGAAGGTCCTCAAATAATTGAAAATAGAATTACCATATGATCCATCAATTTAATCTCTGGGAATATATACAAGGGAAACAAAAACACTATGTTGAAGAGGTATCTGTTTCCCCATGTTCAAAGCAGCATTATTTACAATAACCTAGACATGGAACAATAGTAAATGTCCACTGACAGATGAATGGATAAAGATGATGTGGTATATACATACAATGAAATGTTATTCAGTCATAAGAAGGAAGGAAATTCCACCATTTGTGACAACACGGATGGACCTTGATTCCATTTTGCTAAGTAAAATAAGTCAGACAGAAAGACAAATACTGTATGAAATCACCTGTATGTGTAACTGAAAGAAAAAAAAAAAGAAACCAAACTCACTTAAATGTGGAAATCTTAAATTAAAAAAAAAAAGCCAAACTCATATAAAAAGAGATCAGATTTGTGGTTACTAGAGGCACGGGGTAAAGGGTGGGGGAACTGGTCAAAAGGTACAAACTTCCAGTTGTAAAATAAGTACTAGGGATGTAATGCACAGCATGATGACTATAGTTAACCCTGCTGTGATGGTGTATTTGAAAGTTAAGAGAGTAGATACTAAGAGTTCTCATCACAAGTGAAATATTTTTTTTTTGTATCTACATGAGATAACGGATGTTCTCCCACAGGAGTGAAAGTTCTGAACCCCATGACAGGCTCCCGAGCCTGGGGGTTTGGCAACAGGAGGAGGAGCTCTCAGAGAATCTGGCTTTGAAGGCCAGTGGGGTTTGATCACAGGAATCCCACAGGACTGGGGAAAACAGAAACTCCACCCTTGGAGGGTGCACACAAGGTCTTGCGTGCACCAGGACCCAAGAAAAAAAGCAGTGATCTCATAAGAGACTGGGCCAGACCTATCTGCTAGTATTGGAGGGTCTCCTGTGGAGGCAGGGGGTGGCTGTGGTTCACTTCAGGGACAAAGACACAGGTGGCGGTACTTCTGGGAAGTACTCATCGGCATGACCCCTCCTGGAGGCTGCCATTTTCTTACCAGGACCTGGCCCTACCCAACAGCCTGTGAGCTGGCTGTGTGCTGGGATGTCTCAGGCCAAATGGCCCACAGGGCAGGAACACAGCCCCATCCACCAGCAGGCAGGCTGCTTAGAGTCTTCCTGAGCACACAGCTGCCCAGTTAACACACCCCTTGATACAGCCCAGCCCACCAGAGGGACAAGACACAGCTCTACCCACCAGTGGGCAGGAACCAGTCCCTCCCACCAGGAAGCCTGCACAAGCCTCTTAGACAGCCTCATCCACCAGGGGGCAGACAGCAAAAGCAAGAAAAGCCTCTACCCTGCAGCCTGCAGAATGGAAACCTCAATCACAGAAAAGTTAAACAAAATGAGACAGCAGAAGAATATGTCCCAGATGAAGGAACAAGATAAAACCCAAGAACAATTATGTGAAGTGGAGATAGGCAATCTATGCAAAAAAGAATTCAGAGTAATGATAGTAAAGATGATCTAAGATCTCAGAAAAAGAATAGAAACACAGATCGAGAAGATACAAAAAATGTTTAACAAAGACCTAGAACAGGGGCTTCCCTGGTGGCGCAGTGGTTGAGAGTCCGCCTGCCGATGCAGGGGACACGGGTTCGTGCCCTGGTCCAGGAGGATCCCACATGCCGTGGAGCGGCTGGGCCCATGAGCTGTGGCCGCTGAGCCTGCGCGAGCCTGTACTCCGCAACGGGAGAGGCCACAGCAGTGAGCGGCCCGCGTACCGCAAAACAAAACAAAACAAAAAGCAAACAAACAAACAAAAAAGACCTAGAACTAAAGAACAGAGATAAATACAATACAATAACTGAAATGAAAAACACACTAGAAAGAATCAATTGCAGAATAACGAATAACTGAGCTGGAGGACAGAATGGTGGAAATCACTGCCAAGGAACAGAATAAAGAAAAAAGAATGAAAAGAGATGAGGACAGTCTAAGAGACATCTGGGGCATTAAATGCACCAACATTCACATTATACGAGTCCCAGAAGGAGAAGAGAGAGGGAAAGGACCTGAGAAAATACTGTAACAGATAAGAGATGAAAACTTCCCTAACACAGGAAAGGAAACAGTCACCCAAGTCCAGGAAGCGCAGAGAGTCCCAGGCAGGATAAACCCAAGGAGGAACACGATGAGACACACAGTAATCAAACTGACAAAAATTAAAGACAAAGAAAAAATACTAAAAGCAACAAGTAACATACAAGAGAACTCCCATAAGGTTATCAGCTGATCTCTCAGCAGAATCTCTGCAGGCCATAAGGGAGTGGCATGATATATTTAAAGTGATGGGGAAAAAGTCAAGATGGTGGTGTGGGAAGACATGGAATTAGCATCTCCCCACAACTAGGGTGCCTGCCGGCTGCTGGTGAGAGACTCTGACCCCCAAGGAGACGGGAGGAACCCCAGAGTGAACCAGTAGGATGTATGGGAACCGAGGGGGGAGGAGAACTGGAGGCCAAGATTGGCGCCCCTGAGGCTGGGGAGATCAGGAGAGGCAGGTGGGAGGGACTCTCTGGGAAGAGCGGGAGAGGAGCAGAGGGTGATCGCCTGGCCCACTCGGGCCGGGGAGCTTGCTGAGCTGCCAAGCCAGTTCTCCCTGCTCCAAAGCCCCATCCAGGCTGCGTAGGTCCTGGAGGCATAGGAGGGAGGCCGGGGAGATCAGGAGTGGCAGGCGGGAGGGCTATCCAGGAGGAGTGGGAAAGGAGCGGAGCGCGATTGCCCTGCCAACGGGGGCCCAGGGAGCCTGCTAAGCTCCCAGGCTGGCCCCCTGCGATCCAAAGCCCCCTCCTCCAGGCCATGTGGGTCCTTGGGGACATAGGAAGGAGGCCGGGGAAATCAGGAGAGGCAGGTTGGAGGGGGCCTCCAGGAGGAGCAGGAGAGGAGCAGAGGGCAATTGCCCTGCCCACTAGGGCAGAGGGAGCCTGTTGAGCTCCCAGGCCAGTCCCCTGCCCTCCAAGGCCCCCCCTTACCCCACCTCCAGCCACATTGGTCCTGGGGGCATAGGAGGGAGGCCCAGGAGATCAGGAGAGGAAGGTGGGAGGGGCCCTCCCAGGCCCCAGACCAGAGGAACAGAAGAAGAGAGGAGGGCATTTGCCCTGCCCACTTGAGCCCAGGAAGCCTGCTGGGCTCCCAGGTGAGGTCCCCTGCCCTCTGAGACCAGGGGTGGGAGGCACACCTGGGCCCCTTCTGTTCCTTGACCCTAAGCCCCACCCCCCACAGCCCCCAGGGCCTTTTCCATCCCTGTGGGTCCTGAGCATTGGCCCTGCCCACCGCACAAATCTCCCTTGCTTAGGCCTCCCTCTCCACAGCCAAGGGCTCCCCCACCCCGCCCTTTTTATTTTTCTTTCCCTCCTCTTTTTTATGATTGTGGTACTGATGTACTTTCCGGTTGTTGATTCATCTACATTTTTATTTTTACACTCTTTTTAACGTATCTGTTAGTTTCCTAGTCTAATTTTATTTTTTTACATTGTTATTGTTCTATTTTTTACTTTTGCTGCCCCACGCGGCTTGCAGGATCTTGATTTGTGAGCTCTGCAGTTGGAGCTCCAAGTCCGAACCACTGGACTAACAGAGAACCTCAGACCCCAGGTAATATTTATTGGAAGTGAGGTCTCACAGAGTTCCTCACCTCATCAGCACCAAGACCCAGCTCTGCCCAACAGCCTACAAACTCCAATGTTGGAAGCCTCATGCCAAACAACCAGTAAAACAGGAACACAATCCCACTCATTAAAAAACAAAAAAAGAAACAGCAAAAAAATGTCACAGATGAAGGAACAAGGTAAAAACCTACAAAGCCAAATAAATGTAGAGGAAATAGACAATCTACCTGAAAAAGAATTCAGAGCAATGACAGTGAAGATGATCCAGAATCTCGGAAACAGAAAGGAAGCACGGATTGAGAAAATACAAGAAATGTTTAACAAAGATCTAGAAGAACTAAAGAACAAACAAACAGAGATGAACAATACAATAACTGAAATGAAAAGTACACTAGAAGGAATCAATAACAGAATAACGGAGGAAGAAAAATGAATAAGTGAGCTGGAAGACAAAATGGTGGAAATAACTGCTGAGGAGCAGAATAAAGAAAAAAGAATGAGGGCTTCCCTGGTGGTGCAGTGGTTAAGAATCTGCCTGCCAATGCAAGGGACACAGGTTTGAGCCCTGGCCCGGGAAGATCCCCCATGCCGAGGAGCAACTAAGCCTGTGTGCCACAACTGCTGAGCCTGAGCTCTAGAGACTGCAAGCCACAACTACTGAAGCCTGTGCACCTAGAGCCCATGCTCCACAACAAGAGAAGCTACAACAATGAGAAGCCCTCACACTGCGATGAAGAGTAGCCCCTGCTCACCGCAACTAGAGAAAGCCTGCACACAGCAACGAAGACCCAACACAGCCATAAATAAATAAATGTATTAAAAAAAGAAAAAAAGAATGAAAAAAACTGACAATCTCAGAGACCTCTGGGACAACATTAAACACACCAACATTCGAATTATTGGGGTCCTAGAAGAAGAAGAGAAAAAGAAAGGGTCTGAGAAAATATTTGAAGAGATTATAGTGGAAAACTTCCCTAACATGGGAAAGTAAATAGTCACCCAAGTCCAGGAAGCACAGAGAGTCCCATACAGGATAAACCCTAGGAAAAACACATCAAGACACATATTAATCAAACTAACAAAAATTATATTCAAAGAAAAAATATTAAAAGCAAGGGAAAAACAAAAATAACATACAAAGGAATCCCCATAAGGTTATCAGCTGATTTTTCAGTGGAAACTCTGCAGGCCAAAAGGGAGTGGCAGAATATACTTAAAGTTATGAAAGAGAAGAACCTACAACCAAGATTACTCTACCCAGCAAGGATCTCATTCAGATTCGATGGAGAAGCCAAAGGCTTTTCAGACAAACAAAAGCTAAGAATTCAGCACCACCAAACCAGCTTTAGAACAAATGCTAAAGAAACTTCTCTAAGCAGGAAACACAATAGAAGAAGACCCACAAAAACAAACCAAAAACAATTAAGAAAATGATAATACGAACATACATATTGATAATAACCTTAAATGTAAATGGATTAAATGCCCCAACCAAAAGACACAGACTGGCTAAATGGATACAAAAACATGACCCATATATATGCTGTCTACAAGAGAGCCACTTCAGAGCTAGGGACACATACAGATTGAAAGTGAAGGGATGGAAAAAGATATTCCATGCAAATGGAAATCAAAAGAAAGCTGGAGTAGCAATACTTGTATCAAATAAAATAGCCTTTAAAATAAAGACTGTTACAAGAGATAAAGAGGGACACTACATAATGATCAAATGATCAATCCAAGAAGATATAACAATTATAAATGTTTAGGCACCCAACATAGGAGCACCTCAATACATAAGGCAAAGGCTAACAACCATGAAAGGAGAAATCAACAGTAACACAATAATAGTATGGGACTTTAACACCCCACTTACACCAATGGACAGATCATCCAAACAGAAAATAAGTAAACACAAGCTTTAAATGACACAATAGACCAGACAGATCTGATATTTACAGAACATTCCACCCAAAAGTGGAAGAATATACTTTCTTCTCAAGTGCATATGGAACACTCTCCAGGATAGATCACATCTTGGGTCACAAATCAAGCCTCGGAAAATTTAAGAAAACTGAAATCGTATCAAGCATCTTTTCTGACCACAACGCTATGAAACTGGAAATCAATTACAGGAAAAAAAATTGTAAAACACCCCAAATACATGGAGGCTAAACAGTGCACTTACTAAATAACCAAGAGATCACTGAGGAAATCAAAGAAGAAACTTAAAAATACATAGAAACAAATGACAACGAAAACATGGTGACCCAAAACTTATGGGACGCAGCAAAAGCAGTTCTAAGAGGGAAGTTTACAGCTCAATCTCACCTCAAGAAATAAGAAAAACCTCAAATAATCTAACCCTACACTTAAAACAACTAGAGAAAGAAGAACAAAGAAAACCCAAAGCCAGTAGAGGGAAAGAAATCATAAAGATCAGAACAGAAATAAATGAAATAGAAACAAAGAAAATAGCAAAGATCAATAAAATGAAAAGCTGGTTCTTTGAGAAGATAAACAAAATTGTTAAAGCCTTAGCCAGACTCATCAAGAAAAAAAGGGAGAGGATGCAAATCAATAAAATTAGAAATGAAAAAGAAGAAATCACAACTGATACTGCAGAAATACAAAGGATTGTAAGAGACTACTACAAACAACTATATGCCAATAAAATGGACAACCATGAAGAAATGGACAAATTCTTGGAAAGGTTCAATTTTCCAGGACTGAACCAGGAAGAATTAGAAAATATAAACAGACCTATCACAAGTAATGAAACTGAAACCTTAATTAAAAATCTTTCAACAAACAGAAGTCCAGGACCAGATGGCTTCACAGGAGAATTCTATCAAACATTTAGAAAGGAGCTTATACCGATCCTTCTCAAACTCTTCCAAAAAATTGCAGAGGGAGGAACACTCCCAAATTCATTCTACAAAGTCTCCATCACCCTGATACCAAAACCAGAAAAAGATACCACAAAAAAAGGTAATTACAGACCAATATCACTGATGAACATAGACACAAAAATCCTGAACAAAATACTAGCAAACAGAATCCAACAGCACATTAAAAGGATCATACAGGGCTTCCCTGCTGGTGCAGTGGTTGGGAGTCCGCCTGCCGATGCAGGAGACACGGGTTCGTGCCCCGGTCTGGGAGGATCCCACATGCCATGGAGCGGCTGGGCCCGTCAGCCACGGCTGCTGAGCCTGCGCGTCCGGACCCTGTGTTCCGCAATGGGAGAGGCCACAATAGTGAGAGGCCCGCGTACTGCAAAAGAACCAAAAAAAAAAAAAAAAAAAGGATCATACAACATGATCAAATGGGATTTATCCCAGGGATGCAAGGATTCTTCAATATATGCAAATCAATCAATGTGATATATCACATGAACAAATTAAGGAATAAAAACCATATGATCATCTCAGTAGATGCAGAAAAAGCTTTTGACAAAATTCAACACCGATTTACAATAAAGTCTCTCCAGAAAATGGGCATAGAGGGAATCTACATAATAAAAGTCATATATGACAAACCCACAGCAAGCATCATACTCAATGGTGAAAAACTGAAAGCATTTCCACTAGGATCAGGAACAAGAAAGACAAGGATGCCCACTCTCACCACTCTTATTCAACATAGTTTTGGAACTCCCAGCCACAGCAATCAGAAAAGAAAAAGAAATAAAAGGAATCCAAATTGGAAAAGAAGTAAAACTGTCACTATTTGCCAATGACATGATACTATACGTAGAAAATCCTAAAGATGCCAC
The DNA here is from genome assembly GCF_963455315.2 of Globicephala melas. Taxonomy (NCBI): domain Eukaryota; kingdom Metazoa; phylum Chordata; class Mammalia; order Artiodactyla; family Delphinidae; genus Globicephala; species Globicephala melas. Next base: position 34,918,372 of record NC_083333.1, read on the forward strand.
CAGAAAACTACTAGAACTAATCAGCGAATCTGGTAAGGTTGCAGGATACAAAATTAATGCACAGAAATCTCTGGCATTACTATACACCAACAGTGAAAAACCAGAAAGAGAAATTAAGGACACAATCTCATTCACCACTGCAACAAAAAGAATAAAATACCTAAGAATAAACCTGCCTAAGGAGGCGAAAGACTTGTACTCAGAAAACTATAAAACACTGATGAAACAAACCAAAGATGACATAAACAGATGGAGAAATATATCATGTTCTTGGATTGGAAGAATCAATATTGTGAAAACGACTATAGTGCCCAAAGCAATCTACAGATTCAATGCAATCCCTATCAAACTATCAATGGCATTCTTCACAGAATTAGAACAAAAAAATCTTACAATTTGTAAGGAAACACAAAAGACCAAGCAATGCTGACAAAGAAAAATGGAGATGGAGGAATTAGGCTCCCCGACTTCAAACTATACCACAAAGCTACAGTAATCAAGACAATATGGTAATGGCACAAAAACAGAAATATAGATCAATGGTACAGGAAAGAATGCCCAGAGATAAACTCACACACATATGGGCACCTAAATTATGACAAAGGAGGCAAGAACGGACAATGGAGAAAAGACAACCTCTTCAATAAGTGGTGCTGAGAAAACTGGACAGCTACATGTAAAAGAATGGAATTAGAACACTACCTAACACCATACACAAAAATTAACTCCAAATGGATTAAAGACTTAAATGTAAGACCAGACACTATAAAACTTTCAGAGGAAAACATAGGAAAAACACTCTTTGACATAAACCACAGCAAAATCTTTTTTGACCCACCTCCTACAGTAATGGAAATAAAAACAAAAATAAAAAATGGGACTTAATTAAACTTAAAAGCTTTTTAACATCAGGGAAACCGTAAACAAGATAAAAAGACAACCCTCAGAATGTGAGAAAATATTTGTAAATGTAACAACAGACAAAGGATTAATCTCCAAAATATACAAAGAGCTCATGGAACTCAATATCAAAAACAGAAACAATTGAGTTAAAAAATGGGCATTAGACCTAAATAGACATTTCACCAAGGAAGACATACAGATGGCCAAGAAGCACATGAAAAGATGCTCAACATTACTAATTATTAGAGAAATGCAAATCAAAACTACAATGAGGTATCACCTCATGCTGGTCAGAATGGCCATTATCAAAAAAGTTAGAAACAACAAATGCTGGAAAGTGTGTGGTGAAAAGGGAACCCTCCTACACTGTTGGTGGGAATGTAAATTGATACAACCACTATGGAAAACAGTATGGAGGTTCCTTAAAAAACTAAAACTAGAACTACCATATGACCCAGCAATCCCACTACTGGGCATATACCCTGAGAAAACCATAATTCGGAAAGAGACATGCACCACAATGTTCACTGCAGCACTACTTACAGTAGCCAGGACATGGAACCAACCTAAATATCCATCAACAGATGAATGGAGAAAAGAAGATGTGGCACATATATACAATGGAATATTACTCAGCCATAAAAAGAAAGAAAACTGAGTTATTTGTAGTGAGGTGGATGGACCCAGAGTCCGTCATACAGAGTGAAGTAAGTTGGAAGGAGAAAAACAAATACCATATGCTAACACATGTATATGGAATCTTAAAAAAAAGTTACTGATGAACCTAGTTGCAGGGCAGGAATAAAGAGGTAGACATAGAGAATGGACCTGATGACATGGGGTGGGAGGGTGAAGCTGGGACGAAGTGATAGTAGCATTGACGTATATACACTACTGAATGTAAAATAGTTGGCTGGTAGGAAGCAGCAGCATAGCACAGGGAGATGAGCTCGGTGCTTAGCAATGACTTAGAGGGGTGGCATAGGGAGGATGGGAGGGAGGCTCAAGAGGGAGGGGATATGGGGACATGTATATGCATATGGCTGATTCGCTTTGTTGTGCAACAGAAACTAACATGGTATTGTAAAGCGATTATACTCCAATAAAGATGTATTAAAATAAATAAATTAATAAAGTGATCAAAGGGAAGAACCTACAACCAAGAATACTTTATCCAGTAAGGCTCTCATTCAGATTCAAAGGAGAAATCAAAGCTTTACAGACAAGCAAAAGCTAAGAAAATTCAGGATCACCAGACCAGCTTTGCAACAAATGCTAAAGAACTTCTCCAGGCAGAAAAGAAAAGGGCACAATTAGAAACAAGAAGAATACAAATAGAAAAGCTCACCATTAGGCAAACATACAGTAAAGGTAGGAAATCATCTGCATGCAAATATCATATCAAAACCAGCAACTGTGAGAAGAGGAAAGCAAAAATGCAGGATATTGGAATTGCATTTGAAATTAAAAAACCAGCAACTTAAAACAATCTTGTTTATATATAGACTGCTATATCAAAACCTCACGGTAACCACAAACTGAAAATCTACAAAAATACACACACAAAAAAGAAAAAGGAATCCAAAGACAACACTAAAGTTAGGCATCAAATCACAAGAGAAGAGAACAAAAGAGAAAGGGAAGAAAACAGACCTACAAAAGGAAATCCCAAACAATTAACAAAAGGGCAATAAAAAAATACATATCAATAATTACCTTAAACATAAATGGATTAAGTGCTCCAACCAAAAGACACAGACTGGCTGAATGGATACAAAAACAAGATCCATATATATGCTGTCTACAAGAGACCCACTTCAGATCTACGGACACATACTGAATGAAAGTGAGTGGATGGAAAAAGGTTTTCCATGCAAATGGAAATCAAAAGAAAGCTGGAGTAGCAATACCCATTTCAGATAAAATAGACTTTAAAATAAAGACTGCTGTAAGAGACAAAGGATACTACACAATGGTCAAAGGATCAATCCAAGAAAAAGATATAACAACTGTAAATATATATGCACTCAACATAGGAGCACCTTAATATATAAGGTAAATAAATACAGCCATAAAAAGAGAAGTCAACAGTAACATGATAATAGTAGGGGACTTTAACACCCCTCTTTCATCAATAGATGGATTAGCCAGATAGAAAATAAATAAGGAAACACAGGCCTTAAATGACACATTAAACCAAATAGACTTGATATTTATAGAGCATTCCATTCAAAATCAACAGAGTATACATTCTTCTCAAGTGCACACAGAACATTCTCCAGGATTAATCGCATGTTGGATCACAATGCAAGCCTTGGTAAATTTAAGAAAACTGAAACCATATCAAGCATCTATTCCAACCACAATGCTGAGATTAGAAATCAACTACAAGAAAAAAACTGTAAAAAACACAAACACATGGAGGCCAAACAATATGCTACTAAACAACCAATGAATCACTGAAGTCAAAGAGGAAATCAAAAAATACCTAGAGACAAATGAAAATGAAAGCAAAATCTATGGGATGCAGCAAAACAGTTCTAAGAGGGAAGTTTATAGTGATACAATCTTACCTTAGGAAACAAGAAAAATCAGAAATAAACACCTAACCTTACACCTAAAGCAACTAGAGAAAGAAGAACAAACAAAACCGAAATTCAGTAGAAGGAAAGAAATCATAAAGATTAGAGCAGAAATAAATGAAATAGAAACAAAGAAAACAATAGAGAAGATCAATGAAACTAAAATCTGGTTCTTTGAAAAGATAAACAAAATTGATAAAAGCTTTAGCCAGACTCATCAAGAAAAACAGGAAGGGGGCCCAAATAAGTAAAATTAGAAATGAAAAAGGAGAACTTACAACAGACACCACAGAAATACAACGGATCTTATAAGAGACTGCTACAAACTAGATGCCAATAAAATGGACAACCTGAAAGAAATGGACAAATTCTTAGAAAGGTAAAATCTCCCAAGACTGAACCAGGAAGAAATAGAAAATATGAACAGACCAATCACAAGTACTGAAATTGAAACTGTGATTTAAAAACTCCCAGCAAACAAAAGTCGAGGACCAGATGGCTTCACAGGTAAATTCTATCTAACATTTAGAGAAGAGTTAACACCTATCCTTCTCAAACTATTCCAAAAAAATTGCAGAGGAAAGAACACTCCCAAACTCATTCTATGAGGCCACGATCACCCTGATACCAAAACCAGACAAAGATACCACAAAAAAAAGAAAATTACAGGCCAATATCACCGATGAACATAGACGCAAACTCCTCAACAAAATACTAGCAATCTGAATCCAACAATACATTAAAAGGATTATACAACACGATCAAGTGGAATTTTATCTCAGGGATGCAAGGATTTTTCAATAACTGCAAATCAGTCAGTGTGATACACCACATCAACATATTGAAGAATAAAAATCCTATGATCATTTCAATAGATGCAGAAAAAGCTTCTGACAAAATTCAACAGCCATTTATGATAAAAGAACTCTCCAGAAAGTGGGCAGAGAGGGAACATACCTCAACATAATAAAGGCCATATATGACAAATCTACAGCTAACATCATACTCAACAATGAAAAGCTGAAAGCATTTCCTCTAAGATCAGGAACAAGACAAGGATGTCCACTCTTGCCACTTATACTCAACATAGTTTTGGAAGTCCTAGCCACAGCAATCAGAGAAGAAATAAAAGGAATCCAAATTGGAAAAGAAGTAAAACTGTCACTGTTTGCAGATGACATGATACTGTACATAGAAATCCTAAAGATGTTACCAGAAAACTACTAGAGCTCATCAATGAATTTGGTAAAATTGCAGGATACAAAATTAATACACAGAAATCTGTTGCATTTCTGTACACTAAGAAGATCAGAAAGAGAAATTAAGGAAACAATCTCCATTTACCATTGCATCAAAAAGAATAAAATACCTAGGAATAAATCTACCTAAGGAGGCAAAAGACCTGTAACTCGGAAAACCATAAGATGCTGATGAAGGAAAACAAAGATGACACAAACAGATGGAAAAATATACCACGTTCTTGGATTGGAAGAACGAATATTGTCAAAATGACTGTACTAGCCAAGGCAATCTACAGATTCAATGCAATCCCTACCAAATTGACAATGCCATTTTTCACAGAACTAGAACAAAAAAAATCTTAAAATCTGTATGGAGACACAGAAGACCCTGGATAGCCAAAGCAATCTTGAGAAAGAAAAATGGAGCTGGAGGAATCAGGCTTCCTGACTTCAGACTATACTATTGATACAAAGCTACAGTCATCACAACAGTATGGTACTGGCACAAAAACAGACATATAGCTCAATGGAACATGACAGAAAGCCCAGAAACAAACCCATGCACCTATGGTTTATTAATCTACAACAAAGGAGGCAATACTATACAATGGAGGAAAGAAAGTCTCTTCAATAAATGGTGCTGGGAAAACTGGACAGCTATATGTAAAAAAAAAAATGAAATTAGAATATTCTCTAACACCATAAACAAAAATAAACTCAAAATAAAGACCTAAATGGACCAGATACTATCAATATAGAACTCTTATAAGAAAACACAGGCAGAACACTCTGACATAAATCACAGCAATATCTTTTTCAATCCATCTCCTAGAGTAATGGAAATAAAAAATATAAATGAATGGGACCTAACTAAACTCAAAAGCTTTGCACAGCAAAGGAAACCATACACAAAATGAAAGCACAACCCACAGAATGTGAGAAAATATTTGCAAACAATGTGACCGACAAGGGATTAATCTCCAAAATTTACAAGCAGCTCATGCGGCTCACTGTCAAAAAAACAAAAACAAAAAAAGAACAACCCAATCAAAAAATGGGCAGAAGATCTAAACAGACATTTCTCCAAAGAAGACATACAGATGGCCAAGAGACACATGAAAAGATGCTCAACATCGCTAATTATCAGAGAAATGCAAATCAAAACTACAATGCAATATCACCACATACCAGGCCATCATCAAAGTCTACCAACAGTAAGTGCTGGAGAGGGTGTGGAGAAAAGGGAACTCTCCTACACTGTTGGTGGGGAAGTAAATTGGTACAACCACTATGGAGAACAGTACGGAGGTTCCTTAAGAAACTAAAAACCATATGATCCAGCAATCCCACTCCTGGGAATATATCTGGAGAAAAACGAGAGTTTGAAAGGATACATGCACTGCAATGTTCACTGCAGTGCTATTTACAATAGCCAAGACATGGAAGCAACCTAAATGTCCATCAACAGATGAATGGATAAAGATGTGGTATATATATACAATGGAGTATTACTCAGCCATTAGAAAGAATGAAATAATGCCATTTGCAGCAACATGGACGGACCTGGAGATTATCATGCTAAGTGAAGTCAGTCAGACAGAGAAAGACAAATAGCATATGATGTCGCTTATATGTGAAATCTAAAAAAAAAAAAAAAAAGATACAAATGAACTTATTTACAAAACAGAAACAGAGTCACAGATTTAGAGAACAAATTTATGGTTACCAGGGGGAAGGGTTGAGAGGAAGGATAGATTGGGAGTTTGGGATTGACATGTACACATTGCTTTATTTAAGATACATAACCAGGCTTCCTGGTGGTGCAGTGGTTGAGAGTCCACCTGCCGATGCAGGGGACATGGGTTCGTGCCCTGGTCTGGGAGGATCCCACATGCCACGGAGCGGCTGGGCCTGTGAGCCATGACCGCTGGGCCTGTGCGTCCGGAGCCTGTGCTCCGCAAAGGGAGAGGCCGCGGCAGTGAGAGGCCTGTGTACCGGGAAAAAAAAAAAAAGATACATAACCAACAGGGACCTACTGTACAGCACAGGGAACTCTACTCAATATTCTGTAATAACCTATATAGGAAAAGAATCTGAAAAAGAATGGATATACGTATAACTGAATCACTTTGCTGTACACCTGAAACTAATGCAACACTGTTAATCAATTATACTCCAATATAAAATAAAAATTAAAAAAAAAAAAGTCAAGGACCAGATGGCTTCACTGGTGAATTCTACCAAACATTTAAAGAATACCAATCCTTCTCAAACCTTTCCAAAACACAGAAGAAGAAACACTTCCAAACTCATTTTACAAGGCCAACATTACCCTAAAACCAAAACCAGACAGGACGCCACAAAAAATTACAGACCAATATCCCTGATGAACATAGATGCAAAAATCCTCAACAAAATATTAGCAAATGAATTCAACAGTACACTACAAGTATCATGCACCATGATCAAGTGGGATTTATTCCAGAAGTGCAAGGATGGTTCAGCATTCACAAATCCGTCACTGTGTACACCAAACAAAAGATAAAAATCATATTATCATCTCAATAAATAAAGAAAAAACATTTAACAAAATTCAACATCCATTCAGTTTAAAAACTTTCAACAAACTGGGTATAGAAGAAGTGTACCTCAACATAATAAATGCCATATATGACAAGCCCATAGCTAACATATTCAACAGTGAAAAGCTGAAAGTAGTTCCTCTAAGATCAGGAACAAGACAAGGATGCCTGCTTTTATTCAACATAGTACTACAACTCCTAGACAGAGCAATTAGGCAAGAAAAAGAAATAAAAGACATCCAGATCAGAAATGAAGAAATATAACTTTACAGATGACATCACATTATATATAAAAAACCCTAAAGAAGCCACCAAAACTGTTAGAATAAACGAAGTTAGTAAAACTGCAGGTTACAAAATCAATATACAGTTGTTCCTTAGGGCACTGATTCCACGCAGCCAAAAATCTGAGTATAACTTTACAGATAGTGCTCCGTATCCACAGTTCTGCATCCATGGATTCAACCGGCACTGATGACAGTATAGTAGTATAGTACGTATTTATTGAAAAAAACCTATGTATAAGTGCCTGCACAGTTCAAATCCACATTGTTCAAGGGTCAACTGTACAAAAATAGTTGCAATTCTATACATTAATAAAAAACTATCAGAGAAACTGGAGTTACTCAGTTTTCCTAGGTCTCTCCCATATATATGTGTTACTAAACTTTTGTTTTCTCCTCTTTAAAAAAATAAAAAGAGATAAATTAAGGAAAAATCCCATTTACAACTGCTTCAAAGAGAATAATATACCTAGGAATAAATTTAACCAAGGAGGTGAAAGACCTGTACACCAAAAATTATAAGACACTGATGAAAGAAATTAAAGAAGACACAAATAAATGGAAAGATGATCTGTGTTCATGGATTGGAAGAATTAATACTGTTAAAATGTGCATACTCCTCAAAGAGATCTACAAACTCAATGCAAACCCTATGAAAATTCCAATGGTATTTTTCACAGAAATAGAACAAACAATCATATAATTTGTTTGGAACCACAAACACCCCAAATAGCCAAAACAATCCTGAGAAAAAAGAACAAAGCTGGAGGCCATCACACTTCCTGATTTCAAACTATATTACAAAGCTACAGTAATCAAAACAATATATTGGCAAAAAACAGACACAGAGCTTAATGGAACACAATAGAGAGCCCAAAAACGAACCCATGAATATATGGTCAATTAATTTATGATAAAGGAGCCAAGAATATACAATGGGGAAAGGATACCCTCTTTAATAAATGGTGTTGGGAAAACTGGACACCACATGCAAAATAATGAAACTGGACTCCTATCTTACACCAAACACAAAGATCAACTCAAAATGAATTAAGAGACTTGAGCATAAGACCTGAAGCCATAAAACTTCTAGAAGAAATAAAGGTAAGTAAAAAGGCACTAACCTGGCTGACATTGGCCTTGGCAATGATTTTTTGCATTTGACACCAAAAGTAAAGGCAACAAAAGCAAAAATAAAGAGGTGGGGCTATTAAAACTAATAAACTTCTGCAAAGCAAAGAAAACCACTAACAAAATGAAAAGACAATCTACCAAATGGGAGAATATATTTGCAAATGAGGTATCTGATAAGGGGTTAATATTCAAAGTATTAACTCAACAGCAGAAAGAAAAAAAAATCCAATTAAAAAATAGGCAGAGGAACTGAACATTTTTCCAAAGATGACATACAAAGGCCAACAGGTACATGAAAAGGTGCTCAACATCACTAATGATTAGGGAAATGCAAATCAAAAACACAATTAGATATCAACTCATACCTATGGGAATGGCTATCCTCAAAAAAAGCAAGAAGTAACAAGTGTTGGAAAGGATGTAGAGAAAAGGTAACCCTTGCGAATCCTTGGTGGGAATGTAAATGGTGCAGCCATTATGGAAAGCAATATGGAGGTTCCTGGAAGAATTAAAAATAAAACTACCATATGATCCAGCAATTCCACTTCTGGGTATATATCCAGAAGTGAAAAGAAATCACTACCTCAAAAAGATGTTCACTGAAGCATTATTTACAACAGCAAAGACATGCAAACAACGAAGTGTTCAGTCGATGGATAAAGAAAATGTGATATATACACAATGGAATATTATTCTGCCATAAAAAAGGAAATTCTGCCATTTGCACAACATGAATGGTCCTTGAGGGCATTATGCTAAGTGAAATGAGTCAGACAAAGACAAATACTCTATGATATTACTTTTATGTGGAATTTTAAAAAATCAAATGCATAAAATACAGAGAAGAACAGACTGGTGGTTGCCAGAGGTAGGGGGTATGAAGGATGGGTGAAATGGGTGAACTTGTTCAAAAGGTAGAACTTACAGTTATAAGTTCTCAGAATATAATGTACAGTATGGTGACTACAATTAATACTGTATTCTGTATTTGAAAGTTGCTCAGAGATTAGATCTTAAAAGTTATCATCAGGGCTTCCTGGTGGTGCAGTGGTTGAGAGTCTGCCTGCCAATGCAGGGGACACGGGTTTGAGCCCTGGTCTGGGAGGATCCCACATGCCGCGGAGCAACTGGGCCCGTGAGCCACAACTACTGAGCCTGCGCGTCTGGAGCCTGTGCTCCGCAACAAGAGAGGCCGCGACAGTGAGAGGCCCGCGCACCGCGATGAAGAGTGGCCCCCACTCGTTGCAACTAGAGGAAGCCCTTGCACAGAAACGAAGACCCAACACAGCCAAAAATAAATAAAAATAAATTAATTTAAAAAAGTTATCATCACATAAAAAAACTGAATGTGAAATAACAGATGTTAACTAAACTTACTGTAGTAATCATTCTGCAATATACACATATATCAAATCATTATGTTGTACACCTTACATGATACAATGCTGTATGTTAATTATATCTCAATAAACCTGGAAAAAATTAAAAATAAAAAACAGAGATATGAAGAAAAGATACCAACTTTGAGAGAGTAATTTCTTTGAGGGAAAGAAAAAGAATGTGGGGACAAGAGAAGAGATTTTAACTCTATTTCTTAAACACAAAAGGTGTAAAGCAAATATAACTGTTAACATCTACTTCTAGATGGAGATACAGGTATTTGATATTATTTTTGATGCTTTCACATATTTCTGAAATATTTAAAAAAGAAAGCCAGTCATTAGATCAGAGTGGCTAAGTGGTTTCTGGGGACGTCCTTAACCTGGCCTGAGATAGGTACCTGGCCTTTGCTTCTTCGGCCCATACTCCACGATGCTGTCACTATGCTGAGACAGTGTCTCATCATTTCCACTTTCCACCTCTTCATTTCCAATATCCTCCTCTTCAAAGCTGGTCTTCTCTTTAATTCGATCACCCAGGGCACTTTTTAACATCTATCAAGAAAATTCTTTTTAACATCTTTCATTGACTTCAGCAGAATGCAAGTTGGAAAGATTAGACAGATATAACCTTTTAAAAGTTTTCTCAGATAATTAAGCCCAAGTTTAGACACAAATTTTCAGATGCTTATGCATAGTTTCTAAAGGATATATATACATCAATGCCATGGACTATTCAGTTTCAATAAACTTAAGAGTAAGTCACGTAGGGATTTAATATATTTATTCAATGATACCCCCAAACTACAGTATTTTGTGAAAATCAGAGATCCATCTAATTTTATACCAAATGTGTCTTTAGTGACAAAGGGAAACAATACAGATATATCTAAAGATATACGGTTTAATATAATCAGTTACATTAAATTATTTAGTTTTCATCAGAATTCGATAAAAATTTGGGACTTCCCGAGTGGTCCAGTGGTTAAGAATCCGCCTCCCAATACAGGGGATGCGGGTTCAATCCCTGGTTGGGGAACTAAGATCCCACGTGCCACAGGACAACTAAGCCTGCACACAGCAACTACTGAGCCCGTGCGCTCTAGAGCCTGTGTACCACAAATACTGAGCCTGTGTGCTCTACAGCCCACGCGCCACAACTACTGAGGCCTGTGCACTTTGGAGCCTGCACGCCACAACTAGAGAGCCCACGGGCTGCAACTACTGAGCCCACACACCACAACTAGAGAAGACCGCGTGCCGCAATGAAGAGCCCGGGCACCTCAATAAAACATCCCGCATGCCGCAACTAAGACCTGACACAGCCAAATAAATAAATAAATAGATAGAATTTGATAAAAATTTGGATAAATCTATACCAAATTTGGTTACATAATAAAAGGCTAGGATATAATTTCTCATCCTATGTCCTACCTGCTTGACTTATGGAAGATTTTCAGTAAGTAAGACGCAACTAACTTCCTAGTACCTTAGCTTAGCTCTCACCTTCAATTGTAAAATCACTTAAATGCTCACCAACTATGGCAATCTCAATACAGATTAAAAAACAAGACTTGCCCAATCTAGTTCAGAGAGGCGCTGAGATAGTTTCTCTGATACTGCATGTAATTCTTGTTCTGTTAACCTCTTTCCTGCCCTCTGGGAGAAAGGTGAATCCCAGGATGAGACTGCAGTTCTGTTTTCATACCTGTAATAAAAAGTGACCTTGTGACATATTTAAGTAGACAAGTGTATGTACATTACTTAGTTCAAAACTACTGTAATACATGTTTTACCAAATATTTCATACTGGTCTTCACAGCAAAATTTGGAGAGTATATCCTTAACTCTTCAAATCCCTTTGCAGACAGACTGTAAACATTGAAGCCTACAGTAATGTTACCTTTTTCCTTTGGGAAGCTTCCTTGTCCTAGGGCCTTGGACCTGAACTGGATACATTTCCTGTTTGCCATCTTTAGACAACTTGGAATTTAAGAAAACTCTATTATCTGGTTCCTATTAAAAACAGAGTTGATTTGAAAGAGATATAAGGAAGACACAAAAAGAAGAACATTTTGGGTGTGATGGGAAGGGAGGACCTGTAACACAAAGCTAGATCCCTTCATTCTCCATGTTTTGCTTTTTTAAGACACACATTTGTCAAAACACTCCATTGATTCCCAATGCCAAAGGATGGCGCAATGTCTATAAACTTGTACTCAAAGAAAAAGCATGGCTCAGGATTGCATTCAAATATAAATGCAAGTAAGGTGTTCTCAAATATAAAAATTTAGGGGTTACAGCTACATGTGGACAATGAAAAAATGATCAAATCGCAAGTGGAAAGTATTAAAGTCATTATCTTTCATATCAAGAAGTCAATAGAAACTGTCCAAAACTGAAACAAGACAAAACCTCCAAAATATGAATATAAGCTCAACATTTTAAACAATTTATTTCTTAACTTTAGAGGGAATCTTATAGAAAATATTTCTTGTGATAAAGAAACATCTGATGTTTAACAATCTCTTCAATTTCACTTCAGTATCTTTTTCTTCTATTAAAGTAAAATTAAATTTAATACTTTTTAGTAAATAACTATAATATAATCACATTTTTAAAAAACGTTTAAAATTGAAGTTAGTGTCCTGCTCAAGAATTATTTGAAGAAGAATACTCCCACCTAACTGCAACCCAGGTAGAGAAAAAGAATATTACCAGCAACTCAGAAGGCCTTCCACCATCCCTGCAAGCCTTCCCCAAATATAACCATTATCCTATGATCCCTTTTTTCTCTTTTTATCCATCCACCCTCCTATCTAAATAGATGCACAGAATGTTTAGAATTATGGTCACCTAATGCTAACTACTTTTTCGGCACTGTATGAATTTTTAATTATGAGAGTGTATCATTGTTTATAAATTTATCCTTGGCATATACCTGAGCGTTCTTGTTGCTAAAAAGATAGAAAAAGGATGACTGTGTAAAAAAGGATTTTATTTTCAAAGAAGAAAAGAGTGGAAGCTAATAGGCCAAAATGTTAATGGTAGTTCATGCTGGATAATAGGAATATGGATGAAAGATTAGTTTTGACACTTTTCTATATGTTAAAACATTTCAATTACTCAATTAGAGACATACAATATGGGTACTGAAACTAGAATGCTTGAATTCTAATCCTAATTCTACAATTGCTGTGTGACCTCAGACAAGATTCTTAAACTCTCTATTTCAGCTTCCCCATGGGAAATATAAATAGTACCTACTCGAGAGCTGTGCTGTAAGAAGAAATTTCTTCGATACCTGCAAATTAGGCAGAACTGTGCCTGGCACAAAATAAACACTCAGTATGTGTTGGCTCTTACTATTTCCCCTTTTACATAGTCATCCTGTCCCTATCTTCCTAGGGTAAGAATATACAGGTATATGCAGAGGTAAATTTTAAGAAGTACAGTGCTCTGATTAGTGCAGTATCCTTGACTACAATTCTAGCAGAAACCTTTTTAAATCTATAGACTTTTCACCAGTTGAAAGCAAGCTTTTCCACTTACCACAGAAAATGCTGTGCCTTCTCCAGTAGAATTCACAGTAGGGGAGCAGTGACTTGAACGCAAGTATTCTTTTCCTATGGGGCAGGGAGCTCGAGGCGCTGAAGGATGGTAAGGTGGATGTAAAGGAATAGCTGATCGGATAGGCTCCCCTAACTTCCTAGCATTTGGGATCATATCCACAGAAGGAATTTCTGCTAGTTGGACAAATCAAAGTGGACATTAAGATGAACTCTAAGAAATAAACCATTTTTTATATATATATATATCCTGTATCATTTTATATATACACATACCCTATACAAACATGTTCACACACACTACTTAGAACTGTATTTTAAACTTGAGAAAAAAAAAACACACCTAAAAAACAATGAAAATAGGGACTCATCCTCAGTAAACAAGTAGGGACCTAATTAAATCAGGAAGAATGCAATTTTAATGTTATTATCATAAAAATGCTTCCTAAAGTCATTTAAAAACAATGAAAAATTACTAAAAACCTAAATGGCTTAAAGAATAGCTATATAAATTATGGTTTATCCACATGTTATAAAAATAGTTAGCCATTAACAATGACTTTATATAATACTAACCATATGAAAACCTCAGAGACAATACAAAATGAGAATATTTTTCAAGTTATTATAATTTGAAGACCACCAACTGACATCTAATCAGTCTAACGTAACAGACTCTTATTGTCCTAAAGTCTCTGTTTGAGAGGAGAGGATTTAAATAAAATAGCAGATGCAAAACATGTGACCAAAGACCATCTTATGAAGAAATCCGAGTTCATAATTAATAGCAAACATTTACAAATGAGGTCACATAAAACCAAAATGAATCGCATTAATTGTAGAGCAACAAAAGTAAAAAGGCTAATAGCAACTGCCACAAGAACGATTGGCTTCAACTCACAGCAATAGTCTCAAGAACTCAATGCATTACTACTCACTGTCTTCAACAAAGGATGTCCCACTCTTGGACAAAAAACTAGATAAGGGAGTGTTCAACACTTCTTCATGTGAGTCAGAACATGGTAGGGTTGAGGCTTTTTTAGACTGCATTTCATTAGGACCTTGGGCACCTAGAAAATATTAAAGTAAAACTTTTTTATTGCTGAATGTTAGACTAAAAGCTATGAGTTTAATACCCTGAGGATAAAAACATCAGAAGTGACATAAGCATAGAACTATGTTGGTCTGATTGCTTGAAATACCAATTACTTTTAATAACTATCAGATAGCAATATGTAGTTCTGTAGCCCAGAATCATTTATATAACTTAAAAACAAAGTTTTACACAATGTTTCATTCCTTTGCTTTAGAAAAATAGGTGCCAGACTTGTAACAGAAATGCTGACTGTTGCACAGGTATATCTCTAAACTAGAGATCTTGGCTGGTACCATAATCAAAGATTTGTAGGTCAAACGAATTGTTTTGTCTAATTTTCAAACGCTTAATATTTTGAATCAGCTCTATAATGTTAGTACACAGAGAGCTACATTAAAAATAGTTCTGAAATTGAGGGAATATCCACTTTGCTCCCTTGGAAATCTACAATACACAAACTTCCCATAAACAAAATGGATTAATGACTTTCCCTCTCTAAATAACTTTCTATTTATCTATCCCTTCTTCAGTTTAATGAAAGACTTCACCGTAAACTTACTCCTCACTTTGAAAGTATGAGAATGCACCCTGAAAACTCGTTGTTTACCGATACGGTCAACTGATAAAATCACTAAAAACAGAAAAATTCACCTTGTACAGATCCCCAAATCCACACAATTTATTCCCGAATACTGTATTTTCAAAATTTTGACACTCAACTGATGTCTTTTAAAAATCTGCAAATACATCTTTTTGGGCTCTCCTTTTCCACAATCCAGTGCAGTATGGCCATTTTCATACCAAAATATTTTAAGTATGTAAATTTCCCTACATAACTTCATATTTCACATGAATATCCTCTAAGACATAATGTTCACAACTTGGTCCTCAATTTCATTATACTGAATTTGTCATCAGTTTGACCACAGACTAATTCATTTTTATCTGGGTCCATTTTTTTCTTTGACTCCTTGAATAACCATTTCATATGCTCTTTCTTTTTGATGGAATTTCTCCTAAAATCTCATGCTTAGTTATCATCTGGAAATTTTAATTGGTCAGACTGAAAGTTACACAAATTTCTCTCAATGATCTTCAGACTGTTTTAGAACATACTGTTTTATTACTGCAGAGATTGTGAACTTCTTTACTGTAAGCATTAATATTTCAATTAGGGAGTTCCCCGGTGGCCTAATGGCTGGGATTCGGAGCTTTCAATGCGATGGCCAGGGTTCAGTCCCTGGTCAGGCAACTGAGATCCTGCAAGCTGCACGGTGCAGCCAAAAAAAAAAAAAAAATCAATTATTTAAGTATCTGTATAGTAAATACATCTCATTTACCAAAAAAAAAAAAAAAAGGGTCTTCAGTAGAACAAATGAGTGAAGATGGTCAGAAGACAAACTTCCAGTTATAAAATAAGTCATAGGGATGTAATGTACCATATGGTGACTACATTAATACTGTATTGGGGGGGTGCCCTGGTGCCAAAGAACTCTCATCCCAGGCTCCTCCATAAGGAATCTGGCTCACGCCACCTATAAAGCAAACCCCAATTCTTGTAGAGGCCTCATTACCCCCTCCCCCACTCAGTCACAGAGCAGCAGTGCCTTGGCCCCAGGGGCACGCCAGATTTGCATAATGGTGAGGTCCTGCTGTGTATCCTGTTACAAGGTGCTTAGGAAGGGGTTTCTCCTTACTTATATAAAAGGTTTAAGGAAGGGAGATGGCCAAGATGGCAGAGTAGAAAGACTCTGAGCTCACCTCCTCTCATAGGCACACCAAAATCACAACCATCTGCAGAACAACCATTGATGAAAAAGACAGGACCCTACCAAAAAAGATCTTTTACAACTAAAGACATAAAGAACGAACCACAACGAGATGGCTAGGAGGGGCAGACTTGCAATATAGTCAAGTCCCATACCCCCCAGTGGGTGACCCACAAAGGAGAACAATTACTTTGTAAAGGTTCTGCCAAAGTCTTGAGTCCCACATAGGCTCCCCAGCCTGGGGGGCCTGCACCGGGAACATGAGCTCCCAGAACATTTGGCTTTGAAGACCACTGGAGATTACTTTTGGGAATACCAGAGGGCTGCAGGAAATAGAGATTTCATTCTTAAAGGGCACACACAAAATCTACTGAGACACAGGACAGAAGCTGTAATTTGAGAGGAGCCTAGGCCAGATCTACTTGCTGATCTTAGAGAGCTTCCCGGAGAGGCAAGAGGCAACTGGAGTTCACCATGAGAACACAGACACTGGCAGCAGCCTTTTTTAGGAGCTCCTTCTACCATGTGGACCCTTGGTGCTGGCAAGCGCCACTGTGGAATCCTACCTCTAGCTCATTAGTGCCAAGACATGGCCCCAACCCAACAGCCTGTAGGTGCCAGTGCTGGGACACATCAGGCCAAGCAACTAACTGGGCAGGGACACAGCCCCACCCATCAGCAGACAGGCTGCCTTAAGATCCCCTGAGCCCACAGATGCAGCCTTGGGACATGGACCTGCTCACCAGAGGGCCCAGGACCCAGCTTCACCCACCAGTAGGCATGCACCAGTCCCAGAATCCACTGGGCCCTGGCCCTGCCCTTCAGAGAGCCTGCTCTAGCCTCTGGACCAGCTTCTCCCACCAGGGGACAGACATGAGACTCAAGAAAACTAGTCCCGGGACTTCCCTGGTGGCGCAGTGGTTAAGACTCTGCGCTCCCAATGCAGGGGGCCCGGGTTCGAACCCTGGTCAGGGAACTAGATCCCACATGCACGCTGCAATTAAGAATTTCCATGCAACAACTAAGGAAGCCTTCCTGCTGCAACTAAGGAGCTGGTGAGCCGCAACTAAGGAAGCCCGCCTGCCACAACTAAGAAGCTGGTGAACCTCAACAAAGGAGCCTGTGAGCCTCAACTAAGACCTGGCACAACCAAATTAATTAATTTAAAAAAATTATTAAAAAAAAAATAGAAAGAAAACTAGTCCTGCAACTTATGGACCCAGCCTGCCCATTAGCAGGCCAGACCCTGTGCTGGGACCAGCTGGGCCACAGCCTTGCCCACCAGCAGGCCAACACAAGCTTCAGGACACCCCAGACCCCATACTCAACTGTATCAGGAACTGCGCCCCCCGCCCCCACCCCCCAGCGATCCAACACAAGCTCTGGGACCCTGGGCTCTGCAACCAGGACCTGGCTCTGTCCGCCAGTAGACCAGCACTAACCAAGGACCTGGTTTCACCCACCAGTGGGCAGGCAACAGCCCTGGAGTCTTCTAGACCCTGACTCTCCACACCACTGAGCCAGTATAAGCCCCGGGGGTCCCTGTGGTTATGCAGTTAGCCACCTTATGCCACCTCGTGACCAGCCAACCAGCAGCTGGCAGCCTCTGCACAAGGCAACCAACTGGCCCAGGGGCCAACCAAGCATACCAGACTGCCCACATAGCCCACCACAATAGAAAGACCCATGCAGTCCTCATAGGGGGAACCGCTAGAGCATATAGCTCAGATAGGACATACTGCTGGGACACATAAGGCGTTTCCAACAAAAGGCCACTTCTCCAAAGTTGGGAAATATAATCAACATACCAGATACATAAAAATAAAAACAGCAACTTAGGCAAAATGAGGCAACAGAGTAACGCGTTCCAGATAAAGGTACAAGATAAAACCCCAGAAGAAGAACTAAGTGAAGTGGAGATAGGCAATCTACTGGAGAAGGAGTTCAGGGTAGTGATCATAAAGATGATCAAAGAACATGGGAGAAGAATGGATGCACAGAATGAGAAATTAGAAGTTTTTAATGAAGAGTTAGAAAATATAAAGAACAAGAAGATAGAAATAAAGAATACAATAACAAATGAAAAATACACTAGAAGGAATTAAAAGTAGATTAAATGATACAGAGGAATGGATCAGTGAGCTAGAAGACAGGGTAGTGGAAATCACTGATGCTGAACGAATTAAAGAGAAATCAAAAGAAATGAGAACACTTAAGAGATCTCTAGGACAATATGAGATGCACTAATACTCGCATTTATAAGCGTTCCAGAAGGATAAGAGAGAGAGAAAGGAGCTGATAACATTTGAAGACATAATAGCTGAAAACTTCCCTAACCTGGGAAGGGAAACAGACAGCCAAGTCCAGGAAGCACAGAGAAGTCCCATACTACAAGACACACTCTAGTTCTAAGAGCAAAAATTAAAGGTAAAGAGAGAATATTAAAAGCAACAAGGGGGGCTTCCCTGGTGGCACAGTGGTTAAGAAACCACCTGCCAATGCAGGGGACACGGGTTTGAGCTATGGTCTGGGAAGATCCCACATGCTGCAGAGCAACTAAGCCTGTATGCCACGACTACTGAGCCTGCGCTCCAGAGCCCGCGAGCCACAACTCCTGAAGCCTGGGCGCCTAGAACACATGCTCTGCAACAAGAAAAGCCACTGCACTGCAACGAAGAGTAGCCCCTGCTCACCGCAACTAGAGAAAGCCCATGTGCAGCAACAAAGACCCAATGCAGCCAAAAATAAATAAATTAAATAAATAAAATTTTAAAAATACCTTTAAAAGCAACAAGGGAAAAGCAACGAATTACATACAAGAGAACTCCTACAAGGCTATCAGCTGACTTTTAAGCAGAAACTCTGCAGGCCAGAAGGGAGTGGCAGGCTATATTTAAAGTGATGAAAAGGAAAAACCTTCAACCAAGAATACTCTACCCAGCAAGGCTCTCGTTCAGATTTGATGGAGAGATCAAAAAGTTTACAGACAAGCAAAAGCTAAAAGAGTTCAGCATCACCAAACCAGCTTTACAACAAATGTCAAAGGAACTTCTCTAAGTGAAAAAGAAAAGGCCATAACTAGAAAGGTGAAAATTACAAAATGAAACAGTTCATTGCTAAAGGCAACCATACAGTAAAGGTAGGAAATTATCCACACACAAAGTTAGTAAGGTTAAAAGAGAAAAGGAGTAAAATCATTTATATCCATGATAAGCAGTTAAGGATACACAAAACAATCAGATATAAGATATGATATCAAAAACAGTAATCATAAAGGAAGGGAAGTACAGGTGCAGGGTTGTTAAAATGCATTTAAAAGTGAGAGATCAGGGCTTCCCTGGTGGCACAGTGGTTGAGAGTCCGCCTGCCAATGCAGGGGACGCGGGTTCGTGCCACGGTCCGGGAAGATCCCACATGCCGTGGAGCAGCTGGGCCCATGAGCCATGGCCGCTGAGCCTGCGCGTCCAGAGCCTATGCTCCGCAACAGGACAGACCACAACAGTGAGAGGCCTGCGTATCGCAAAAAAAAAAAAAAAAGGTGAGAGATCAGCAACTTAAGACAATCACATATATATATGGAAATAGAGAGAGACACTGCAAATGGAAAACAAAAGAAAACTGGGGTAGCAATACTCATATTAGACAAAATAGACATTAAAGACTATTACAAAAGACAAAGGAGAACATTAAATTATGATCAAGGGATCAATCCAAGAAGACGACATAATAACTGTAAATATAAATGCACTCAATATACAAGCACCTCAATACATAAAGCAAACATTAACAGACATAAAGGAAGAAACTGACAGTAACACAGTAATAATAAGGGACTTTAACACCACACTTACATCAATGGGCAGATCATCCAGACGGAAAATCAATAGGGAAACACTAGCCTTAAATGACACATTAGACCCGATGGGCTTAATAGATGTACAGAACATTCGATCCAAAGGAAGCAGCACGCACATTCTTTTCAAGTGCACATGGAACATTCTCCAGAATAGATCACATGCTAGGTCACAAAATAAACCTCAGTAAATTTAAGAAAACTGAAATCACATCAAGCATCTTTTCTGACCACAACACTAGGAAGCTAGTAATCAACTACAAGAAAAACTGCAAAAAACACAAACACATAGAGGTTAAGCAATATGCTGTTAAACAATCAATGGATCACTGAAGAAATCAAAGAGGAATTAAAAAAATACCTGGAGACAAATGAAAACAAAAACATAATAATCCAAAATCTATGGGATGCAGCAAATGCAGTTCTAAGAGGGAAGTTAGTGATACAAGCTTACCTCACGAAACAAAAAAACCTCAAATAAACAACCTAACCTTATACCTAAAAGAACTAAAAAAAGCACAGACAAAACCCAAAGTTAGTAGAAGGAAAGAAAGGTCAAAGCAGAAACATAAAATAGAGACTAAAAAAAACAATAGAAAAAAATCAATGAAACTAAGAATTGGTTCTTTGAAAAAACAAACAAAATTGATAAACCTTTAGCCAGACTCATCAAGAAAAAAGAGAGAAGGTCCAAATCAATAAAATCAGAAGGGAAAAAAGAAAAGTTACAACCAGCACCAAAGAAATACAAAAGATCATAAGAGACTACTACAAACAACTAGATGCCAATAAAATGGACAACCTAGAAGAAAAGGACAAATTCTTTGAAATGTACAATCTCCCAAGACTGAACCAGGAAGAAACAGAAAATACGAACAGACCAATTACCAGTAACGAAACTGAATCACTAATTTAAAAACTCTCAACAAACAAAAAGTCCAGGACCAGATGGCTTCACAGCTGAATTCTACCAAACACGTAGAGAAGAGTTAACACCTAATCTTCTCAAACTATTCCAAAAAATCGCAGAGGAAGGAACACTTCCGAACTCACTCAATGAGGCCAGCATCACCTTGATACCAAAACCAGACAAAGATATCACAAAAAAAGAAAATTACAGGCCCAAATCACTGGTGAACATAGATGCAAAAATTCTCAATGAAATATTAGCAAACCGAATCCAACAACGCATTGAAAGGATCCTACACCATGATCAAGTGGGATTTATCCCAGGGATGCAAAGATTTTCAGAATCTGTACCACATTAACAAACTGAAAGAATAAAAATCAAAGGATCATCTTAATAGATGCAGAAAAAGCTTTTGACAAAATTCAACACCCATTTATGATAAAAACTCTCCAGAAAGTGGGCATAGAGGGAACATACCTCAACGTAATAAAGGCCATATGTAAGAAACCCACAGTTAACATCATACTCAATGGTGAAAAGCCAAAAGCATTTTCCTCTAAGATCAGGAACAAGACAAGGATGCCCTCTCTCACCACATTTATGCAACATAGAATTGAAAGTCCTAGCCACAGCAATCAGACAAGAGAAAAAAATAAAAGGAATCTAAATTGGAAAGGAAGAAGTAAAACTATCAGTTTGCAGATGACATGATACTATATATAGAAAATCCTAAAGAAGCCACCAGAAAACTACCAGAGCTCACCAGTGAATTCAGTAAAGTTGCAGGATACAAAATTAATATGAAGAAATCTGTCACAATTTTATACACTAACAACAAACTATCAGAAAGAGAAATTAAGGAAACAATCCCATTTGTCACTGCACCAAAAAGAATAAGACACCCAGGAATAAACCTACCTAAGGAGGTAAAAGACTTGTACTCAGAAAACTATAAGACACTGATGAAAGAAACTGAAGATGACACACAGATGTAAAGATATACCATGTTCAAAAATTAGAAGAATACTGTTAAATTGACTATACTAGTCAAGGCAATTCACATATTCAATGCAATCCCTACCAAATTACCAATGACATTTTTCACAGAACTAGAACAAATAATGTTAAAATTTGTATGGAAACACAAAAGACCCTGAATAGCCAAAACAATCTTGAGCAAGAAAGGAGCTGTAGGGTTCACGCTCTCTGACTTCAGACTATACTACAAAGCTACAGTAATCAAAACAGTATGGAACTAGCACAAAGCCAGATACATAAATCAGTGGAACAGAATAGAGAGCCTAGAAATAAACCCACACACTGAAGGTCAATTAATCTATGACAAGGAGGCAATAATATACAACAGAGAAAAAGTCCTTCAATAAGTGGTGCTAGGAAAACTGGACAGCTACACGTAAAAGAATGAAATTACAACATTTTCTCACACCATGTACAAAAGTAAACTCAAATTGGATTATAGGTCTAAATGTAAGACCAAAAACCATAAAACTCCTAGAAGAAAACATATGCAGAACACTCTTTGACATAAATTGTAGCAGTATCTTTTTGGCTCTGTCTCCTAAAGCAAAGGAAATAAAAGCAAAAATAAACAAATGGGACCTAGTTAGACTTATAAGTTTTTGCACAGCAAAGGAAACCATCAACAAAAAGACAACCTTTAGGGACTTCCCTGATGGTCCAGAGGTTGAGACTCTGTGCTTCCAATGCAGGGGGTGCAGGTTCGATCCCTGGACAGGGAACTAAAATCCCATATGCTACGCCGTGTGGCCAGAAAAACAAACAAAAACAAAAAAAGACAACCTTTAAAATTAGAAAATATTTGCTAATGAGATGACTGACAAAGAGATTAATATCCAAAATATATAAAAGGCTCATACAACTCAACATCAAACAAAACAAGCCCAATTAAAAAATGGGCAGAAGGGCTTCCCTGGTGGCGCAGTGGTTGAGAGTCCGCCTGCCGATGCAGGGGACACGGGTTCGTGCCCCGGTCTGGGAAGATCCCACATGCCGCAGAGCGGCTGGCCCGTGAGCCTGCGCGTCTGGAGCCTGTGCTCCGCAGCAGGAGAGGCCACAACAGTGAGAGGCCGGCGTACCGCAAAAAAAAAAAAGGGCAGAAGACCCGAATAGACATTTTTCCAAAAAAGACATACAGATGGCTAACAGGCACATGAAGAGATGCTCGATATCGCTAATCATCAGAGAAATGCAAATTAAAACCACAATGAGATATCACCTCACACTTGTCAGAATGTCTATCATCAAAAAGACCACAGATACCAGAGAAAACCGTAATTCAAAAAGATACATGCACTCCAATGTTCACTGCAGCACTATTTACAATAGCCAGGACATGGAAGCAACCTAAATGTCTATCAAGAGAGGGATGGATAAAAAAGATGTGGTACATATATACAATGCAGTACGACTCAGCCATAAAAAAAGAATGAAATAATGCCATTTGCAGAGAAGTGGATAGACCTAGAGAGTGTCATACAGAGTAAAATAAGTCAGAAAGAGAAATATATTGTATAATATCACTTACATGTGGAATCTAGAAAAATGGTACAGATGAACTTATTTGCAAAGCAGAAATAGAGACACAGATATAGTGAACAAACTTATGGATATCAAGGGGGGAAGGGGGCAGGTGGGATGAATTGGGAAATTATGATTGACATATATACACTACTATGTATAAAACAGATAACTCATGAAAACCTACTGTATAGCACAGGGAACTCTACTCAATGCTCTGTGGTGACCTAAATGGGAAGGAAATCTAAAGAAGAGGAAATATATGTATACATATAACTGATTCACTTTGCCATACAAAAGAAATTAACACAGCATTGTAAAGCAACTATACTCCAATAAAAATTAATAAAAAAAATACATTAAAGTAAGTGTATGTTGACCCCCCCCAAAAAAAAGACCACAGATAACAAATGCTGGTGAGGATGTGGAAAAAAGGGAACCCTTGTACACTACAGGTGGGAATGCAAATTGGTGCTGCCACTGTGGAGAACAGTATAACAGTTTTTCAAAAAGCTAAAAACAGAACTACCATATGACCCAGCAACTCCACTTCTGGTTATATATCCAAAATAAATGGGAACACTAATTTGAAAAGATACATGCACCCCCAACATTCATAGCAGCATTATTTATAATTGCCAAGATATGGAAGCAACCTGTGTCCATCAACAAATGGATGAAAAAAAAAAACCAAACAAATGGATGGATAGAGAAAATGTGGTGTATATATATATATATATATATATATATATATATATATATATAATGGACTACTACTCACCCATAAAAATGGAATGAAAATTTTGCCATTTGCAACAACATGGATGGACCTGGAGGGTATTATGCTAAGTGATATAAGTCGGACAGAAAAACAAATACTATATGATATCATTTATATGTGGAAGCTAAAGAATAAAACAAACTAGTGAATATAACAAAAAGGAAACAAACACACAGATATAGAGAACAAACTAGTGGTTACCAGTGGGGAGGGGGCAAGACAGGGAAGGGGTTAAGAGGTACAAACTATTATGTATAAAATAAGATACAAGGATATATTGTACAACACAGGGAATATAGCCAATACTTTATAATAACTATAAATGGAATATAAAAATTTAAAAATTGTGAATCACTATGCTGTACACCTGTAACATATAATATTGTACATCAACTATATCTCAATTTTAAAAAAGGTTTAAGAAAAAAATACTGTGTTGTATATTTGAAAGTTGCTAATAGAGTAGATCTTAAAAGTTCTCATCACAAGAAAAAAGTTTGTAATTTTTTGGTAACGAATGTTAACTAGACATACTGTGGTAATCATTTTGCAATACATACTACTGAAGAATCATATTGTACATCTGTATAAGTAATATAATGTTATATGTCAATTATATTGCAATAAAAAAGAAAGATTTATAGTCCTGGAATTAAAGCCTAAGTTAGATGTCTAAGAATGTATATGATGACATTTATCTGATGAATTAAATCCAAATATAAAAGGAAGCTACCATATGACATCAATTTTTTTTTCGGTACGCGGGCCTCTCACTGTTGTGGCCTCTCCCGTTGCGGAGCACAGGCTCCGGATGCGCAGGCTCAGCAGCCATGGCTCACGGGCCCAGCCGCTCCGCGGCATGTGGGATCTTCCCGGACCTGGGCACGAACCCGTGTCCCCTGTGTCGGCAGGCAGACTCTCAACCACTGCACCACCAGGGAAGCCCTCTCAACCACTTCTTTTTTTCCTTTTAATTGCATTATAATCTGAAGTTAAAATCTGAAAATAATAATTCACTTTTTATAGATATAACCTTTCTACATGGCACTTGCTATCACAGAACACCATTTCTAAAATCACCATCCCTTTCATCTGACTCTCTACCTTGAAGAAACATTCTTGCATTACCTACACTTGACTCTGGTCATTCTGCTACTTTGCCCATCCCAGTGGCAAGTAAATGTCTTTGGCTTACTGTCTGACCTCCCAGACATAGGTTCTTCGAACGCAATTCCTTGGAATGGTGTGTCTATTCCTTGGAATTAGAGTGTTAATGCTGAAAGGGATTTCAAAGATGGTTTAGTTTAATTCTCTAATTTCACACTTGAAGAAACAGAGGCTCAGAAAAGATAAGGGGCTTGTCCAAAGTCACACAGCCAGTAGCAGAGTCTGGAAGAGAATACAGGCCACTTGATTCCCATAATTTAATGTACTTAATTCTACTCTAGCATTCCTGTTCTTCCATTTAAAAAAAAAAAACTTATTGTGGACCTAATGTTTTGCTAATTTTTGGAATACTAAGACGAATATGAATAATTTTATTAGACATTTCACTTATTTGTCTTATTTACTGACTGCCTCCACAAGTAGAATATAAGTTCTATAAGGGAAGGGATTTGTGTCTGTGTCTATTCTGTTTACTACTGTATCACCACTGCCTGGCAAAGGGAAGGCATTAAATAAACAATTTGCTGAATGAATAGGAGGTCGCTACTGTCCCTGGAACTCACAGTTTACATAATAGTCAAGGTGAGAAGACCACAATGTAGGAATACAGAGCCTCAGAGGCTGGGCTTTGTATAGAGTGAGTTTGCCAGAAAGAGAAAGGAAGAGCATTCCAACAAAAGAAGCTATATGATGTTGGAAGTTCCCTGGTGGCCTAGTGGTTAGGATTCTGGGCTTTCACTGCCGTGGCCCAGGTTCAATCCCTGGTCGGGAAACTGAGATCCTGCAAGCTGCATGGCACAGCCAAAAAAAAAAAAAAAGAAAAGAAAAAGAGAAAAGAAAAAAGAAACTATATGATGCCAAGAGAAAAGCAAGACAACCAAGATGGGCAGAACAGGAAGTGGGATGGCTGGAGGAGGGCAAGGTGAGAGTCTCAAAACATGGCTGAGAGATATTCAGGTTTACTGTGTATAAGCAGGGACTGTTAGAAATATGGCCTGAAGCCTGGGAGAAAAACTGCCACTGGATGTACACACTTGGTTGACACCATGAAAAAAGTGAGTCACCCAGCTCAGGAAACTATACTTAGGGGGTATTCTGAGTGTGACCAAACTGTTAAGCTGCCAGAATTTTCTTCCTAGGGTATCAAGTCCCACATATTACATGACAAACTTGCATCCACCTATTTGCCCATGCGCCTAGGACTCCCACTTGACTCATTCTGGACAACTGTTCATATACAGTGGGTAATGGCAGTATTCTGGAATTTCAATTTTGATGTCCAGTTAGGGCTCTCTCTATTCTTCTCAACTTTTAAACACTTCTAACTATTTACATTTTCACAGTTTTATGTTGAATAACAATAACTGATATGTGAAGTTTAACTACTCACCATTACTTCTTAGAGAAAAGGTGTGTGCTGTGTCTCCAAGTCTAATTATTTCACCAGTGGATTCTGCTTCATCTCCACCCCAAGAGGGGCCCAATGCCTCAGATGATGAGGAGCACCTGAAAGAGTTTCCTCACTTACTGATGGCCTGGCCTGACCACAAAGGGCCCTTTCTGTGAGGACCCCAAGAGCTGCTTCAAGCAGCCTGCCTATGGATGTTCAGATTCGTCATTGTTATGTGCAGAAAACAGGAGACTTTTCCTTCTGCTGCTTAACTGTTTTAACTGATACACGTATGGCGGGAAAAGCTGTGTATGAAGTGTCAAGGATTAAATGTATAGGTGAATATACATAGAGAACAATAAATACTGGTTACTTTAGAGGTGTGGAAGTGAAGGGAATCTAGGTAGGATATTAATTTTGTATTAAACATCC
The DNA here is from genome assembly GCF_963455315.2 of Globicephala melas. Classification (NCBI taxonomy): domain Eukaryota; kingdom Metazoa; phylum Chordata; class Mammalia; order Artiodactyla; family Delphinidae; genus Globicephala; species Globicephala melas. The sequence goes on from NC_083333.1 coordinate 34,946,003, forward strand.
TTTTATTGTTGCACTTTTGTTATTTTTTTTAATCTAATAATGAAAAATAAAGTCAAAAAATTTATTTCCTGATGGTCTCCTTTAAGACACGTTTTCTACAACATACTATATTTAAACAAGAAGGCTTTGCCTGTGCTTTTCAAACCATGACAAATTCCATAAAAAAACTGATAATTGGATACTTAAAGGAAAATCATAGCAGCATGTTCAACCTCTACTTAGCAGAAGTACAATCAAACCTGCAACAACATTACATTTTGCCTATGAAAACAGCAATTCTGTAACTCTGGTATTGGTCGATGATACTGGTTGATGAGGGTGCAGTAACCCAGTACTTTTATACTGCTGGTGGGTATTTAAATAGTCACAGCCTTTTGGGAAAGTAATTTGGCAACTTTTAATAGCCTTATATCATTCATAATCTTCCACTCGGAATGTAGCTTAAATATATGAGTGGAAGCAGAGTAGAGAAAGAATAAACAGAAGTATGTATCACATTAAAAAATAATAATATGAAAAACAAAGGAACAACTACCTCCACTTCAGAGGTGTGGTTTAGTAAATTATGATGCACCCATATGCATGATATGTTATACAGTGACTAAAAATGATTGTAAAGAGTTTATCAAGTTAGGAAAAGACTTGATGTGTTAAACTTTAAAATGCAGGAAACAAAATTATACAGACAATATGACTAAATCCCCAAAAGAAAAAAACAGTAAAGAAGGCTAAATTACAACAAAATGTTAACAAGCAGTTACTTAGTTCTGAATGATACAGTTCATCTTTTTTCTTTTTTTGCTTCTTTTTTATTCCTCTGTACTTTCCAAATGTTCAGCAAGGAACATGAACTACTTTGATGATTAAGGGAAATGTTTTAAATTAAGTAGGTGGCTAATGCTGAGAATTAAGTATTATATATAGCTCGAGGTTCTTAAAACTCCCTCAGGGAGGTTTAAAACATGAGAAGTTAGTAAATTTTCACATCAGCTTTGTTTTTTTGCTGCCATTCTGGTATATTGTGTGCAATTTTAATTCTTAGTAGAAGGAAAAGCATAACTTGTTTTGCTTAAATTCACAGACATTGAGTGCTACCTCTCAAAAGAAACTCTTTTCCATGATGATCTGGATTCTTTAGTACTTTCTCGCTCTTCCAAAGGGTCTCCTCGATGGGATTCTTTAGAACGCTGTCCAGTTTCACCTGTTTGGAACAGATAAAAACAATACCAAAAACCCAAGTTAATGCAACTGTTTCTCTACAGGGGATGGGTAGAGGTAAGGACAGTAAAATATCCTCAACCCCTTCCTGGTACACTGGGCTCTTGTGAAAGTGAAGTGAGAACCAAATCATTACTTGCAATGAGCACGCTAGTGTTGCTTTAAAAGCAGGGTCTACAGTTGTATTAGCAATGTTCTATTTTTTAAGCCAGGTGGTAGGTTCATTTAGTATTCTTTACACCTCTCTATCTGTGAGTTAGAGATATCTGAGGCAAGGTGACTAGGATGTGGCTTCAGAAAAACATGACTATGTCAGCCTACCTCAAGCTCCAAGACAATCATGCCCTAGCCTAAGATAAGAGTGAGACCACATCAAGGTGTGGATGAAATTTTCCTTAAGACTATCAACCTTGGGACTTCCCTGGCGGTCTGGTGGTTAAGACTCTGTGCTTCCACTGTAGGGGCACGGGTTCAATCCCCGGTCGGGGAGCTAGGATCCCTCATGCCACACAGCACACCCAAAAAAAAAAAAAAAAAAAAAAAGACTCTCAACCTATTTTCTACCCCAACATACTTAAGAAATACACTTTCACAGTGGCAGTAACTCACTAGGGAAGTGATTTCGGGAGGTATGTGGGTGAAACCTCCTACTTCAGATATACCCGTCTGGATATTCCCATCCCACTTCTAAAGATTTCCTGTTTCAACAACCACCTTCACTTTTTTCTGTTTCTATATTCACCAAGCAACATTTTAACAACATTAGTCAATATTCATTGTGTATTTACTCTGGGCTAGGCTCAATGCTAAATTACTTATGCATATCTATTAACCTTCACTACAATCATGAAAGAATTTCAGAAGAGAAAACTGAGGCTTAGATAGCTTCAGTCCTACAGTGAGGGATGAAACTTAGTGAGTCATACAGTAAGTGGCAGCATTAAGCCCATAGTCTGCCTTCAAATCCCTTGATCTTCAGTGGTAAATGATAATGCTAACTCAGAAAAAACTGCTCTGTACCTGACCTGACTAGTGATAATACAGATTTAGTTCCCATTATTAATTGGCATGTTGAAAATTCTGATCAGCTCTAGGTAATACTGCTATATAAACTTGGACCTGCAAAGGTGAGAATCAGACTTCAGAAAACATTCTCCAACTACAGTACTATCACATAGGGAGGGCCCATCTGAGCAAACTCCCTTCTAGCAGCACTAAGCTTATCATATCCTACTGACCTCCCCTGGGAAGATCCCCCGCTCAGCATTTCATTATTACCAGCCTCACATGTAAGTATCTCTCATTTCTGTCCTCCTCTCCATTCCCACTGCCTATCATTCCTCCCCTACACGCGATCAAGTACTACATCATAAAGACTGCTGTCGTTAGAACATTTCAAATTAATTACTCTTTTAGGTAGTTTTCTTCCCCTTACTCTTGCTGCTAAAATGACTAAAAAGCCACAGAGCATTGAAATAGCTACTGGTAGCCTTGAATTAGGTGAGTTTTTCCATGTCATTCACTCCCTCCCAATTCTCCTACGATGTTTTTACTGTATGTATTTATGGCAGTCTCCCTGACTTGAGTATAGTTTTCTTTGAGAGCAATAAACACGGCATGCAGCTCTGAATCTTCCCAGAGTACCTAGGCTGATATTTAACATACATTAAACACTCAAAACTCAAGTTTTTTGAAATAAAAAAAAGAAATGTACAGTGTGGCGTGCCTTTCAATCTTTCCTTCTAGGCCTTATCTCTATATGCTTTTAAGTCTTTTTCAGCAACAAGGATAAAAGATAGAAAACTATCTCTAACTAAAGAATTTAAGATTAATTTCAGATGTTATATTCACAGCATAGGTCTCACCATCAACAATGTGAGAATTAGGAATGATGAGCCTGTCCCAATTTTTTGTCTTCATTTGTATTATAATTTATACTAATTGCTATTACTGCTAAAAACTTGTTTTGAATAACTTTACAATAGTAAACCCATTCTAATATGGGTCATATATTATTCACTGTGTATTAATACATACATTATTTACTGACCAATCTCAAACTGTTAAGACATAAAGTTCTTTGTTTTGTTTTTTTCCCCCAATGATAAATAACATTGCATGAAGACCTTCAAGCACCTTTCTTTTGTATTATTTTCTTAGGACAAATCCCTAGAAATGGGATTTATGGAACCAAAGATTATGAATAGCACTTATACATTAATGATCCAGTTTAAATAACCATGACACCTTTGGAAAATAATATAGCAATAATGATCTTTATCATTAAAAAAACATAATATCAAAATTTCATACAATAAACTGTTACGATTTGGAGAACTGAGTCACTTGACAAGTGAAATAAAAAATATTCACGCTGTCACAAACTGAAGTGTAGGCTGGAGACAGAAATGTACCAACCCTTCCTGCTGATGCCTCCCCAGTATCCAAATTTATAACAAAAATGGCAGTTCTGACGTAGAACATTTTGGAGTAAGGAATTTCATGTAATAATAGGACAGTAAGCAATTTTAGTCAGATTTAGCTTTCTATTGTAGATTAGCTTTAAAGTAAGTTATGAGCAATAACCAAGTTAACGAAAGACATGATGGTAGCCTAGGATAGAGGTTTCAACCACTTGGAACAATGAGAACTGAAATTTAATTTATAATTAAATTTATCAGATATAGTGTACTAGTGATTCTAATTCCTATGGAGAAAAACAGGCAAAAAGATAAAAGACAAAGAGACATAACACAGAATATAAATCAAACCAAATTTTTTTCTTAAACTTACTTTTCTCGTGAGATGTTTCACTGATGTGTTCTGTAAGATATTCCAGTAACCCATCAAATATTTCTAGGAGATTCTTAATAGATTCTTTATCTCCTTTCACTATATTTTCTCCTGAACACAGAATACAGAGCTATTAAAAAAAATTAACCAAGAAATTGAAAGCCTCATAATTTTGAAATGGATATACCACTGTGAAAATATTGTTCACGATACAAGGATTATAAATTAATCCAGGAGAAAAAATATTATAAATATTAAAAACATTAATTTCCTGATGCTTGATTATATCTGAAGAAAAAGGGGTAGTCTTGAATAGTATGGTTGATAATTCATTGGCATAGTCCTTCATTTATCAAGAAGCAAAATAAGTGGACTTCATCCTCTAAGTTTTATACTGAAGTATAAATAAAGCAACTAAGCTGAACTTTATTAGTTTGGTAAAAAAAATTGCAGGAGGGAACACTTTCAGATAGTGGTTTGTTCTGAAAACAATAGCAGTAGAGTAATATAAAACACACAAAATACTTGGGATACTCTCATCAGGAATTCCTAATTTTTAAAATTTGTTAACTCCTATTCACTTTGTATAGATTATGCCATTTTTTGATTAAAAACTGACCATGGGGCTTCCCTGGTGGCGCAGTGGTTGAGAGTCCGCCTGCCGATGCAGGGGACGCGGGTTCGTGCCCCGGTCTGGGAGGATCCCACAGGCTGTGGAGCGGCTGAGCCCGTGAGCCATGGCCACTGAGCCTGCGCGTCCGGAGCCGCCTGTGCTCCGCAACGGGAGAGGCCGCAGCAGTGAGAGGCCCGCGTACCACAAAAAATAAAAAATAAATAAAACTGACCATGGGTCCCTGCATATAAAACCACTTTTAATCTCACCTCACCCCCAACCTCTCCAGCCTTAGCTCCCACTATACCCGCTTTATACTTAAAACTAATCTTTAAACAGTCCCTAGCACAGTATCTGGCCTATAATAGATTTTTAATAAATGTTAAGTTGAAATGTTAACAAAACATGGACTGGCAAAAGCATGGAAACTTGACATGTTTAATGTCACCTAAAATGGACTCCAATCAACATCAGGTATGGATGGAACTTAACTGCTGAGACACCTGGGTTGTCCTTTGGGAGATCAGAGCTGGCATGAATTCAAACAAGTATGGGAGAGGCAGAGTGGAAATTTGATATTTGAGATAATCTAGCCATTCATAACTTCAGTCATGATGCAAAACAAACCTAAACCAGAAATTTGATGTTTTACAACACTCTAGTAAAGATAATCAATGTTTGAGAGTTTTTTTGTTTAAAACAGCTGAACAGAAATCTTGTTTTTAAGCCCTATGTTTTCTGGCTTAACAAGATATACAAGCATACCCCAAGGACATACCCAAGACTTCTGGTTTCTAGGATGGGGAGCATACTCTGCCAACCCAGCAACTAAGACTGCCCGCCAGAATGCAGTGCTTCATGATGTAGGAGAAACTGCTTTATTTTTCTTTTTTTTAATAAATTTACTTATTTTTGGCTGTGTTGGGTCTTCATTGCTGCACGCAGGCTTTCTCTAGTTGCAGCGAACAGGGGCTACTCTTTGTTGTGGTGCACGGGCTTCTTATTGCGGTGGCTTCTCTTGTTGCAGAGCCCGGGCTCTAGGTGGGTGGGCTTCAGTAGTTGTGGTGCGCAGGCTTCAGTAGTTGTGGCTTGCAGGCTCTAGAGCGCAGGCTCAGTAGTTGTGGCACACGGGCTTAGTTGCTCTGTGGCATGTGGGATCCTCCCGGACCAGGGCTCGAACCTGTGTCCCCTGCATCGGCAGGTGGATTCTTAACCACTGCGCCACCAGGGAAGTCCCGGAGAAACTGCTTTAAACAGCACAGAAGGAGTAAAAAGCTGCCTTGCAGTCTACTGGAGGAGGTAAGCAGTTTTGCAACTTTCCATGGGGATGGGGTGGGTATGAGTTGTCAGGGGCAGCTCTGCATCAAAAGGCTCTATAAGCAGACAAAACCTTGGTGTACAGTATGTTTATTTAGTAAACACAAATACCAGAAATTACTCGGGTGATAAAGCCATTCCAAATTTCAAAAGAACAGGGAAATCCCAGGGTTATCCCTCAAAATGAATTTTCTCCAAACTACTTTACCACACTCATTCACCTAGAACTGCACTAAAAAACTTAAGACAGAGTATTTTTGTAAAAATCTGTTCTTATTGATGTATCAAAATAAGAGATGTAAGTGACCTATCCTTATTAACATATACCTCTTTTAACGACTGTCAAAGAATAAAACAGTAAAAACCTTCGCTTAGTGACTTAAGTATAGTTTCAAGTCCCCAAGATTCCCTCTGTTCATTAGCTTGTAATAATTTACTGAACTAATCCTCATTTTCTATTTACCAAAAATAGGGATTTACAAATGTATTTGGTATGTCTGGCTTTTGAATACAACCATGTACACTTTTTTGGAAAAAGGCTGAAAAACAATTTACGGTTTTATTTATTTTGAACAGGTAATACATTCACATGGTTCAAAATTCAAAAAGTTCAGAAGGTATAAAATGAAAAGTCTCATCCCACCCTTGTCCTGCAGCCCTGTAGTTCCTGTCATTGGAGGTAATCAGTATTACAGGTTTTTTGCATATGCTTCTAGAGAGTCCTTTGGCATTCAATCAACTGCATATATTTTCTCCCCACCTTTGTTTTTACAAACAGTAGCATACTCTGCACATTAGCATTATAACCACATTTTCCTCATACAGTATATATTAGAGATCATTCCACTAATATGGAACGTTGTATACAGAGCATCATCAATCATCTTTCACAGCTGCAGAGTAGTTCCCTATATGGAGCTACAATAATTTATTTAACCTGTCCCTATTAATGGACATTTAGGTGTTTCTAATTCTTAGCAACTACAAACAAGCAGACTGAGAGCTTTAAAGTAACAACAACAAAACACACCTCAAACTACCAGCTAGGATTCTTGTATCTTAGACCTATCCCAAACTCAGTGTATGACTCCTGGAAAAGCTCGTAAGGATGGTTGTCTTAACTATACCAGTGAATTGTCTTGGCTCAGTCTTGCTGTTTGGTCTATTTCACAAGCTTACTCATTTGGTTAAACAATATCTAGAATGCTACAAAACAAATGATTTTAGTAAAACGCAAAATTATCTGATGGTTAAGTATATACCAACCTGTTATGTGAGACAAGCTGACCTGCAGATAATCCAAAGCCAATGAATCAATTACTGCTTGTACATTGTGAGCTTCATCCTCTTGACTCCTGGGAATAGCTATGAGGTCTGTGGGAAAAAAACTACATAATTTTGCATCTATGAGAGTCCAAGTTTTCATCTACCTGTCTCTGACCAGGCCTCTGAGCTCTGCCCAAACAGAGCAAGCTATAACATACAGATAAACAGAGCCTGAATTCCACAAAGCAGAATCTTTAGTGGCTGAATATTTGATTGAATATGGCTGAATATTTATTCAATCAACATATATATAAACATGTTTTATAATAAGCACCGTGTTAAAGAAAGCTAAAAAGGTCCCTGAATTCAAGGAGATGCTAATACTCTAATAAGGGAGAAAATACAAGGGACACTTTAACCTATAGCCATAGGCAGGTGCGAAGGAGGGGTCTGTGTATGTCTTGTTAAAGCAGCCTATTGGGAATTACTGGTATAAAGGTTTGTAAGATCAGCATAATGCAGAAAGATTTTAACAACTTAAATTTGGAGTTTCTTCTCTGGTACTGAGGAAGATGAATGTCTTGGGGAAGGATGAAAAAAGTATTCTAAAAGACTGGTCTAATAACTACCTGCCTCTGAACCCTAAAGAGAGTTGAGACTAGTATCAAAGATACCAGCTGGAGGCCATGCCATTATTCCAGAAAGCAATGAGGGCACTGACTCATGGTAATGGAGGGAAGAGAGACTTCACAGAACTTTAGTGCTTAATGGTTATAAACTAGATAAAGATACAGAGGCAGCAGAGCAATCTATGGATAAGAACTCTGAGATATTTAACCAGGAACAAAGTGCAAACAACAATTCTTATCCGTAACATTGGTTAAATACCAGGATTCAACAAGTTTCCAAATTCCACTCGATTTTAGAACTATGAAGGTACATTTACAGAAAAGGTGTGACTTTCACAGGGCATTATGAATGATTAAATAGTTGATGACCAAGGCAGTTATTACAGGTGGGTCTCCTAAGGTATTCATTAAGGCAATGAATGCTATTATTTAGATAGAAATAAGATGTACGCAAAGAGAAAACTCAAGAATTTATATATATACTATAGGATCTAACTAGAAAACCCTAGAAACTTATGGTCTAATATACAGACACTATTACTCCCAATTTTAAGTACTCTTACCTGGTACCTTTTCTCCCAAAATAGACTGATAAAGAGCAATAAAAACATTAGCATCACAGTCTTCTAGTTCTCGAATCCTCAGGTGTATATGACATTGCAAAAGAAGATTATTGGCAATGGTTACCCACTCTGTTGGGAAAGGAAGGGAAAAGATCAGCCTTAACTAGTACTAGAAAAAATCATATACGTTCATTTAAACCCCCCTCGCCACAAAAAGACACTGAATTCTATAGAAAATAAGGAATTTGTTAGAGAACTTCAAAGACCCTCCTAGTCATGATTTTTGAAAAGATGTATTTAATTTCTTGAGATGACTTCCAATAATTTCAATGTAGTCAAAACTATGATGCAAATCCAATTTTCACTGTTGCAACCTAAAATCTTAAGTTACTTACCATAGTCCCCATTTTACAAGCCATACGTAGGTCTTTTTATTTAAAACACATTTACAAATAAACAGGAATATTATGTTTTATATAAGACAGATTGTGAATAATAATTTGAGGTTACTAGAAACTAATTAATGGCTGTTGCTTCAAATTCCCCACAGCATTAGTCATGTTTCTACCCAATTATCTTGTTCAAGGTGGAGCGTCTCTGATGCCAAACAGGTGGGGATTAACTTAGGCTGTTAATAACTGGAGTAATGACACCAACATTACTGCATCTGTTCTATTTTTAATTATATTTGATGTATATGAAAGAAAATTTGAGAAATACATAAAAACGTCTCTAAATCCAGAGCTAGCACATTACCAATACTGTCGAAGTTTCCTGTGTATCACCTCTTTATTGTTGGGATTAGCAAAATTATTTCAAGGGTTTCTCGACCAAAGGTAATTTAGCAAGCTTAAAACACTTATTCCCTCAAATAACTGGCGAGTAAGGGGGAAATTCTTTTCTGTATGCGTCATCTTCACTATGTCTAGAAATAAATGTGTGTATGTGTAAGAGTGACTTCAAGGCACATTATCTCCCTCTCACCATGCCCATTACTCACAGCTAACCAAAGAATGACAACTGGTTTGAACGCCGTCTTGGAGAAAAGAATGAAAGCGTCCTAGACAACCAAATCAATTCGCTTTACAAAAGCGGCGCTGGATAAAGCCGGTTAACTCTAGAAAGCACTGAAGAGAAAAGTCCACCACTATTCTACTTTGGGAGGAGCATCAACAGATATTTACAGTGCCAGTCCTCAAAAGTTCAAAACAGATGCAGATATGGACTCAGTCCCCACAATGCAAGAGCAGAGGGCACATTCCCCAGAGAAATAGCTGTCCGGGGATGGCTTTCTGACAGCCCGTTTTGCAGCCAGGATGCGGGCGTGCTGCGGACCTCGCCGCAGGGCCCTTCTCTCCCCCCGCCCCTAAATCAGGCTCGACCGCTTCAAAGGAGCCGGGGACCGGGGCTGACGGTCTGTCCCGAAAACCCGCCGACTACGACGGGGTGTCTGTCACGAACCCCACCGGCAGCCCAGACCTGCCCGAGGCCTCAAGATAAGATGGGCAGGGGCGTTCGGGGACTTCGACTGTACGGCTTCAGTCCACACACAACCGGGGCTCAAGGCCGAGACTCACCAGCCTCTGAGCCAGCCATGTCGCGGAGGCAGGTCGCCGCCGGACTCCCAGCCGGGCGCGCGCAGGACGGTATCCTATGAGGGCCTCACGGCGCAAACCCCGTTGTGACAGAAGGGAGAATCTAACGAAAGTGCCGCGAAGGAGGGGTGGAAGAGGGAGGGACGTTAAAACGGCTTCTCGCTGCTGATTGGTCACCAAGGGAGCACTTCCTTTCGCAGCACGTGCCGAGGCGGCGGTTTGCGGGCTCTAGAAACTATTCTCCACCGGCCAGTTCCCGCTAAGAGGTTCTCTGGTGGGTAGGTTTGACAGCCCAGATCACCCAGCAGTCCAGGCCGATCTCCCGGGGCCATTAGCACAGCACTTCCGGTGAGCTATTCCGTCTTGTACTCCTCCGCCAAAGCCAACTGGGGAAGTAGTGCGGCCCGCTCACCCAGTGGGAGGGGGCAGCCACGTGACAAAGTCAGGCTCCGCCTTACCGCCTTGGTTGGTTATGGGCGTGAAGGCTCTCTGGAGACGTAAACATCTCCAAGTGGACAGAGTGGGTTAGCCTGGCCTGGCCATTTTATTGTTTGGGCTGTACCGGGAAAAGGGCGCGGTAGCTTCCTTGAAGTGTGAAAGACGAGAAAAAGGTGAAGTCAAAAAAGTGCAAGCTGAGGCATCCCAGTGGTGGGTGGCCGGGTGGGTCCACCCTTGTAAGGGGCGAAAAACGGGCGACGCTGAGGGAGGGGCCGCGGGGGGAGGGGCGATAACATGGCGGATTCCGGAACGCCGGCTGGCGTTGCGGCCTCTGCGCAGGGGCGGAGTGATTAGGTCATAGAGCGGCTCCCAGCATACTCTGCGGCGGAGGAGGCGGTCCAGGCTATAAAACCGGCTGCCGGGACGCCGCCGGCACCTCATTCATTTCCACCGGTCTTTTGTCGGTAGCACCGGTTCTTGTCATCGCCGTCCGTCCGCCTCTGCCGCCCCCGCAAGGCTTTGCTGTCGCCACCTCCAGCGACTTGCCGCGCTCGATTCTCTCCGCTTCGCTTCCCGCCAACCGCAACCATTGACGCCATGTCGGGTTATTCGAGTGACCGAGACCGCGGCCGGGATCGAGGGTGAGTGTGGGAACCGACCTGTCAGGCCCGGCGGGTGGGGGATGGGAGGCCGATGAGGGTTGCGGGGGGCGGGGTGGCGGTGGAAACTCGCTTTCTTCAGCCTATCCTTGGGCCTTCTTCATTGAAGAAGGTTTGCGCCATTTTGATATTTGTCCAAAACTGGGAGTTTCCTGTTAACGATTTTCAAGAACGCCTTTTGTGTGGGAGGGGGGCATCGCGGCCTCGATGATTTAGCAGCTGTTGGGAGAATTTCGAGGATCGTATCTTTAGGGAAGGAAAGCGCAGTGCTTCGAGGCAAAGTCGCCGCTCTTAGGTGCAACCTTTCGGGAGGAGTTTTAGGGGCCTCGGGGATTCTGTGGGTGCCGAGGGGGCCGCCTCCGAAGCCGTTAATGCGGCGAGGGCAGGAGGTATCTCGGGAGTCGGCCATGTGGCTGAGCCGTGGGTAGAAAATGCCGGCGGCGGACATGGCGGCGGCGCCTTTGTTACCCCGCCCGGCGGAGGAGCTCAAAATGGCAGCGTCGAGAAAATGTGGCGCAGAGAGAAATGCGAGACAAAGGGGGAAGCGCCGCCCCAGCGGGAACGCCGCCCGGCCGACTCCGCCCGGGTCGGGACTCCTCCCCCGGTAGTCTCCAGCTCCTCCTCCTCTTTTTCTTTGCGTTATATAATTTCGCTTTCTCGGTCGGGAGTCCTTCTGCGGGATCCCCCCAACTCGATTGGCTTGCGTGACTGTTTCCGAGACCACCTTCCTTGTTCTGCTTTCATTGCCTGTGTTGTTCCGTTATCCATTAAAACCGAAGCTCTGTTGCTTGAGGATGGCTGGTAAATAGCGTCATTATTAAGCTGCTTTCTTCTTTCTTTATTGTCGTTCTTAGACATTTAATTTTTAGTCTTGTGGAAAAGATTAGTAGCCACCAGCTGTTGTCTATCCTTGTAATCGGAACTAGTGTTCGGGCAGCCAGTTTCCGACCTGGTAAATCCCGGGCTGTTGATTTGGCTTCAGTGGTGTGGACTTCGCAAAACGCGAAATGAGGGAGATGCGGTGCTTATTGTGGCTTTTGAAAGAATGACCAATCGCTAAGGACAACTGGGTCTTCCATCTCCAATCTTTTATTGATCTTTAGCATATGCTCACGGATGGTAAGTAAGTCTGTATGTGTTTGAAAATGTAACTTTTTTTTTTTTTAATTTTAGGTTTGGTGCCCCTCGATTTGGAGGAAGTAGGGCAGGGCCCTTATCTGGAAAGAAGTTTGGAAACCCTGGGGAGAAACTGGTTAAAAAGAAGTGGAATCTTGATGAGCTGCCCAAATTTGAGAAGAATTTTTATCAGGAACACCCTGATTTGGCTAGGCGTACAGCAGTGAGTAATTTCATGTGGCTTCTTCAGGCTATAACTCATTAACTTTTCAGTGAATCAAAATCTGACTAGAAATTTCTCACAAATTTTGGGAAACATGTTTTCCAAGTAAGTAGTTGGGGAAGAGGTGTTACTCACTTTTGGAGATATGGGACGTTGACTTTTACGTGGAAGAGTTGAGTGTAACATAATAGGTGGTTCTTGTACTACATGCAGTTTTCTGTATGGATCCAAATTTTTGAAGGTCATCTTAAAGTAGATAATTATAAATCAGGGCCTTATTTTTAGTTAGTGGGAGTTATGAGACTTCACTGGATTATTATGATTTGTTTTGTAGCAAGAGGTAGAGACATACAGAAGAAGCAAGGAAATTACAGTCAGAGGTCACAACTGTCCAAAGCCAGTCCTGAATTTTTATGAAGCAAACTTCCCTGGTAAGTGCTAGTTTTCCTCACTTTGTTTTTCTTTTTAATTCTTTTTTTCTTGGCATTACTGATTTTTAATTGCTGTCAATAATTACAGCAAACGTCATGGATGTGATTGCAAGGCAGAACTTTACTGAACCCACAGCTATTCAAGCTCAGGGATGGCCAGTTGCTCTAAGTGGATTGGATATGGTTGGGGTAGCACAAACTGGATCTGGGAAGACGTTGTCTGTAAGTTTGGGAGAACTTTTGAGTTATGTGACATGTGCTAGAGAAAATTGGTTGGGAATTAAAAGAAACTAGAAGTATTTGAATATAACTTCTGTTGTTTGCTTTTTCCCTGAACAGTATTTGCTGCCTGCCATTGTCCACATCAATCATCAGCCATTTCTAGAGAGAGGTGATGGGCCTATTGTAAGTTTACATATATATTCTATCAGTTTTTGGTTAGAAGTGTAGAAATTTGTGGAATGTATAGCAAAAGTTAATTTGTGCTGGTTTTATATAGAGATATTAGTGATCTTATCCAATTAACCTAGAGACAAAGTTGCTTTGGGTATTGACAGAGTAAGTCATCTGCCAGTGTGTAACACTAGTAAGTTGTCACTCTAAAACTAGAATCCAGGACTCTGCTAAAGGTGTTCCACTTTTTCTTTCATAGTGCTTGGTGCTGGCACCAACTCGGGAACTGGCCCAACAGGTACAGCAAGTAGCTGCTGAATACTGTAGAGCATGTCGCTTGAAGTCCACTTGTATTTATGGTGGTGCTCCCAAGGGACCACAGATACGTGATTTGGAGAGAGGTATGTAACAAGGTTTTTATTTGTCACTGGTGGTGCTGAAAGTTTTAAATGTCATGGTTGCATTTGTGTGTTTAATTGAAGGTGTGGAAATCTGTATTGCAACACCTGGAAGACTGATTGACTTTTTAGAATGTGGGAAAACCAATTTAAGAAGAACCACTTACCTTGTCCTTGATGAAGCAGATAGAATGCTTGACATGGGATTCGAACCCCAAATAAGGAAGATTGTGGATCAGATAAGAGTAAGTGCCCTTCATATGTGTTCTCTTCAAATTTAGCTCTAAATCCATTCTTAGAATACAATGCTTTTTTTAAATCCAAAAATCTTTAGCCTGATAGGCAAACCCTAATGTGGAGTGCTACTTGGCCAAAAGAAGTAAGACAGCTTGCTGAAGATTTCTTGAAAGACTATATTCATATAAACATTGGTGCACTAGAACTGAGTGCAAATCACAACATTCTTCAGATTGTGGATGTGTGTCATGACGTAGAAAAAGATGAAAAGTAAGTTTGACTATATTCTTTCAAATGTTCTCTTAAAAGTGACTTTCAGTTGGGTGGAATCTGAATGTTAACTTGAAATTAGTCTGTCAGTCACTCTGAAAACTGTTTTGCTTCCTTCATTCAGGTACTCGTTGGCTATCACCGTTTTACTATAGTGCTCTTATAGTAAAAACACTTGTGTGGTGTATTTAAGGACCTAAGGTAGAACTATTTGAAAGGTTAAGCAGGTGTTTTCTTTTTAATTTGTAGCCATGTAGATTAAAGTTAGTGTTTTGCTCATCATAACTGTGGACTTCTTTTAGAATTCACAATTTTTTTTTTTTTTTTTAGAATTCACAATTTTTTGTTTCCTTCAAGGCTTATTCGTTTAATGGAAGAGATCATGAGTGAGAAGGAGAATAAAACCATTGTTTTCGTTGAAACCAAAAGAAGATGTGATGAACTCACTAGAAAAATGAGGAGAGATGGGTATGTGGACTCCTTCCATTGAAGCAGATATTTATTAGAGCTGAGTGTAGGGGAAGGGCAAACTTTAATCAGTGGTAGATTTGCGTTTCAAAGGTAGGAATAATCTGGTAGTATAGGTAAGACTGTATATACATTATTTCAGGCAAAATTAAAAGGGTCTGTGACCAAAAATGGTTTATCACTTGATTAAAATCTATGAGGTTTTAAATGAGACTACTAACGTAACTTTCCTTTAATTTAGGTGGCCTGCCATGGGTATCCATGGCGACAAGAGTCAACAGGAACGTGACTGGGTTCTAAATGGTAAGTATTTCAAGTGAAGTCCCCCCACCCCAAAAAAAACCCTACAATTTCCATTCACGTCAGTAATTATATATGTGCCTTTTTTTTGTTGTTTTTTCCAGAATTCAAACATGGAAAGGCTCCTATTCTGATTGCTACAGATGTGGCCTCCAGAGGGCTAGGTTAGTACAAACTCGAATTCATGGCTTGGTTTCTCAGAAGATCTCCATATAATTTTTTTAAAGAAAGTTTATTGCTTTCTTTAACCTCTGCATTTTTTCTAAGTTTTTTTCATATAAAGGTGCAGTCTTTGTGGCAAGGCCTAGGCATGACAATCGGAGGACTCGAGGGGGATGGAGGACTAGTGATCGGCTGGCTGCTTCCAGTCGATTAGAGAGGTGAAAAGCTGAAAGTGTGCCAGTAATCTTCAAAAGGCAGAACATACCACCTCTGCCCCGTAAACTGTTCTCTCCGGGGGAAAAAAATGGAAGTTATCCTCACAGTTCACTGCCGTGGTATTTATTCTGTCCCATGCTTTGCATGATTGCCATGGTACAGCATTGTTTCAAACTGTTTATTGTGATCTGTGGGTCTTTGAGTTTCAGTGAGTTTGCTGAAATGTCGAAGAAATATTTCCAAACTTCAATGTTCAATGAAATTTTTGTTCAAGTTTGAAATGGAGAGAGCAGCTTTAAAAGGTACTAAGCCTTTTACAAATTGGTGAGTACTGGCACATAAAATCTAGAGCAGGAGCAACTTCTCACACTTAGTCAGTGGGAAAAGAAAGCAGTGCTTTGAAAGTTCCTCCCTCACCTGCACAGTAGTCGTCATGTCGAGACCTGCCAGAGAGAGACACATTCTCAAGTGAATCCTGGCTTCTTGGAAGCGCTTGCCTAGACGAGACACAGTGCATAAAAACAACTTTTGGGGGACAGGTATGTTTTTCTTGCAGCTGCGGTTGTAAGGTCTTGGCAAGACAAGCAGTGTGGCCAGAATTTTGAACTTCTGATAAGTGTGTAATGCAAAGGACCGTGTATATTTTTGTTGAAAGGTCCTCAAAACGAGAGCACATGAGGAGGTTGCTGTGAACCTTTAATAGTGGCCCTACTGCGCAGAAGCATTCAGATGTCACTTGATGATCTGTAAGGGGATTGTTAATTTGGGAATGTGTTAGGGAATACACACGTCCTTTTGACAGGCTCCATCATTGGGTGGGTAATGAGGCATAAGGATGACGTGTGCTTTTTCTTTTTTTCTCCCCCCTCCCCCCCCCCTCCCACCCAACCTCAATGGTATTCCTACAGGGAATGGATAACCATTTTAACTGTGTTTTTTGCAGCCCATACCTTCTTGGGAATACAATTGTCTAACTTTTTATTTTTGGTCTGGCTGTTGTGGTGTGCAAAACTCCGTACATTGCTATTTTGCCACACTGCAACACCTTACAGATGTGGAAGATGTGAAATTTGTCATCAATTATGACTACCCTAACTCCTCAGAGGATTATATTCATCGAATTGGAAGAACTGCTCGCAGTACCAAAACAGGCACAGCATACACTTTCTTTACACCTAATAACATAAAGCAAGTGAGCGACCTTATCTCTGTGCTTCGTGAAGCTAATCAAGCAATTAATCCCAAATTGCTTCAGTTGGTCGAAGACAGAGGTTCAGGTAAGACCAACCTTTGATAAGAAATGTCGGTGGTTTGGGGTCACCTAATTGCCTACAAATCAGTTTTAAATGGTATTGGCGGGTGAGTAAAATCTTCAGTGAAGAATGGAGTTGAAAAAATACTTAACGGATAGACCTGATTCTTTTGTTAGTAATGATTTATGCCATGGAAATAATCAAGTCTGCAATTTTTTTCTTGACAGGTCGTTCCAGGGGTAGAGGAGGCATGAAGGATGACCGTCGGGACAGATACTCTGCGGGCAAAAGGGGTGGATTTAATACATTTAGAGACAGGGAAAATTATGACCGAGGTTATTCTAGTCTGCTTAAGAGAGATTTTGGGGCAAAAACTCAAAATGGTGTTTACAGTGCTGCAAATTACACCAATGGGAGCTTTGGAAGTAATTTTGTGTCTGCTGGTATACAGACCAGTTTTAGGACTGGTAATCCAACAGGGACTTACCAGAATGGTTATGATAGCACTCAGCAATATGGAAGTAATGTTGCAAATATGCACAATGGTATGAACCAACAGGCATATGCATATCCTGCTACTGCAGCTGCGCCTATGATTGGTTATCCAATGCCAACAGGATATTCTCAATAAGACTTTAGAAGTATATGTAAATGTCTGTTTTTCATAATTGCTCTTTATATCGTGTGTTATCAGACAAGATAGTTATTTAAGAAACATGGGAAATGCAGAAATGACTGCAGTGCAGCAGTAATTATGGTGCACTTTTTCGCTATTTAAGTTGGATATTTCTCTACATTCCTGAAACAATTTTTAGGTTTTTTTTGTACTAGAAAATGCAGGCAGTGTTTTCACAAAAGTAAATGTACAGTGATTTGAAATAAAATAAATGAAGGCAATGCATGGCCTTCCAATAAAAAATATTTGAAGACTGAATTAAGTGGAAATGGTACTTTATTTTACATATATAATGTCATGTAAAACTTGGCTTAGATGGTCTTTTTTTAATCATAAAAACTTAAATTGAGTGCTCCTTTCTATAGTTTCGTTTTGGGAAGTGGGAAGATCAGAAGGCCCTTCTTCCTGTGATCTATTCCTATTTTAAGGATTAAAATGCGATTGATTTAGGTTGATTAACAATTCTAGGCTAGATTGCATAAAAGCTCTCTACTTCTCAACATCAGGTGAGTCATTTAATAGTTTCTTAGCAGAGTGGTGAAATGAGATACTAAAACATACAGGAAATAACTGTAGCCCCACCCTCAGACTGTTTAGTGTGAGAACACAGATGACTTTTGTTCCTTTTGCAAAATTTATAATTAGAGAACTCTCCAAATAACTTATTTTTGAAGAGATTATATTTGTGCTCCTGGCCATGTTATGAATTAACTGAAATACTGAACGAAGCTGAAAAGACTACACCCTTAAAAAGATGGTTGGCCAAGAGCTAAGTTTGAATTTGTTTTCAGTGTTAGTGTAGGTAGTATAGAGAGAGGCTCGTTTCACAGGCTTCCTGGGACTCTTAACTGTAGTCACACTGGGAGTCATGAATGTCTAGTAATTCAGGGAACTCAAAATGTAACGTGTATTTATGTTCAAATGAACATTAGGAAAATCCTCGAAATTAACGGTTAACCTAGAGGAAAGCCATGTTACCAAAAGCACGGAGACTACGATATAGGTCCTTCTGTTAGGGTCAACGTGGGTTTATTGCTAAAAAGATCCAGTGGGTAGCTTTAGGTTTAACTTTGGCTCACCAACCTTAATACTTCCTTTCAGTGATGGCTAGAAGTAAGACCTGAATGTCTTCCCAGCAGCTCTGGTGTGTGTTTTTTGCAAGAAGAGAAAAGGTCTTTATGAGACTGCATTTAAATACTGATTATTAAAGTGAGGCTTTAATTGGTGTTAATGCCTTATGTCTAAAATGTAAGACTGAACTAGAATTTTCCTGGGGCAGGATAACGAGTGGTATTTTTAGGACTAATACATTGAAAACTGGTTCAGGCTCTAGTAATTGAACAGTTTTCAATAGCATGATTAGTCAAATTCATTATGACTTTTAACTTACAAGAAGCTTTTGGGGTAGGTTGGAGTATTTATTACATTTTCTGTTCAGTGTCTAACGTGGGCCTTTTATTTTGTAAACAAATGATTGTGGGGCTGTGGAAAATATTTAACTCTTTACCTTTTGAAGTAAGTTTTAAAAGACAGTCCACTTTTTAGCATGTGTGTTGTGTCCAGCCTGTGGTTGTCTTAACTAATAAATGTGATTTTTCTCCCCGTTCTCTCTTTTATTTATTTGCGTTTAGGCCTCTCGTGTGTTTCCGGGGTGTGGAAAACACACATAAATGTTACCCAGCTTCGCAGTTAATATAATTGCTTTCCAGCAATACCGTTTTACTAGCATCTTTTTTAAAACAAATTTTCACATGTTCTGTATGGAATGATTTTTTGAATGTGTCCAACACCACCTTAAATGTGATGAATTTTAACTTCCTATATTCTGTTCATTGCTAAGCTGCTACCCTTTACATAAACTGTCTCTTCCAACTGTTAAAATGGAGCTGTAAAGCCAGAAGTCTGCTCCGTAGTCCTGGATCTCCGTTTTAAGCAGGTTTTCTCAAGTTATTTTTGAAGGGCCTTTTAGAAGGGTACTCTGGTAGAACAACTCTGTACACGGGTGGTTCGTTGTCAGTGTGCTTCCACGTTAACCTGGAGAGTTTAAATATTGCTGGGCCCTTTTCAGCAGCTTGTTTTTTAAGCAACGTTTCCAGGTGATGCAGGTGCTGCTGGCCCAGGGCATCCCTTTTAACACCAATATGTAAAGGGACTATACTCCTTCCCCGTCACAACCTCAACGGGCACTCCCAGGAGAGGGCAGGCAGGACAGCATTTTACTAGAGATGAACGCAAGGCGTGGGTCTCTAAACTACCATTAAGGAGTACAATTGTAAAGAGGGGAACCAAGATTTATTTTTGTGAACCCTTAAGGCTGAGAAGGTGTACTTAAATGGTAGTTTGTAGAATACCGAAGTAGTTTTACTTTTTTTTTTGGCGGTACGCGGGCCTCTCACTGTTGTGGCCTCTTCGTTGCGGAGCACAGGCTCCGGACGCGCAGGCTCAGCGGCCATGGCTCACGGGCCTAGCCGCTTCGCGGCATGTGGGCTCTTCCCGGACCGGGGCACGAACCCGTGTCCCCTGCATCGGCAGGCGGACTCTCAACCACTGCGTCACCAGGGAAGGCCACCGAAATAGTCTGTCTCATTTGCGGAAAAAAAAAAAGGGAAGGTAAAGCTGACTCAATAGTGGCAACAGCGGGATAGTGAAAAGTAGATGGTAATGATCTTTATCGGTGTTGAAGACAAAAAGAACAAGTAGAGCCGGACGTGACGGATGTAAGAGACAGGAAGCCTAATAACTTCGCCTTGCCGAGTGGGATAGGCACGCGGCGGTGGCGGCAGCGGCCGGAACGCAGTGACGTACTTCCGTTGGTGGGATTGGCCGCGCGCACGCTCACTTCCGTCGCGCCTGCGCAGGTGGCCCCCTACTCCCGGTTGTGGCGGGTTTTCGGGACCCATATTACACATATATTAGCCTTTCATAGGAGACTGTGCACTTTTAATTCCTGAGGGCGATGCGCTGTGGTGCAGCCGTCAGGGCCGGCCAGAAAGTCTGCAGGTGCCTGCTGTCTGGGTTTAGTCGAGTAGATGGGAGGCAGTTGACGGAAGGGAGCGGCTCCTTTGTAGGGCCCTTGAGGTCGCACGGGGAGCTGCCCCCGGTGAGCGAGCTGAGAGAAGGCCCCGAGTCTGGCGGCGAGGAGAGCGAGGTGCTGGTTGAGATCTGTCAGAAAAGGCGTTTCCTCAGTGGCACCAAGCGACAGCTTAGTCGAGATTCTCTTCTGAGCGGGTGCCACCCCGGCCTTGGCCCCTTGGGTATAGAGTTGCGGAAGAACCTGGCGGCAGAATGGTGGTCCGCGGTGGTGGTGTTCAGGGAGCAGGTCTTCCCGGTAGACGCCCTCTACCATGAACCAGGCCCTTCGCTGCCCGGGGACAGTGCCTTCAGGTTAGTTTCTGCAGAAACGCTACGCGAAATCTTGCAAGACAAAGAGCTGAGTAAGGAACAGCTAGGAGCATTTCTTGAGAACTTACTGAAAACTTCTGGGAAACTACGGGAGAACCTTCTTCACGGTATGCTTCACGATTTCATGCTTCAAAATAGGTGTCGGGGTGGAAAGGCAGACTCGCTCGATTTCCCAGATTGCAGCTGGCCCTGTATTCACATGGAAAGGAAATTATCTGGTTCTCAGTCTTCTTGAAGCAGTTGGGTTTGTTGACAGTGTTGCTGCCTTGGAGAAAACTGGTTCATGGGATCGTTATTGTTCCTTAAAGAATCCGGCCCGGGGCTTCCCTGGTGGCGCAGTGGTTGAGAGTCCGCCTGCCGATGCAGGGGACACGGGTTCGTGCCCCGGTCTGGGAGGATCCCACATGCCGCGGAGCGGCTGGGCCCGTGAGCCATGGCCGCTGAGCCTGCGCGTCCGGGGCCTGTGCTCCGCAATGGGAGAGGCCGCAGCGGTGAGAGGCCCGCGTACCGCAAAAAAAAAAAAAAAAAAAAGAATCCGGCCCAAGGCTCTAATAAAGCTCTCAGTTTCACAAGGCAACCCTAGAATTTTGGAGTTTATTGAGCGGCCCTAGAATTAGGACCTAAATTAAATCGTGTGTTTGAATCATTGGTTCATTGTTACTGAAATATTTATAAATACTTCCATAGTTTTCTTTTTTTTACACACTATAGGCTAATCGAGAGCTTGTTTTTTTAGAGCAACAAGAAAATGCCCTCCCCCAGTTTTTCTTACCGAAAACTGATCTACACAATCTGTTGTTTGAAGAGCCCTTAAGGTAATTTTTGAATTGGCAGAATAATAGGACTAATCAAGTTTTATAAGCGATTCTTGAGTGAATACACAGAAATTTGTAGGGCACAATATGCCTTCAAAGTCAAATAGATCATGATAGCAGAGATTCTGGAAAAAAAAATTTAGAATTTTTACAGGACAGACTTGCTGCCACAGCATCTCATCTTTGCAAAATGCTATCCTTACCATTTTTTATTAAGTGGTACTAGGAAGTAATTTAAAATAACCAGTGTCCATGGTTCTCTGAAAATTGATACCTATATTGTAAACTTTTAAAGATTTCCTTAATAAAATAAAGCAAACTTAAACTGGTGGGTAAACGTGACAATTTTGATTTGTGCTACTTTAATTATTCTATGATGATTTTACTTTGGGGAAGTTAAATCACTGCTCATTACCATGTCCCAAAACAAATAAATCTTTTCTTCCCTATTAGAAAATGAAACATAGCTCTCTTAGATTCATCAAAGCATTTATTGATGTGCCAGACATTTTCTTGCCTTTAGAAACTTAAATCCACTTACTTGCCAAATTTTTGGTTGTCTAGCGTTTTTAGCTTCTGAGTACCAGTTTGCCATTTCTTTCCATGCCCAGTGCCCTTACCCTCTTTATTTCATGTTTGAGCTATTGTGGTAGCCTCTACTTATGAACGGTTTTTAAAATTTCTCAGCCATTTTTTCTCCAAATATTGTTACTGCCCCATTCTTTCTTCTGTCCTTCTGTGATTAATTACACATATGTTAGACTCACCCCCCAGCATCTTGTTATCAGCTTTCTTGAACACATTAATTACACTTAAAAGTCTATATCTGATAACTCAGGTATGTCGGTTTCTGTTATGTCTTACTCTGGGCTTTTGGTCATTTGGACTTTCGATTTTCTAGGTACTTTGGGTGTTAATTGTAGAGATAAATTGAGGCTCTGGGTGGCATTGTTTTCTTCTACCTGGGAGGGTTTACTTTTGCTTTTGGCAGGCAGCTAGGGCATATCTTCTTAATACAATCCGGGATTAAGTGTATTGAGGCTGGATTTCAGTCTTTTTGCTTCACCTCTGCTCCTAGAGTGTAGCCCTTTGAGTGTACGTAGTGAAAGGCTGGGGTGTTTTCCAGAGCCCCTCCTCCTTAAGAGCCTCGAACTACAATTTTGGGGCTTCCTAGCCCCATACAATGTCAGGAAGCTCTGCTCAGCATTTCAGCTTCTTAGTTCTCCTACTTCAGATTGGAAAAGCAGCACTAAATGTTGGGTTCACCTCTGTTCTTACATTCTCTCCAAATCTTGGACCCTCAAGTCCTTACTGCCTTGACAGCTCTCCTGTGTCTTTAAACAGATTCTTTTTTTCAGTTTCTTGACCAGTTTTTCTTGTTATCAACAAGCCTGTCTACTATTACCAGAAGTGGAAATCTCAAATCAAGTAACTTTTGAACACAGTGTTATCATTCAGTGGGATATAATCTAAGTGCATAAAGAACTGCAAAGAAATCTTGAACTTTATTGTATTGATTTATTGTAAGTAGAAATGTTGGGATTATAATTCTGAAGCTGTTTCACATATAGGATAAAGCAAATAGACCAATGGATAGATTTATTAGGAACCAAGATTTTCACTGAAAGAGAAAAGATGTACAACAAGGCAAGGATAAACTTTATAATGTTACATTTGAATTGACTATCAGTGTGAATTCATGATTTTTTAAAAATACAAATTTCCTAACTTTCTTCATTGAAGGGGCCTAGAAGCGATGACAATAGCAATGAACACACCTAGTACCCAGAATTTGGTTTCTAAAGGAACCAGTGCTTGGAGAAATGGCTCATTCCAGGTATGGGGCAGGGCAGTACAAAGTGACTTTGGCACAGTTTATGGTGCTAGAAAGCAAAGAATTACTAGAAGACTAGTGGGTTTATGTTAAAAGGACATAGATGCTGGCTTGAAGGAGACTCCCACTGGCTAAGTTTGGGACAAATTGAACATTAAAATAAATATTGATGGTAATGGGATCAGAACACATTAAATAAAATTAAAAATCTAATCCACAGTGTTAAACAAAAAATTAAGTAATTGAGGCTGCTGGTAGAAAGAGTAGTTGGAAAGAGTTTGTCTTTGTAGGAGCTATGCAATAAATGTAGAAGGAAAGGTAGGATAGAAAAATCACCTTTTTATGATTTTGTAATCCTCGGTGTAATAATAATTCAAGCAGGGGTTCATCAACAGATTCTAAAATATCGGGTGTGGGACTTCCCAGGTGGTGCAGCGGTTAAGAATCCGCCTGCCAATGCAGGGGACACGGGTTCGAGCCGTGGTCCGGGAAGATCCCACATGCCACAGAGCGACTAAGCCCATGAGCCACAACTACTGAAGCCCGTGCGCCTAGAGCCCATGCTCTGCAACAAGAGAAGCCACTGCAATGAGAAGCCCGCGCACCGCAACAAGAGCAACCCCCTCTCGCCACGACTAGAGAAAGCCCGCATGCAGCAACGAAGACCCAACGCAGCCAAAAATTAATTAATTAAAAGAAAACGATTGCCCCTTTGTTAAAAAATAAATAAAATAAAATATTGGGTGGAAGATTGTTGGGGAGCAGGATAATGTTGGGGAAAGGATATTCACTACCTTAACTTGGTAATCAAATCTGGTTTCATTAAAAGTGGGATTATTTGATACTGTGTTACTC
Organism: Globicephala melas; assembly: GCF_963455315.2. Classification (NCBI taxonomy): domain Eukaryota; kingdom Metazoa; phylum Chordata; class Mammalia; order Artiodactyla; family Delphinidae; genus Globicephala; species Globicephala melas. The sequence continues at coordinate 34,970,143 of NC_083333.1, forward strand.
CTGTTAGGATGCAACAGCACATATACATCAACTATGTAGTATTTATTCCTGCTAAAAATGATTAACCCAAATTAAATAAGGAAAAATTCAGACAAATCTAATGTGAGATAATCTATGACTGGCCTGTTCTCAAATTAAAAATTGATATCATTAAAAGCAAAGTTAGAGAGGGAGAAGTCAGGGGAAATATTCTAGTTTCAGAGTGATTTAAGAGACCTAATAAAATGCAGTGAGTTAACCTTAATTAGGGAGAAAGAGAGCAGCAGTAAATGGCTTTTGGGGTGACAATTCGAGAAAATAGAATATTGACCATAAGTTAGGTGAAATTATGATATTATGATTAATTTAATGGTGTAATAGTGGTATACAGTGAATATTTTTAATTTTAGGAGGTACATGCTAAAATGTTTTGGGGTGAACAAGAAATAGAAAATAAATGTGGCAGAATGTTGACAATTGGTGAATCTAGGTTAAGGGTTTACAGACGTTTATTGTACTGTTCTTTCAACTTTCTTGTAGATTTGAAAATCTTCATACTAAAAAGTTGGGGGAAACTACCTAAAATTAAGTGGTAATCAATTAAGATCTGCCTTAGTAGCTCCATGCTACTGTACTTACTGCTGTGTTAGCATTATATTATTAATTTGTCTATAAATTGACCAAAATTATTTGGGTTTATAAAATAGATTTATATAGTGATTGATTTATCTTTTGACAGGTGCCTTGGAGCATTATGTTAATTACCTGGATCTGCTAAACAAGAGGCTACCTTTTGGCCTTGCTCAGATTGGAGTGTGTTTTCATCCTGTTTCTGATACTAAGCAGACACCTGATGGTGTTAAAAGGTACACAAAAAAATGGAAATAACTTGACCTTGTATTTAAACAGTCACTTTCACTTTGGGATAGATTATATGATTTTCAAATAAGTGATTATCTGATATTTCTGATATCCAAAGAATCGGTGAAAAGACTGAAGCTTCACTGGTATGGTTTACTTCAGCAAGAACTGCAAGCCAGTGGCTTGATTTCTGGTTACGTCATCGACTCCTGTGGTGGAGAAAGGTACTACAATAATTACCCTTAATTTAATAATGATTAGGCAAATTGTCTTAGTGTGTCAGAGGTAATACTTCTCTACAATAAATGAAATTTATTTTGATGTAGCAATGTTATATTTATAAGAGACAGCTATAATAAATTAACAACTACATATAAAAACTCTTTGTAATAATTTTCATTGTTCCATAAAACAAAGTTACTTTAGTAAAGACGTCTGTTGATGTCTTGCTCAGAAACTTTTTTGGTAAGACTTTACATTCTAGGTAAAGTTCAAATCCCTCACCTGGCATTCCTGATTGGTGTAGAGTTGGACCCTTGCCCACTCTTACAGCTTTAGCTTTTTTTTTTTAAAAAAGATCTTTATTGGAGTATAATTGCTTCACAATACTGTGTTAGTTTTGCTTCCAACCTCCATGAACTCTCCATATTAGTCAAATGGTCCTGTAATTTACAGTCACGTTTCAGTGTAAGCCTAAGAGAAAAGAGTTGAAGTAAGCATTTTTGTCATGCCATTGTCTTATTTCTCTAACTCTCAAAATCTCCAAACACCCATGTAAACTAAATGGAATGATCACAAATAAGGAAGGATGAGAATGGTGAGTATGTGATACTTTCTTCTTTATCCCACTTAGTTCATGGTTCCTTCCCTTCTTATTAATTGACCACAGAAATGCTAGATAGCATCAACAGTTTTTCTCTGTAATTCTTTCAGATTAAAAAACACTATTTGTAACAGTATATTCACTCATATTTAATTAAACTTAACAATTTTTTATTTGGGACTTGACCAGTTTCATTCAGTTGCTGGGGGCAACTTTACTTTTTAATATTTATTTTAATAAGTTAATAAGACAAACTTTCTTTTCCAGTTTGCTGTGAGTCCATCTAACTTCAGCAGCAGTGATTGTCAGGATGAAGCGGGCCGAAAAGGAAACAAACTTTACTACAATTTTCCGTGGGGAAAGGAGCCAATAGAAACCCTGTGGAATCTAGGAGATCATGAACTTTTACGCATGTATCCTGAAAATGTAGCTCAATTACATGTATGTTTTACCTTGCGCGCCTATGTATCCTTTACCCAGATTCTCTAACTGTGATCATTTCTGAACCATTTGAGAATAAGCTGTAGACATGGTGCCCCATGACGTCTTAATACTTCAGTATGCATTTCTCAAGTACAGGGACTCACCTGTATAACCACAATGCAATCATTATGATCAGGAAAGTAACAGTAATCTGCTATTATTCTCAAATCCACAGAACCCTTCAGATGTAACCAATTATTCTAATCTGCCCTTTATAGGTCCAGGATCCAATCTAGGATCCTGTATTTCATGTAGTTGTCATGTGTCCTTAGTTTCCTTCAAATAGTTCCTTTTATTTTTCCTTGTCTTTCATGACCTTGACAGTTTTGAAGAGTACAGACCGGTTACTTTGTAGAATGTCCCCTGGTTTGAGTTTCTTTCATGTTTCCTCATGATTTATGTATTTTTGCTAAGAATGCCACAGAAATGGTGCTACCCTCTTCTCAGTGCATCATATTGGCTTGTTACTGGTGATGTTAACTTTTATGCTTGGTTAAGATGATGCTTCCAGGTTTCTCCAGTGTAAAGTTGATAAGTATTTTGTACTTATTAATTGATGAGTAATTAATAAGCCTTTTGTGGGCAGATACTTTGGCTATGTAAATAACCTGTTTCTCACCAGATTCTGGCCTACTGGTTGCAACATCCATTGATGATTCTTGCCCAAATTGATTATTACTATGAGGGTTGCCAAATGATAATTTTAAAAATTTCATCAGTCTATCTAGACTTACTGATCAATTTGTATTCTGATTCTGTAAGTGAAAAATGTAATTTTAAGAGGTAGTTCTGCTAAATGATGCTTTATTTTTGTTCTCCTTTTCTGTGAAGGGCAGAGATGGACGGAAAAATGTGGTTCCTTCTGTTTTATCCATAAATGGAGATCTAGACCGAGGCATGCTGGCATATCTCTACGATTCTTTCCAGCTAACAGAGAACTCCTTTACAAGAAAGAAAGATCTTCATAGAAAGGTGCTTTGATATTTCAGAGATAGACTTGGGAAATTAAAAATATTTCTCTCTCTTTTTTTATGTTAGTGTACTTGGTTTCTAATATAAACTCTGAATAATAATTTTTTTAGTGCAAGTTATTTATTTTTCAGGTTTTTTTAGAATCTGCCCACAGGAATAATAAGCAGGTTCTCACAGAATAGAAGAAGGAATCCCTCTTGGGTAATCCCAAAGGCGTTTCTGTTTGAACTTGGGCAGCTGGACAGCTGTCTCTGATTCTTAGCCCCTGAGCCTTTTCACTTATGGCTTCTGCTTGTATCAGAAGCTGAGTGTTAAGTAGGAGTAAGTAAAACAGGCCAGCAAGACTTGTGGTATTAACCTCTCTGCTTCTGGTCTGACCCCAAGTGGCTGATCACTGGATCACAGGAACTAGACATGGGTCTGGGTCAAGGGAAAGGCTTATTTTAGGATGTGCAATTTGAGCATTTTTATGGGCTGAAAATCAAGAGAGAGGAGGGGTTGAAGAAATAGGAGAGAAATGAAGTACCTAATGGAGCAAGATTTTAGAAGAAACAGGAAGGACCAAGACAGAATCAAGAACACAAGTTGGGGGGTTTTGTCTTGAAAAGGGAGTTATTTTTTGAAACAGCAGGGTGGAAAGAAACAATTGTATAGATATAAATAGGCTACTAGAGCTGGTTAACCCTTGAAGGAAGTTTTACTCATATCCTCTATTTTCTTGGGGAATTAGGAAGCAAGATTATTAGCTTAAAATGTGGAGGAGTAGGGGTTTAAGTGGCAAGAGTTTAGAATACTCATATTTCCCTTGAATGGGAAAGGGAGCTTCCCCAAAATCAAAATTTTTCACGTGTTGAGTGCTCAACTGGGATTAGACACCATGAGTTTGTAGCACCACTCTGCCTAGTTAGTGATTTATTATGCAGTGCTTGTTTAGCCTGATGTGGCCATTTATAGAATTGTTTGGGATTTATAGGGTGTGTGTAGCAGACAAACAAGGGGGATCCTTTCTTTTCTTTCTCTTACATACTGCACATCCAAACCATCAGCAAAACCTCTTTGATTCTGTCTTCAAAATATATCCTGAATCTGACGGTTTCTTAGCACCTCCCCTGTTCGCAGTCTGATCTAAGCCACCATCATCCCCACCTCCCTGCACTGAGTGGCCCTTTTAAAAGGTACACGTTACTTTGTTCCTCTGCTCTAAACACTCCAATAAGCTCCTCCTCTCACTCAGAGGAAAAGCCAAAGCCCCTAAAATGTTTTACAAAGCATTATCCCTTTTGCCCTTCAACTCCTCTCCACCTTACTCAGTCTGCTCCAGCAGCACAGACCTATTGTTGTTTCTAGAACATGCCCAGTGTGTGCTCCCAGCTCAAGAGCCTTGTCATTAATGCTCCCCTTTGTCTGAGTGCTCTTCCTCCAAGTCCACGTCTCGTCCCTCCATCCCCTTTCAAGTCTGCTCACATGTCACCTCAGAAAGGAGACTTTCTCTTACCCCCTTATTTATTTATTTATTTTTAATGGTCCCATTGTAGTTTTTTTTTTTTTTTTTGGCTGCACCGTGCGGCATGTGGGATCTCAGTTCCCTCACCAGAGACCTCGCCCCCTGCAGTGGAAGCGTGGAGTCCTAACCACTGGACCGCCAGGGAATTCCCTCTTACCACCTTATTTAAAATAGCAAACAACCCTCCACCAGCCCACCCCTTGCCAGCACTTCCTATCTTCTTTTTTTTCCAACGCTTAACCACCTTCAAATATATTATTTACTTATCTATTTTGTTATCTGCTTCTCTGCATTATGAGGGACAGGATTTTTGTCCCCACCACCTAGAATTATTTCTCGTACCAAGTAGCCATTCACATGTTTGTTGAATGGCTGAATGAATGCATAGAGTGATGGGTTTTGGCAAGAGAAAGTCCAAGTGATAAGCCACATGGCTCAGGCTGGGTAGGGAAGGCAGTGATGCCAGAAAGGGGCATTTCAACTGAGAGAAAATGGATTTGTCAGAAAATGGGAGAATATCAAGTGAACTTATTTCTGTAGAATGCCTGAATGGAGAAATCTATGAGCAGCTGAATAAAGATGGTTGATACATCATTGTGTGATATTTTTTATGACCTCAGCTAGCTTCCATTTTCACACAGAAAATTTTAACTGCTTAAACAGCTTCATGTTAATTAGTGCTTGTCCTTTTTACCCCTTCTCTTTAAATTGTTTTAGGTGCTTAAACTTCACCCTTGTTTAGCCCCTATTAAGGTTGCTTTGGATGTGGGAAGAGGCCCAACAGTGGAACTAAGACAGGTGGGTTAAATAAGTTTTAATGTCATGATTTCAATTATAACTGTTATTCCAAGTAAATGAGTAGTTTGCCATCTAAAGTTTTATGTTGATTCATTTTTTAAAAAATTCTAATTAAATAATGAACTGTGAACATATTTTAATTAAATAATGAAATTTTTATTCAATGAAAAAATCCATTTTTAATGAATTTTTAAATTTTTAATTAAATCATTCATTAATGAATTTTAATTAAATAATAATAAATACTACAGTTAATTACAGATAATTTGAAGTATATTATATTAAAGAAGCTGAATACAGTTCAGTGGGCCTTGCTGTTAATGTCATGCCCAGTCATAGTTGCGTTTTTTTAAATGAGTATGCATAATTTTGGCAATCAAAATATTTGTACAGACATCTAGTGAATTATTTCTTACCCTCTTCCCTTTTTAACTTAACACTTTTGATACTTTTTGGTATAAGCACAAGTTCTAGATCTGTAATCTTATTTTTCTAATCTATCTGGTCAAATTAAATACTGTTAAGAAAAACCAGGACCACTTCAGCAGTCATTTCTGTTTGGGTATCTCAGACCCATCCAGGGACCTGAGTGAGGATACTAGAAAGATTGACCTGGCTTTCCCGGGCTCCTGTGCAGGGGTCTGGGAAGGTGGGGATAATGAGCTCAGGGAAAGGGAAGAGAATGGCTTAATTTCCACATTTCCCCCAGGATTGCAGGAGGCTCCACAACACCCTGGTAGGTACCAAGTTCCTAGGGATTTTTTTGCTTGAAGGACAAAGAACTCTGCTTCGTAGATTTTCATCATTACCATTGCAGGCCTTTTGTTTTGTTTTGTTTTTGTTTGTAAGCATATTAGTAGTATTTTGTGCCTTGGGTGTTTTACCAAAAGAGTAGTGTCTTATTCTGTTTTTAACACTTTTCCCCTCAGCAGTATGACAAAGAGAATCCTTACGTATGTAACTTTCTGGGCTATGAAAGAGGTTTTGTGGGTTATTTCCCCATGTCTTCACCTGCGCTTTATCATGCTTAGAACTTTTTCTCTCCTTTTCTACCTTCTGTTAGAGCACATTTTCTGCTGGCAACCAAAACTAAACTTACTAAAACTCATATTTATTTTTCCCTGATAATTTCTTAGATTTATTAATATCTATATTCTCATCTATCCCCAAAATATCCTGTACCTTAACACCCATTTACTTCGCTGTGGTCTTTCCCTGGGAACTTGTTAGAAATGCAAATTCTTGCCAGACCTGCTGAATCAGAAACTCTGGGGGGCGAGGCTGAGCCATCTGTGTTTTGCAAGCCCTCCAGGTGATTCTGGTGTTTAAGTTTGAGAGACAGTGCTCTAGCTCAGGCACACACCCCTACCCCATCCCACCATCCTCCCCCTCTCCCTCCCCATGGGGACATTTGGTAATATCTGGGGACATTTTGGGGGACATTTTTGGTTGTCAGAAGGTGGGGAAGGGTGGTCCGGACATCTAATGGAGACCAGGGATGCTGCTAAACATCCTATATCAGCAGTGCCAATGAGAGAAATTCTGCTTTAGAATTTTAGTTCTAGATTGTTAAGGGAGTTTTAAATTTTTCTTTTTCTTGCTTCACCATTTTTAAGAAAACAGTAAAGTGTACTATGTCATTTACTCATCATTACTTCTGTATTTCCAATCAGGCTTTTGTCTCCAGCATTCCACTGAAACTAATCAATCATTCTTTTCTTCTTGAAACATTTTCTTTAGTTGGCTTCAGGAACACCACTCTCTGGGTTTTCTTCATACTTTTCTGGCTCCTTCTCCTTAGTTTCCTTTAATGGCTCTTCCTTCTCTTCCTTACATCGTATTATAACCCTTAGGCTCAGTTCTCAAGTCTCAGATAAGTTTAGAGTTAACTTAGCCCTTTGGACTGTTTTTTTCTGATAGAATCTGTTTTGCTTTTGTTTATTTGTGTTATGAATGATGATAATAAAAATTCTTATATTTGGTATAAAAATTTCAGATTTGCATTTAGTATTCAGCTTTGCAGTGTTTAAGTTCTTCAGAAGAAGTATACAATTTATAAGTATACAATATATAAAATTATCAACAATATTATCATGTAATTAAAGGGATTTATGCCCACTTTAAAGAGTGAAAAAGATGATTGGTGGTTTCATAAAAATAGGGTAATAACTCTAGCTACTTTTCTTTCTTTCATATTCAGAGTTTTTGTATTTTTCCCCAGGTTTGTCAAGGGCTATTTAATGAATTATTAGAAAATGGAATATCTGTGTGGCCTGGTTATTTGGAAACTGTGCCATCCTCATTGGAACAACTTTATTCAAAGTAAGAATGTTGTTTTTTCTTGCTTAAAAAATGTATTCAGAGTTTTTGATTATACGATGTTTCTTTATAACAAATTTCTTCTAAATATCTATATATACTATAATTCAAAATTATTCCTAACTTTCCTATTTACAGAACCACATACCCTTAGTTAATTGGTACAGCAGGAAACAATACTCATCAGGTATATATAAGTGCAAACTATGTGAAACTTCAAGACTTAATACCATGAAGTATGTGTACCTGAGTTTATCAGTTTATCAGGGATGGAATTATTTATATTAGACACATTTGTTGAATCAGGACTGGGGGAACATGAGTGGAGTGCCTTTTCCTTGCTGGCCTTGTTATTCTCAGGCTGAGTGGAAGGTAATTCTATTCCAGAGAACAGAGAACTAGTTTTCTCGGTGATCTGCACCTCTGTTTACCTGATTGCTCAAGACTGAAACCTGGATATTGTCCTTCACTCCTCCCTCTTCCTTACTGTTAGAGTCTAGTCCATCACTAACTCTTGTCTTCCTCCTAAATGTATCTCACATCCACATCTCCCCATTAAGATCACCAGTATCTCTTGACTGGATTATTGAAATAATCTCCTAACTGATCTCCTGTCTCTAGTCTTACCCCCTGCTATTTTCATTAACTTCTGTTTTTTAATAAAATAATTCATTTTTCCCTACTTTGGGTTTATTTTGTTATTTTTTTAGCTTTTTGTGTTGAATACATATCTTTTAGGTGAAAAGTTGTGAAGCTTCGTGTTTTGCTCCTCAGTTCTGTAGTAACTTGTTAAAATATACCTTTCAGATGACGTCAGAAGAAAAATAAGTTTCTATAGATAAAGCAGCTGATGGCTTTATCATATATAAAATGAAGGGGTGGTACTTGAACTTTCCAGTGTTCTCAGTTTCTAAAATCTTACACTTTGAGTCATGTGGACAATATCAAGTTACAATTGTTCTTTACATGGTAAAGGCTTTATGTCCCAGGATAGTTTTTTTCCTTTGTCCCAGAATACTTTTCTCCAGATATTTATTAAGTACCCACTATATTTTTTGTTCTTTGATACAGCAATAAACAACACAGAAAAGTTTCCTGTTCTTAATGACACTTATTCTAGTGGGATAGAATAGACAACAGGCAAGTAGATAAATAAGATAATTTCTGGTGGAGTCCTAAAAGAAAAGAAACAATCAGATAGTATGACTGGGTAAACAGAAGGAAGGCCAGTGTGGAACATATTCAGTTATTGCTAAACTAGAAACTGTAAGTTAGTGTACTAAGGTATATATTTAGCATGGTTTTTGGTATAATTTGTTGTACACTAGATCTTAATATTATAGTAGTATTATAAGAGAGTTTTGTCTAAAATTATTTTCTCGGATTGTATCCAAATACCAAAAGGCTGAGGTTATTCTGAGGTTCATCCAGATCACACCAAATGGTGTGTTGAGGTACCAGTGTTTATTTCTTATATTTTCTTTTCTTTTATGACTTCCTAGCTATTACAATAAGTCAGAAACTTCCTGAAAATTTTACTTTGAAAATGATTCAGAAACTTGAAAAAAGTATTTTTGGGTTCAGTTCTCAAGCCCTGCCTTTGAGTTTTGTGACTCTTTTTTTCCTTTCTTTCTTTCTTAATTTTTTTATAGAAATTTAGTTGTTGTATACAGGAACTTTAGTGGCAGCATGTGGGATCTAGCTCCCTGACCAGAGATCGAACCTGGGCCCCCTGCATTGGGAGCTTGGAGCCTTAGCCACTGGACTACCAGGGAAGTCCCTGAGTTTTGTGACTCTTGAAGGTGGCATTGGCTCCTGAGTAATTAAAGCTGGTAATGTGGTGAATTTACAGTCTATATTTGTGCTCACATGTTTTGGTTAACTACCTTTTTTTCTTAGATATGATGAAATGAGTATCCTCTTCACAGTGTTGATTACTGAAGCTACTTTGGAGAATGGATTAATACATCTGAGAAGTAGAGACACCACAATGAAGGAAACGATGCATATATCCAAAGTAAAAGACTTTTTAACTAAATATATATCATCAGCTAAGAATGTATAGATTCTAATATTTGTGTAATAAATATTCTCCTTTCCTAATTTGGTTGTCTTATTTAACTGAGATTATTATTAGTGGTTTTTTTTGGTGCTTTTTTTGATTCAGTTTTTATTATATTTCTTGATGTATTTCATGGTATCAGGAATATGTTCAGCTATAAGAAACAAAAGGACTGCTATACTGGCTTAAGCAAATTGGAGTTTGTTTCTTTCATAACAAGAAATCGAGGGGGTAGACTGTCCAGAGCTGGTGTAATTGTTTCCTCTATAGTAGTTAGGGAGCAAGGCGCTTGGCTGTCTTTCCACCATCTTTAGTATATTGGCTTTTATCTTTATACTTGTTTCTTCTTGGTCATAAGATGGTGGATGTATTTCTAGCCTTCTCAGCCACATTCGAGTTAGGAAGAAAGTCAAAGAGATAAGAGCTAGCCAGCCAAGGCTCTTCTGTTTTTAATTAGGAAAGTAAAAGCTTTCCCAAACATCCCGGTCAGAAGACTTATTTACATTTTATTCTATTTATCAGAACTGAATCACATGGTCATTACTAGGCCAGTCATTGTCCAAGGGAATGAGAATATCGTGATTAATTTGGATCAAACACAATTTATCCCTTGGGGCAGTACGGTCTTGTCTTCTCTGAAATGGGTTTTGTTATCAGGAAAGAAGGGTCTTTATATACACTGTCAAATATCAAAGATTAACCTAAAACTAAAATTTTAATAATGAGAACATTTATTGACTTTTGCAAAGCAAGCTAAAATAAATGTTAAATGGCATAATCTAATATTAGTGTATTTCATGTCTGATTCTAATAGATATGTTTATAAGAAATCTTTAAACTTTTGTGTGCTGATTATGTTTGTGTTAACTATGTTGTCATTACCAACCTGACAAAAATTCTGATACTTTGTGTAAAATGTCTTAAAAGCTTGGCTGGCTTATCTGAGTTGACTTTACTTAGTAGGTCTTTATTTTTTGGTTCTTATTTTTTGCTCTTGGGGAGAATTTCAAACACAAACATACACAGAATAGTATAATTAACCCCATGTACCTATCACCCAGCACCGACAACCATCAACCCTTGATCAGTCTTGCCTCATCCACCCCACATCGCCCTTCTACGTTATTTCGAAGCAGATCGCAGCTATCGGTTCATTTGTAAATATTTTAGTTCAGGATCTTTTGTTAAGTTAACCATTCTCACGCCTGAAAAAAATGAACAGTAGATGATAATAGGAATTATTGAGAATTTCCTTGGGTGTGATAATGATATTATGGCTTTATTTTTCTTTTTAAAAAGTCATTGTCTGATAGAGACACATACTTAAATATTTTTGAGTAAAAATATATGATATCGGAGACTTGTTTTAAAATTTAGTTTTAAAAAGTGGTAGGGGCTTCCCTGGTGGCGCAGTGGTTGAGAGTCTGCCTGCCGACGCAGGGGACACGGGTTCGTGCCCCGGTCCGGGAAGATCCCGCATGCCGCGGAGCGGCTGGGCCCGTGAGCCATGGCCACTGAGCCTGCGCGTCCGGAGCCTGTGCTCCGCAACGGGAGAGGCCACAACAGTGAGAGGCCCACGTAACGCAAAAAAAAAAAAGTGGTAGAATATGGAGGGAAAATAGGGATAGTGCTGAGTTGTTGAATTTGAGTGATGGGTACATGGGAGTTCATGTACTGCTTCTTTTTGTGTATGTTTGAAGATTTTAATAATAAAAAGTTTTTAAAAACCAATTCTTTAATATCATATCCACTTAGTTTCCAGTTGTCTCATTGTTGGATCAGGATCCAAATAAGACCCATTTATTAAAGTTGGTTGTAGGTCTTTTAGTCTCTCTTATCCTTATACAATAGATTTGAGTTCTCTCTCACCTGCTCACATTCTTTTTTTTTTTTTCCCCCAAGACATTTGAGTTGTTTGTTATGGTGTTTTCTACTGTTTGGATTTTGCTTATTGAATCCCCTTGGTGTAGTTTAACCTATTCCTCTCTATATATTTCCTATAGATTGGGAATTGAATCCAGAGGCTTGATCAGCTTCAAGTTTAGTTTGGCGGGGGGGGCAAGATTATTTTATAGGCTGTATTCTCCCATCAGGGAGCAGTGACTGTCTGGCTGTTTCTCTTGGAGGAATGCTAGCAATCATTGACCAGTGCCTAGATCAGTCAGTTCATTAGAGGTGGCAAAATGGTGATATTCTGATTCCATCTTCCTTCTTTATTTATTAGCTAGAATACTTATATAAAAGAAAATATCTCATCTGCTGTTTGCTTAGAGGTATGGGAAAGGTGGGAGAAATGCTAGATTTGTCCTCTTTAAAGTTACTCTTTTTCATGCACAAATTGTTCTGTCTTTGGCCAGTGGGAGCCTCTTCATGTTGGCCTCAAGTCCTTTTGGCACAACTTTAGTAGTCTTTGATAGCTTCCTTGGTATCTAATATGTAATATAGAGATTGTATAGTTTAGAGTTTCTCCAAGGAGCCCTGGTTCATTTTACTGGAAAACTGTTTGGAGACTATACTCTGGGTGCCATCACGAACTCACCAATAATTGCAATTCAAATTCAGGACTGGTGTATGTGTGTGTGGATTAGCTTTATTGAGATATGATTTACGTACAGTAAATTTACCTATTTTAAGTGTACAGATTATGAGTTCTGACAAATGTGTAACCACTACCACAATGATAATATAGAACATTTCCATCACCCCCCAAAAGTCCCCTCATGCCCCTTTAGGACTTAAGAGTTTTTACTTTAACCTCTTCTATCAGACATCTGTATCTCCTCCCACATCAAGAACCCTGGGGCTTCCCTGGTGGCACAGTGGTTGAGAGTCCGCCTGCTGATGCAGAGGACGCGGGTTTGTGCCCCAGTCAGGGAAGATCCCACATGCCACGAAGCGGCTGGGCCTGTGAGCCATGGCCGCTGGGCCTGCGTGTCCAGAGCCTGTGCTCCGCAACGGGAGAGCCCACACCAGTGAGAGGCCCGCGTACCGCAAAAAAAAAAAAAAAAAAAGAATCCCAATTCTCAAGAATACTGAGGGTGATAAAATTAGAATGCCATGACACACAACTGCTCATTTGCTTTATCTCACCTTAACCACAGAACTCTCAGTACTGCAATGCCTGTATTCCCACCATATGTCTACTTAAAAGTTTAAATTTCATTTTTGCAGTTTGGGGTCCAATATTTAGTTTTAATATAACTGAGAATAAAATGTTTTTAAAAATTATTTTTCTGAAGAAAATCTCAGTCCTGCCCACAGGTACCTTTATTTAGGTACTTTGTCTTCTTAGGGGCCTCAGCCTCACAGGAAGATCGTATTCCTGGTCTCAGATCAGCTGACTGCACTAACTGGCAACATGGAATGTCTATACTGCAGTTGAGGTAAGTAATATTTATGGAGGATTATCCAGATCAGAAGTGTCTGACTGGAGTTACACATCAGAATCTCCTGTGGAGCTTTTAAAAATAAATATATTTGAGCCCTATCCCAGACAGACTTACTATTTCTCTTAACAGTGGGGCCCTCATAAGTATATTTTAAAATACTTACGGGTGGTTTCTGATGTTCACTCCTGTAGTAACCACTGTTAAATTTATCAGAGAGCTGCATACCTGGATGGTATTATTTTGACAAAACTTCCCTCCAGCCCAATTGCATTTAATAAATTTTGTTTTATCAAATACTCTTCTTAGGTATTACACCACACCAATATGTACTGAAAGATGTTATGAGAAATAGTTCTATAAAACTCATTCTTCATTTAGCCGTAAGAATGTTCTTGAGGGCATTTGTTTGCTATATACACCACGTCTTCCTGTGAGGAAGCATGGGAGAAATTTCTCTCAGATTTCAATGCCAGGGGTAGTTGTGCTTCTCCTAAAGACTGGCCTGTTATTATATGTGTTGTATATCTGTTCATTTTGTTTATTCACAAAGGCTTTTTGAGCATCCAAGTACCAGGAACTCTAGGTGCTGGGGATATAGTGGTGAACAAAACAGACAAGGCCCTTCTAGGGGTGGGGAGGCGGGGACAGACAATAAGCAAGTAGGTGCATGGGCAATTTCAGGTAATTTCAGGTGTTGTAAAATAGGACAGGATGGCGTGCTAGATCATGCCTAGGGTAGTGTGCTTTACATAGGCGATCAGGGGGGCCTCTGAGGACTGGCCTTCCGGCTGAGACTGAATGATGTGAAGGAGCCAGCTATGTGAGCATCTGGGGCAGCACATTCTAGGCAGAAGGGAGTAGCAAGCGCTAGGACACTTAGGAGGAAAATGGTGTAGAGTGAGCAAGGAACATAAAGCAGGCCAGAACAGAGGGGAGAAGGGGAGAAGGTGAGGTCAGAGAGGTGGTCAGGGCCCATGTTGCTTAGAGCCATGGGGGCCACAGCAAGGACTCTGGAAGCCACTAGGGCAGGAGGGGGCACAGTTTGAGCAGAGAAGGGACATACTGTTATTTTGAAAAGATCACTGGAGAGTGGAATGTTAGAGGAGCTCTGACAATGCCCAGGTGATGGTGGCCAGGACAAGAGAGGTAGCAATGCCCTTCCTGGACCTGGCAAGAGGAGCCCCTGCCCTTTAGAGGGTCCTGCTCTGGCCCTTCTCCAGCTGTGCCTTCCCCTGCATTATGTCTGAGGGGCCAAGGAAATGTGCTTGGAGGTCATTGTAATCCTTAGGTGTCTAATTGTCCTAACCTATAAGTTTATGTACTACCCGAAATCTCAGTTACTGTCTCTGGTTGTGTGTAATAAAGGTCAAAGACAAGGCACTAGCCCATGTCCCTCCAGGGCAGTAAGGGAGAAAGAAGGCGCTTCAGACATCACTGAACCACTGTTGATCACTCCTCTGGCTAAGTCTCCCCTTTACATCCTTCAGGAGAAGCAGCACTGAGAGAAGGCAGTCTCCTTAGGTTGTAATCTCCCAGCTCTGGGAGCAGAAGGGGCAGAAGGGACAAATGCTTGAGGGCAGCTGGTCAGAGCACACCTGTTTGCAGCTCTTCATCCCATCAAGGTTTTTGTGCTGCCCTGGTGTCACCTTGCAGATACTGCCTTTTCCTGGTTTCCTATTGGATTTTTGGCTTTTTTCTTAATTTGTGAGAGCTCATTATATATTGTAGAACTTCATACTTTATGAAAGACATGGATTCAAAATACCGCCCCATTCTTTTGACTTAGTTTAAGATTTTTAAATGTAATTTTTAAATGTTTCATCTAACTAAATTTAACAATCATTTATGTCTTCTGGATTGTGAGTCATACCTAGAAAAGCCTTTCCCTCTTAAAGATTATTATAAAATTCCTCCTGTTTTCTTTTAGCACGTCTGTGGCTTCATTTTTAGGTATTTTAATATTTGAGCTAGCTGAATTAATTTTGTTGCAAAGAATGAAGTGGAGTTCTAACTTATTAAATATGGTTCTCAAGTTTTTAATGTGTATTGAATATTGCATCTTTTCCCCATTGACTTAAAATGCCATATTTTTCATATGCTAAACTCCTGTATGTATTTAGATCTATATCTGGACTTTCTGTCCTGTTACATTTACATATTTCTACTTCTCCAGCCATATACCCATACCACACTTTCAAAATCATGGTAACTTTATAATGTTTTCAGACCTCATAGACCTCTCTCTCTCACTCTGTGCCTCCCCCTGACACACACACACACACACACACACACACACACACACACACACATTTACTCATATGCTTCTTGAATCCTACACCCTTCCTCTGTATTCAGTTTCCTTCTTCATCGAGTACACTGTGTAGTTCTTTCAGTGTGAATGTGATTGGGAAACCTCCTTCTCACTCTTTGTCTTAAAATGTCTTTATTTCCCCCTCAGTCTTGATTGATATTTTGGCTAGTGTGGTAGCTATTTTGATTGGTTCTCTTAAGCCACATCATAACCCTTCTTCTATTTGGTGGGGTCTGAAACCTGAAAAATTACAGTTCCTTTGCTGCCAGGGCATGGCTGTGAATATCTTCTACCAATTAAATGCATGTACATGGGACCTGGAAAGTAGAAGGGAGGTGATGGTTTCCACTGAAAAGCAACTGTCTCCAGTGGCATAACTCCACACTCCATTGGGCTCCAGTTTCTGGGTGAGGCAGTTGTGGCAGAGGCAACAGCGGTAACAGCAGCAGTAGTTTTCTGATCTCCAGATTGTAAGAAAAACCTACAGATAAATTGTTAAAATCAAAAAGAGAATTTAGCAAGGTTGCTGGATATAAAGTCAACCAAAAAAAGTGATTGTGTTTCTATATATCCACAACATGAAATAAAAATACAATTTACCGGCCTTTCTCACCTTCTGAGATGGCCCACACTGTCTGTGGAGTGTGTCTCCCAAGGCCACTCTCGCCTTCTGAGATGGCCCGCACTCTGTCTGTGGAGTGTGTTTCTCTATAAATAAGTCTACTTTTTACCTATCACTTTGTCTCTCACTAAATTCTTTCTGTGATGAGACATCAAGAAGCTGAGCTTCATTAAGTCCTGAAACCAGGTGCTGACCCTTTATTCCCAACTTATAGCTAGACCAACTCCCGCTCATCGTCAGCACCACTGGGATGTCTTCTGTGCCATTTCTTTGCGAGAACTTTTTGGGCACTAACACCTGGTTGAGAGAATACCTTGGAATGGATAGCATCTAAAATCATACGGAAACCCCCACCAGGTGGGAGAAGTTAACTCTATGCTGCCCACAAGCACGTAGACCCCAGACTGGTTTGAACCAGAAGGCTGATGATGCTAACTAACTCCCACTTACCTCCCCATCAACCAATTAGAAGCATGTCCACCACCTGATCATGCCCTCCTCTTTGAACCGTTACTGTAAAACTCTTCACTTCCCCCTCCAGGTTGGGACACACAGGTTTGAGGGCATGAGCCTGCTGTGGCCCCCTTTGCCTGGCAAAGCAATAAAGCTATTCTTTTCTACTTCACCCAAAAAAACAAAAACAAACAACAACAACAAAAACCAATTTACCATAGCATCAGAATATCAAGTACTTAGGACTAAATCTAACAAAAGATGTGCAAGCTGTTTATGCAGAAAATGATAAAATGCTATTGAGAGAATTGAAGAAGACATAAACAAATGGTGAGATATTTGTAGTTGGGAGAACTCAATACTGTAAAAATGTTAAGTCTCCCCAAATTGATCTACAAATTCAATGCAATATCAATCAATCCCTATTATGTTCATTTTTTCTTTAAGAAAATAATAAGCTGAGTCTAAAATTTATACAGAATGCAAAAGGTCAAGAATAGCTAAGACATTCTTAAAAAGAACAAGGTGGGAAAATTGTTCTTGCAGTTATCAAGATGCATTTGAAAGCTGAGTATGACATTGATATGGAGAGATAAGCAGAGCAATGAAACAGAATCTAGAGTGCAGAAAGACCCACATGTATATGGGCATTTGATTTGTGACAAAGGTGACAGTGCAGTTTAGTGGGGAAAGGACAGTCTTTTCAGTAGACAGTGCTGGAACAACGGGGTATGTCCATGCGGGGGAGTGGAAACAAGTATGATGGCAATTTCACATTACAGAAACAATTCCAGGCGGATATCAACTGAAATATGAAAGTAAACTAAAAGAGCCTTTAGTAGATAGTAGTATATGGTAATACTTGTATGACCTCAAGTTGAAAAAATATTCATCTGGGCACACATCCACAAAAAAACACTAACCATAAAGGACATGACTGGACTTCCCTGGCGGCACAGTGGTTAAGAATCCACCTGCCAATGCAGGGGACACAGGTTCGAGCCCTGGTCCGTGAAGATCCCACATGCTGCGGAGCAACTAAGGCCATGCCCCACAACTACTGAGCCTGCACTCTAGAGCCTGCAAGCCACAACTACTGAAGCCCAGGGGCCTAGAGCCCGTGCTCTGCAACAAGAGAAGCCACTGCAATGAGAAGCCCACGCACCACAACGAAGAGTAGCCCCCGCTCACCACAACTAGAGAAAGCCCGTGCCCAGCAACAAAGACCCAACACAGCCAAAAATAAATATATAAATAAATTTTAAAAAAGAACCAAAGGGAAACTTCTAGACATGAAAAAAGTGTAACTATTGAAATGAAAACTCAATAGATCCTCTTCCTCTTCCTTTTCTTCTTCCCCTCCTAAACAATTCATGCAAAAGCCATGTGGGTGGGGCTCAACATCTGCTCAGTGGGTAGGTACAGGCGGAAGCCACAGAAATTCAGAGTTGGGTGAGGAGGGAGTTGTGAGGATAAGTACACTTGACACTTAACTGCCCATGGCAGTTATTATTTTTGTCGTTATTATAGTTGTTACAAAGGAAATGTTGAGAGATGGCAGAGCAACCACCAGTCACATCCTCTGGGCCCCACCTCTGATTCCAGCTGCACCTGAGGCCTCACCCACTTTGTGCTGACAGCTTTCTTGCTTTAACTATACAATACATATCACTCCTTTTCTGCCCTGGGGCTTTCCAGTGCCCTGGGTGAGACGCCAATGGAAGTGCACTTGGAATGCCCACATGCACAGCCTAGAAGTGGGAGATGCATCACCTCCTGGGGCAGCCCTTAGTGGGGGATGGAAGCTGATGGGTAAATGCTTCTCACTATCAGTCCTCAAGTGGACAATTCTGAGAGACATTTTTTCACTCTGCAGATGGTTCCAGTGGGGTCAAGCGCCAGTTGCCCACAGCAATGCCCAGCTCAACCTTATACCTTGTTCTGGCTTTTCCTCCAGTCCCTCACGCCTGTTCCCTAGTGTCCCTTCTGTTCCACACAAGGCCTTTTCTCAGGCTCTGCTTTCCAGGCTAGCTCAGGATAAGACTATCAGAAGGCCCTAGAAAGCAGCCCTGGGAAACGGAATTCCTCCCAGGATGAATGGCAATAAGGACTCTGTTGCCGGTGGTAAGGGGAGTGGAGATAATCCTTACATGCCATAGCTTCACAATTTCTAAGACTTTCCCCTGCAGTGGGGAAGGGAGCAGAGGTAGATAATGAAGCACTAGGTTATGCAATAGTTCTAGCACTTGAAAGGCATGAGGCAATAGTAATTATATGGATTGTGGAGTTGGTTGGCTTCTACTAACTGCTTTAGAAGCTTTGCAAGAGAAAATGAGAGGCTGTCAATTCAGGGCATGCTGTGAAACCCAGGGGCATTCTGGACTTCAAGACCTCAAAAGGTCTTCATAGGGGACTTCCCTGGTGGTCCAGTGGGTAAGACTCCACACTCCCAATGCAGGGGGCCTGGGTTCGATCCCTGGTTGGGGAACTAGATCCTGCATGCATGCCACAATGAAGAAGCAACTAAGACCCAGTGCAGCCTGCATACATACATACATAAAAAAATAAGGTCTTAATAGGATCAAATCCAGTTACTGGTATGCTCATTAATTTGCTAGCCCCTCCCCACCCCTTTCCTTCTCTATTTCACTCTCCCTGGGCCCTCATATAAACAACCTGCACCAAGTCCTTGCCTCAGGCTCTGCTTCATGATTGAGACATGAAGAAGCAACGGTGGGCAAGTCACTAAGTTTATAACCTCAAAGACTTAATGATTTCTAAGGGGAACAGCCAATTAGTATGACTCAAGCTAAGCATGATCAATCATACTATGAATAGCTAGTCATTGTTTTAGTTCTTACTTTGTGCCAAGCCCTGTTCCAAACCTTTTACATCCATTACCTGAGTTAATTCTCACAGCAGCTCCATGATGTAGGTATTATTTCTCTCTCTCCCCCTCCTCTCCCCCACCCTCTCAAGTGAGGAAACTGAAGCCCAGGGAGTTTATGTAACTTACCCAGAGTCACACAGTTAGCACAGGACTGAACCTGGATTCAGCTCACTCTGACTCCACAGCCCCCACACTCTTAGCCTCTGTGATATACCAATTTCTTCCAAATAACAATATCAACAGAGAAAGGGGGGAAATTATGTTCATGAATGCTGCTTTAGGCAACAAAATCCTCAAATTCATCTGGACCTGTGTGCACAATATCCTTTCCCACCCTGAAGATGCATTCCCGCAGCCAGTGCTGCTGCTGTTCTTTGCTGGGATTTAAGTCCCAGTTCAACCACGTACCAAGCTAGGGATGACCCTGAGAAATTATCCCATTTAAGCCTAAATTTCCTTACCTGTAAAAGCAAGTTAATAATACTGGCCTTGTAGGTGTTCCACAGATTTAGTGTCTAATAGCTATGATTTTGCTAGTGAAAGGTCCATTGTTGGGAACAGAGAAAAAGAACAGAGCAGAACAATTTTGGTCAAGTTATTTTGTTTGTCTGGAACCCAAGAAATGCCTCTTGGCTTTACTGGACTTAACTTATAACTCCTAGGATAAGAGATTCAAACCAGAAATAATTTTGTCCCCTGAAGTGGGCTGAATGTTGGCTCCCCAAAAAGACAAGTCCTAACTCCTGGAACCTGTGAATATCACCTTATTTGGAAAAAGTGTCTTTGCAGATGTAATTAATAAGTTAAGGATCTCAAGATGAGGTCAACCTGGATTGACCTAAATCTGCTGACCAGTGTCTTTATAAGAGAAAGGCAGAGGGAGAGAAGGCCACGTGAAGATGAGGCAGAGATTGGAGAGGTGCTGCCACAAGCCACGAAACACCAGGAGCCACCAGAAACTGGAAGCGGCAAGTGAGACTTCTGCCCCAGAGCCTTTGGAGGGAGCGCAGCCCTGCTGGCACCTTGACTTTGGATTTCTGACCTCTGGAACCGTAAGAAAATACATTCCTGTTGTTTTAAGCCACCAGTTTGTGGTAATTTGTTACAGCAGTCCTGGGAAACTAATCTACTTCTCTCTTCTCCCCCAAGTCAACTCTGCACTGTTCTCTTGACAGAGAGCTGATGGGAAATGCAGCATATAAAGGCATGCCTTTGACATGACCTAAATCTTGATGACTGAGAAAGTCCATGGAAATCAATATAAATAATTTTGCAGGCTTCCAGAAGCTGAGAGCAAATTTTAATGGCAATGGATAATAAATGTGTACTTGTTGAGTAATCTTGCCTTCCTCCAATGGTGACTGCAGGTGCCATTTTCTTCAGACACCTTTTCAAGGTCACCAGTTTTTGTTTTAGAATTTAGACATGGCTTTTGCTCTGTGTGTCTGCTTCTGAACCTTTAATGGGCATAGGGATGGGTAGATGATCGTTGTAGCACTTCCAGGATGCACTTATGAAGAGCATAGTGGTTGAACAATTATTCTTTATTAAATGGTGTGGTCATGGGGGAAATGGTCCATGCCTAAAAATAGCAAAAGCATTTAAAAACTGTCACTAGTCAGGATCCTATCTGACAAACCTGTTGTCTGATGACAGGATTGGATGTACCTGAAAGGGCCAAAGGATAGTGTTTAAACATGAAAAACAGTGATTCACTTTAGGTAACCAGGTGAAACCTTTTTAAGTGTCAATCAGGTTTGCTTTTTCGTTATGGAAATCAGCTTTATAAAAAGCATCTTACCCTGAGATGTAGTTTCTATCTTTAAATCTCAGAAGATGAGTTCAGAATAGACATATCCAGTTTTACAATCATTACAGGTTTCTATAATATAAAAGAGAAAATAATTCAGTAAACTTAGGATATATATCCATAGAAGCTCTTAAAAAATTCTATTTTAATAGCTGGGTGGCCTGACAGAACCAAGTATTAACTGTATTTTTTTTTCCTGGACTATATTAAATGATGTATTCTTGAAAAGTTTTTAGAAGTGCACCTGCATCCTTCTCTCTGGATTTTTTATATGATATTCTCCCCTCCACATCCTTCTCTCCTCCCCATCTACCCATCTCCTGATGAAATTTGTTAGGAGCCATGGTACTGATTGCTATTGGTTTCCTAGGGTATGCATGTTGCCCCCATTCATCCCATCCTTGGGTTCCTAAAGCCTAGGAGTATGGTGACCTCACAGAGACTACTCTCCCATTTCGATAGCATCCCTTATCCCAAACTGTGGCTCACCCTGATCTCTCGGTGCCACCTCCTGGAACATGGGGGTGGCATAATGTATCTCCTGAGAGTATTCAGTCCCTGGGTAAAAGACAAGAAACAGAGTTATTGGGCCTATAATCCAAATCTCTGATCACTTGAGGGCAGTGGCTTGCCAGCTACCCTCACAATGTCATGTCACCTCTGGACTTTGCAGAGAGTAGTTACCATCTCAGGCTTTGGAAACACATTGCCTTGGTTCTAAGCCTGGCACAGATTTCTCATCTGTACAGTGGGAATGATATAAATTGGGAGTTAGTGGCGTTTGTACCAGACAGGGCAGGTAAATTGCTTAGCACTGTGCCTGGCACATGACCGGCCCTCAGTGAGCGTTGGCTGGGATTGTTCTCATTGTTGGCCAAGGTCCTGGGTCTGTTTACTATAAAGCAGCAAATGATGCCAGCCTTAAGAGGTGATCATCAAAGAGATTGGAACACAGTGTGGATCATTCTGAACTGATAGAAAAAAATCTCCAAGATACGTTGTTAAGTGAAAAAATCAAGGGGTAGAATGACATATCTATGACATGCTACCATTGCTACCATTTATTTAGATGCTAACATACACATAAAATATCTGTGGAAGGATTTTAAAATTGGTTAAAGCCTCTGGAAAGTGGGATAGGGTGTCAGGATGGAAGGGAGACACTATCCTCTGCTTCTGCAATTTTTTACACATGTGTCTGTACGACCTTAAAAATTTTTTAAAGACAAAAACCCCAAACCAACCAGAATCACCAACAAAGTTCTCTTACCTGCTTGATTTTTACAGATATTTGTATATATTCCATCTTCCACGGGTGTATTTCCATAGACTCTGGGTGCATTATCTTTCATAGCTTTTCCTGTATAAATTGGTGCAGAATCATTAAATTAAACTACTTTAGCCACAGGAGGGGAATTCCCCAGAGTTCTGAAAGAATGACCTGCTCCAATGGCCTAAACTGTTGTCTATTAAAGGAAAACCATAGACTCAGCAAGGAGTCCGTAGCATCTGCTTCTCTAAGGAAGGAACCCTTCTGATTTATTTTCTTGGGTCTGCAAATAACATCCTTTGCCTATCAGATTATGCTTGAGATGGCCAGAGACACCTTTTCTTTCCTTCGCTGAAAAGAATAGGCTGTAAAAAGCTTTGTAATATCTGTGATAGTAAATTACCCAGCTGACTTCCATTTAGTCCTGAGCAGTACTCAAGAATATTAATTCCACTTTTGTAAGACCCTGCGCTTTTTGTAGGAAGAGGAGACATGTTTTTTAAAAGTATGAGATGCAATAAATTTAAGAGGATTGAAATCATATCAAGCATCCTTTCTGATCACAACAGTATGAGACTAGAAATCACCTACAATAAAAACACTGCAAAAAACACAAACACATGGAGGATAAACAATATGCTACTAACCAACCAATGAGTCACTGAAGAAATTAAAGAGGAAATTAAAAAAATACCTGGAGACAAATGAAAATGGAAGCACAACCATCCAAAATCTAAGGGACCCAGCAAAAGCAGTTCTAAGAGAGAAGTTTATTGCAATACAATCCTAGCTCAGGAAACAAGAAAAATCATAAATAAACAACCTAACTTTACACCTAAAGGAAATAGAAAAAGAAGAAAAGTTAGTAGAAGGAAAGAAATAATAAAGATCAGAGTAGGAATAAGTGAAATAGAGACTAAAAGAAAACAGTAGAAAAGATTGATGAAACTAAGAACTGGTTCTATGAAAAGCCAAACAAAATTGATACACCTTTAGCTAGGTTCATCAAGAAAATAGAGAGCTCAAATAAATAAAATCAGAAATGAAAGAAGTTAAAACTGACACCACAGAAATACAAAGGGCTGTAAGAGATTACTACAAACAATTATACACCAATAAAATAGAAAACCTAGAAGAAATGGATAAATTCCTAAAATGTACAATCTCCTAAGACTCAATCAGGAAGAAATAGAAAATATGAAGAGACCAATTACCATTCAATATGAAATTGAATCAGTAATCAAAAAACTCCCAACAAACAAAAGTCCCAGACCAGATGGCTTCACAGGTGAATTCTACAAAATGTTGAAGAGGAAGGAACACTTTCAGACTCATTCTATGAGGCCAGTATCACCCTGATATCAAAACCAGACAAAGACACCAGAGAAAAAGAAAATTACAGGCCAGGGCTTCCCTGGTGGCGCAGTGGTTGAGAGTCTGCCTGCCGATGCAGGGGACGTGGGTTCGTGCCCCGGTCCAGGAAGATCCCACATGCCGTGGAGTGGCTAGGCCCGTGAGCCATGGCCGCTGGGCCTTCGCGTCCGGAGGCTGTGCTCCACAACGGGAGAGGCCACAACAGTGAGAGGCCCACGTACCACACACACACACAAAAATTACAGGCCAATATAACTGATGAACATAGATGCAAAAAGCTTCAACAAAATATTAGCACACCAAATTCAACAATATATTGAAAGGATCATACACCATGATCAAGTGAGATTTATCCCAGAGATAGAAGGATGTTTCAATATCCACAAATCAATGTGATACACCACATTAACAAATTGCATAACAATTATATGATCATCTCAATAGATGCAGAAAAAGATTTGGACAAAATTCAACATCAATTTACGGTAAAAACTGTCAACGTGGGTATAGAGGGAACATACCTCAACATAATAAAGACCATATACAACAAGCCCATGGCTAACATTATACTCAGTAATGAAAAGCTGAAAGCATTTCCTCTAAGATCAGGAACAAGACAAGGATGCTCACTCTTGCCACTTTTATTGAAAATAGTATTGGTAGTCCTAGCCATAGTAATCAGACAAGAAGAAGAAAAAAAGGAATCCAAATTGGAAAGAAAAAAGTAAAACTGTCACTGTTTGCAGATGACATACTATATATAGAAAATCCTAAAGATGCCACCAAAGAATTAGAACTATTAGAACAAATAAATGAATTCAGTAAAGTTGCAGGATACAAAATTAATATACAGAAATCAGTTGCATTTCTATACACCAAAAATGAACTATCTGAAAGAGAAATTAAGAAAACAATCCTATTTGTAATTGCACCAAAAAGAATAAAATACCTAGGAATAAATCTAACCAAGGAGGTAAAAGACCTGTACTTGGAAAACTATAAGACACTGATGAAAGAAATTGAACACAACACAAACAAATGGAAAGATATACCATGCTCACAGATTGGAAGAATTAATATTGTAAATGACTGTACTCCCCAAGGCAATCTACAGGTTCAGTGCAATCCCTGTCAAATTAGCAATGGGATTTTTCACAGAATTAGGACAAATAATTCTAACATTTGCATGGAAACACAAAAGACCTCAAATAGCCAAAACAACCCTGAGAAAGAACAAAGCAGGAGGTATCATGCTCTCTAATTTCAAACTGTACTACAGAGGTACAATAATCAAAGCAGTATGGGACTGACACAGAAAACAGACACATAGATCAGTGAAACAGACTAGAGTGCCCAGAAATGAACCCATGCTCATATGGTCAATTAATTTACAACAAAGGAGGTAAGAATATACAATTGGGAACAACAACACAGTAAATGGCATCGGGAAAACTGGACAGCCACATGCAAAAGAATCAACTGGCCTACTTTCTCACACCATCTACAAAAATAAACTCAAAATGGATTAAAGACCTAAATGTAAGATCTGAAACCATAAAACACCCAGAAGAAAACATAGGTAGTATGCTCTTTGACATTGCTCTTAGCAATATTTTTTTGGCTCTGTCTCCTCAGGCAAGGGAAGCAAAAGCAAAAATAAACTAATGGGACTACATCAAACTTGCACAGTGAAGGAGATTATCAACAAAACAGAAAAGCAGCCTACTGAATGGGAGAAGATATTTGCAAATGATATGTCTGATAAGGGGTTAATATCCAAAATGTAAAAAGAATTCATGCAACTCAACATCAAAAAACCAAACCCAATTTAAAAACAGGCAGGGAGTTCCCTGGTGGTCCAGTGGGTAAGACTGTGCTCCCAATGCAGGGGGCCTGGGTTCGATCCCTGACGGGGAACTAGATCCTGCATGCATGGCACAACTAAGAGTTCGCACGCCACAACTAAGAGCCCGCATGCTGCAACTAAAAGATCCCACATGCCGCAACTAAGACCTGGTGTGGCCAAAAACAAACAAGTAAATAAATATATTTTTTTAAATTACCCCATTAAAAAAAGTAAAAACAGGCAGAGGAACTGTATAGACATTTTCCAAAGAGGACATACAGATGGCCAACAGGCACATGAAAAGATGCTCAACATCACTAAATCATCAGGGAAATGCAAATGAAAACCACAATGAGATATCACCTCACACCGGTCAGAATAGCTACCATCAAAAAGATAACTAACAAGTGTTGGCAAGGATGCAGAGTAAAGGAAACCCTCATGCACTGTTGGTGGGAATGTAAATTGCTGCAGCCAATATGGAAAACAGTATGGAGGTTTCTCAAAAAATTAAAAATATGATCCAGCAATTCCACTTCTGGATATTTTTCTGAAGAAAACAAAACACTAATTTTAAAAGATACATGCACCCCTGTGTTCATTACAGCATTATTTACAACAAACAGCCAAGCTATGGAAGCAATCTAAGTGTCTGTTGATAGATGAATGGATAAAGAAGATGTGGTATGTGGTACACACACAATGGAATATTACTCAGCCATAATGAAGAATGAAATCTTGCCACTTGTGACAACATAGATGCACCTAGAGGGTATTATGCTAAGTGAAATGAGTCAGACAGAGAAAGACAAATACTGTATGATTTCACTTATATGTGGAATCTGGAAAACAAGACAAATGAACAAACATAACAAAAAACAGACACACAGATACAGAGAACAAACAGGTGGTGCCACAGAAGTGGGGGGGGTGAATGAAATAAGTGAGAGAGATTAAGAAGTATAAACTTCAAGTTACAAAATAAATGTCAGGGACTTCCCTGGTGGTGCAGTGGTTAAGACTCTGTGCTCCCAATTCAGGGGGCCCGGGTTTGATCCCTGGTCAGGGAACTAGATCCCACATGCATGCCGCAACTGCAAGTTTGCATGCCACAACTAACGAGCCCACGTGCCACAACTAACGAGCCCAGGTACCAGAACTAAGGAGTCCGCCTGCTGCAACTAAGACCCAGTGCAACCAAAATAAATAACTAAATAAATATATACAAAATAAATGAGTCGGGCTTCCCTGGTGGCGCAGTGGTTGAGAGTCCGCCTGCCGATTCAGGGGACGTGGGTTCGTGCCCCGGTCTGGGAAGATCCCACATGCCGCAGAGCGGCTGGGCCCGTGAGTCATGGCCACTGAGCCTGCGCGTCCGGAGCCTGTGCTCCGCAACGGGAGAGGCCACAGCAGTGAGAGGCCCGCGTACCGCAAAAAAATAAATAAATAAATAAATAATAATAAATGAGTCACAGGGATGAAATGTACAGCATGGGAAATATAGTCAATAATATAGTAATAGCTTTGTAACGAGACTTATCATGGTGGTCATTTTGTAATGTATAGAAATTCGAAGCACTCTGTTGTGCACCTGAAACTAACATAGTGTTGTAGGTTAATTATACTTCAATTTTAAAATGCTTTACATTACAAAAAAAATTTTTTTAATGTATGAGATGTATACATTTTGACATCTGTTTTCAAGTTTCCTGTCAACTGGGTCCTGGATTTCCGTGAATTAGGACTTTAGAGATGGAAGAAGGCCAAGAGCCTAACATATATCACTTAGTTCTCTCCCCAGGTCTGACAGTATCTCCCACGGCCCCATTTTACAGGTCAGAACGCTGAGGCTCAGGCAGGTGAAGGAGCCCACTCAAGGCCCCGAAGCTCACTGGCAGGTGTCGGTCCTGAGACACAAACTGTATTTTGTGTAAATCTCAATATTCCTCCGTAGTAGTGTGCCAAATGAAAAGGCCACTTTGAAATCTTAACTAGAGGTCATAAGGCGTGAATTATGAAACGTAGTAAATGAGGTTTAATGCAGCACTTAAGGTGGGGCAGAGAGAATGAGGCTCTTTTTGTCTTCATGTACTGAGCTTCCTCTGAGTGGCAGACCCAGTGAGGACACTGAAAACTACAAAGCAAAGCTCTGGCAGTCTGAACCCACTACGTCATTTGCAGGCTTTGTGCAAAATGAAAATGCAGGGCCTCTTGTTTAAAAATTATTGAGATTTGTACACCCACGTTCAAAGCAGCACTACTCACAATGGCCAAAAGGTGGAAGAAATCCAAGAGTTCATTGATGGGTGAACGGGTAAACAAAGTGTGTGTGTGTGTATGTACACATATGTGCATGTGTGTGTGTATATATATGTGTGTGTATATATGTGTGTGTGTGTGTGTGTGTGTGTATATATATATATATATATAATGGAATATTATTCAGCTTTTAAAATGAAGGAAAAAAATTTTTTGGGCCCCACCGCATGGGTTGTGGGATCTTAGTTCCCTGACCACAGATCAAACCCGTGCTCCCTGAAGTGGAAGCGTGGAGTTTTAACCCCTGAACCTCCAGGGAAGTCCTGAAATGAAGGAAATTCTGACACGTATACAACAGCGATGAACCTTGAGGACATTGTGTTAAATGAAATAAGCCAGTTACAAAAGGACAAATACTGTATGATTCCACCTATATGCGATTTCTAAAGTAGTCAAATTCATAGACAGAAAGTAGAATGGTGTTTGCCAGGGGCTGGGAGGAGAGAGAAATAAATGGGGAGTTACTGTTTAATGGGTACAGAGCTTCAGTTTTTGCAAGATGAAAAAGTGGATGGCTGGTGTTGGTTGCACAGGAATGTGAATGTACTTAATGCCACTGAATATATACTTAACAATGGCCAACAGGGTAAATTTTATTGTTATGCATATTTTACCACAATTAAAAAATAATATTAAAAAAATTTTTTATTGTATTACAAATTTCAAGACAGTGACAGCGGAGCATTAAACTGTCTCCTTAGCACGGGGCCCTGTGTGACTGCACAGGTCACACACCCACAAGCAGTCTAAATAGGGAAGTCTTTACCAGAGAAAAGAGAACTGTGCTATGTGTGAACCGTTCAGGAAGTCGTTCATTGCCTTCTCCTTTTGCATCTTATCCTTCTCTTCTCATTTTCTTCACATCCCATTTCTGATTCCCCTTTCCCTTCCTCCTTGCCCTCACCCTGCTGTCTGTATCCAAAACCCAGGGAAAACAATGGCAAAGCTCCTAAGGAACTTACTTGCTTTGTACTTCGGTAGCATCCAAAATGCCAGAATTAGGATTATTACTATTAGCACCAGAAGCAGAAACCCCAGAAGCAGTAGCTGCAGGCAGAAAGGACAGCTCTCTCCTCCTGGAAGAAGACAGCATTCATTGGTCACTGCACAGCCTTCTTTTCCAATGATATTGAATTGTGAAATGTTCTGGAAAGGGTGATCACGACTGTCTCCCAGGTTAACCAATGTACCCTGAACCCTGAATCCCTGCCCTGCAACTTGAGAGTTAACTTGTTAGTGAGGTTCTTAAGGTTTATACCAAGTCCATCTTCCACAAGGGGTCATACACAAGGAAGAAGCAGCAGCACAGCATTTAACAGACAGATGTTGGCTACGTTGTTAGGGTTATAAGCCTGAGAACAGCCTGGCCATTTATTAGGCAAAGGCTTTAGTCATGTCGGCATGATTTATGTCACCCAAATACCTGCCACTTATTGAGTGTTAATTATATGCAGTCATTGTGTTAAGCACTTTACATGCATTACCTTATTTTTCTCATTGGTATTACTCCCATTTTACAATCAAGTAGAGTAAGACTCAGAGAGGTTAAGTGACTTTCCTAAAGTCACACAGCTAGTGAATTGAAGGCTGTGATTTGTAGGCGAAAGCCTGACTCTGGAGCCTGACTCCAACAGGTTGCCTCACTTGTTAGAACTTACTGAACACCCAGGTGTGGGCTCTAGATCTTCTGAGGATGAGGCCACATGAGGTCTTCAATGCCCAATTGTGCCTGCTACCTTTGCTAACCTAATTTTTGTTCTATCCTCCTACCTCGACCAATGTCCCTTCATAAGGCCAGATTTAAATCTAAAATTCTCAGACTCCTCAGAGTTCTGCACTGGAACATGACAGTATGGGGAGAGCCAGCCCCAGCCCTAGCCTGGCCCCCTTTCCACCCAGGCTCTGACATGCACCCTAAGGAGCCTGACATGCTTGTGGACACCCCCAGCCTGCATGGCCAAATGCCATCCCCCCACTCCCCACAAACAACTCCCTTGGTGTGGGCCCTGGAATGTTCACATCCTTACCATGGTCCACCCTTGGGAGGATGAGCTGGGAAGGAGACTTGTGCAGGCCCTGGAAGGTGGGTTCTGATCTGATTGGATAGGGAATTCAGGTCTAGGAACCTAGAGTAAGGTATAGAAAAGTGGGGGTATAGGGTCCAGGCAGACAAATCCCCATGGCTTATAGGAAGCTTATGGGAAGACACATGGCTAAGAAGCACCAGAGCAGTGCCTTCCAAAACACAAGGTTGGGACAGGAGCCATTCTTGCCTCAAGGAAAGGGTGGCACTGGAAGTCTAGACTCACCAAGCATTAAACAGCCAAGCAGGTGAGTACAGGTGTTGGAAGTGAATTTTTAAAATGATTTTAAAAAAGCAAAAGAAAATCAAGAGACCCAGCAGCTTCAAGAAAAATGCAAATTCTAATGTGACTGCTTAGAACCTGAGCAGTGAAAAGTCAAGACAGGAAGCAGGGTCAAGTCAGGAAGTCTTACTATTGATACAAGGTCCCTTCCTGCACCACTTTCCAGGCTTTTCTTTGGTTCCTTTATGGCAGAAAGCAAACCCATCAGAACGTGTGGACCCTACAGAAGGAAAAGCATTTGGAAGCAGGTGGGCAAAGTGGGAAATGGGCAGGCAGAGGAGTAGCTGGTTTCTGGAAGTAAATCCAGATCCTGTTGAAAGAGTTCAGGTCGCCTTTACCTGTTGAGGGTATGGTGATGAGTTGACTGTATTTTGCATGGCCAGGCAATCTGTTTTTAGCTTCACACCTATACTCTTTCCCTTCTCCAGTGTTATTCTTGGTTAAGTTAAATTCAGCAGGCTCCCTTACATTCTTGGAGATAACTGGTGATATGGCCATGTTTTTTTCAAAGAAAGTATAATTGATGGGCAGAGAGCCGTTGAATGAGATGCAGCGTAGCATTACGTATCTGTCTGTTTTTGTTTGAACAACACTGATGTTCAGCACTGGTGCAGTCACTGGATCTAGAAAAATAAAGTGCATGTTAAACAGATAAGCAGATTGGGTTCACTCACTCAGTCCACAAACATGGATGGGAGCCCTACTCTATTCCCAGCTGTTAACCCAAAGATGGATGACACCCCTCTTGAGAAGTCAAGTTGCTCACAAGGAGCTCCATCAGGAAGGATCAGTGGGTATGTGGTTAACCCCATGCCTCATGGCATGAACCAGGTTCCGAGAAAGCCAGAGGGTGGAGGACGTCTCTGCTTTGAGGAATCAGAGCGCAAACTTGCCTTTCATCAGAATTCACAATTTGTTTGTGGCTGATAGTATAATTTTGTCAAAGATCCAGCTCCAAGTATGTAGTTGAGAGGTGCTTTTATTCCCAATCATTGTAAGATTGCAGTGGGTTTTTTTTAAATCAAAGAAATCTAAAAATAGCATCTTTTCTAACTGTATTGTCATTTATAGAATCCGGCTGTACAATTGTCTTTCACTTCCTCCCGAAAGAAGGAAGTAATCCTGATAAATAGAGTCAAGGGAAATTCTTGACCAGAAATGAGTGGGTCTGGTAAGCTCTGTAAGATCATACCCTATATAATAAATTATATAGCTGGATAGTGGGAGAATCCAGCTATATAATTTATTATATAATTCATTAATAAAACAGTATTATAGGGAAAGGAAAGATAATTGTTGAGTATCCATCATGTGTCGGGGTCACTACCCACATTATCTTGTTTCACTTCACAACAGTACTACAAGGTGGACAGCATCATGCCCATTGCACAGTTGAGCCAACTGTGATTCAGAGGCCACAGAGCTAGTAAATGGCAGAGCCAGGGCCAACTCCCAAGCATATGCATTCGTTTTTAATAACACTGTGCCAATTTAACAGTCTGGCACAGAAACAATGAAATATGTTTCATTGTTTAAGTCAAATCAAAGAAAATAATTTAGAGTCTTGTTGCTCCATCCCTCCCCTGAGCAGGAATCCCTGTGGCAGCATCCTTGACAGAATGGCACCCAGTGACGGTGGCCTCAAAGAGCAACTTTGTTTGGGAATAGCATCAATAGGATGTTTTTCCTATGGAACTGAAATCTACCTCCTGTAATTTTCAGGAAGGAGGAATTGAAACATTCATGAAGAAGCAGAGAGCATGGATTTCTCTCTGAGATAAGATGATTCAAACTAGAAGTACACTTCCCTGAGAGTTTGTAAAAGGACTGGTAAAGTG
This sequence comes from Globicephala melas, assembly GCF_963455315.2. Classification (NCBI taxonomy): domain Eukaryota; kingdom Metazoa; phylum Chordata; class Mammalia; order Artiodactyla; family Delphinidae; genus Globicephala; species Globicephala melas. Next base: position 35,002,432 of record NC_083333.1, read on the forward strand.
TATCACAGCATCACAGTGATCAAGGGAAGGGAGTGGTGACTCTTCAATAAATTACTTATATGTTTTAAATTAAAGGAGTATTTTAATGGGACTTCCCTGGTGGCGCATTGGTTAAGAATCTGCCTGCCAATGCAGGGGACAAGGGTTCAAGCCCTGGTCCAGGAAGATCCCACATTACGTGGAGCAACTAAGCCCGTGCGCCACAACTACTGAGCCTGCACTCTAGAGCCTGCAAGCCACAACTACTGAAGCCCGCACGCCACAATTACTGAAGCCTGTGCACTCTAGGGCCAGCGTGCTGCAACTACTGAAGCCCACATGCCTAGAGCCCGTGCTCTGCAACAAGAGAAGCCACAGCAATGAGAAGCCTGCACGCTGCAGCAAAGGCCCAGTGCAGCCGAAAATCAATCAATCAGTCAATCAATCAAGGGGTCCTTTAAGGCTCATTCAGTTGCCACCTTCCCCAGAAAACTTTTCCTTAGTCCTCCAGGCGGAACTTCTCCCTCTTCCTCTGCTTCCTGTAGCACTTGGTCCCATCCTCTTAATACTTTTCTACTTCTTATTACATGATCCACTTGGATGTCTCCTGGTCACCTCAAACATAACCTGTTTGAAACTGAACTCTAGTTAATCTGCTAGTTAGTGAGTCAATTGGTAGGTAGATAAACATATGTTAAAATCCTGTTCTTTTTTAAAATGTTTTTTATTCATTCAATCATTCATTTATTTTCATTGTGCTAAGAACAGTTAACATGAGATCTACCTTCTTAACATGTTTAAGTGCACGGTACAGCACTGTTAACTATAGTCACAGTGTTGTACAGCAGGATCTCTAGAACGTACTCGTCTTGCATAACCAAAACTTCATACCCATTGAACAACAACTTCCATTTTTGCCCATCTCAGTAAATGACACCACTCATCAGCTGATCACACTTGACATCTGGAAGTCATTCTTGATTCCTTCCTCACCTATACTACCTGTGATTCCAAATCTAATCAATCAGCAAGTCCTGTTGTTTCCTTCTCCAAAATATATTTTGAATCCATCCACTTCTCTCCATCTCCATCATTGTTTGTCTCCTGGATGACGGCAGAAGCCTCCCAACCGATCCCCAACCTCTACCCTTGCCCTGCCCCGCCCAGGATGAATTAACATTGAAGGTGATAAATTGGGCCTGATAAATAGGCCTGACTTGGCTCCCCCTCCCTTTCCAGTCTCACCTGGGGTCACACTCCCCTCATCAGACCTCCAGCCATACCAGTGTCCTATTAGGTCCTTCCCAACAGCCAAGTTCTTTCTTAAGTTGGAGCCACCGGCACAGGTTATTGTCCCTTGACTAGAGCCTTTTTTCCCTGTCTCTTCACATAGCTAACCCCTTCTCATCCTTCAGGGCTCTTCTTAAATGCCATCCCTATAGAAAGGCCTTCCCTAACTACCCTATCTAAGGAGGTCACTCCCCCATCCCCTACCTTTCTCCATCACTGTGCCAGTTTCTTTTTCTTTATAACAATCCACACAGTTTGTGATTATGAATTTATTTGGGTACTTGGGTTTTATGCTTCCCCAAATAGACTGTAAGCTCCACCAAGGCAGGAACTAATATATATCCAGGGCTCGGCACATCGGGGATATCATTAAATATTTGATGAGTGAATCAGTGATTCATGAATTTGTGTTCACGGCTCACATCCCTTACTGGGTTGGGGATAAGATCATGGCCTGGGCATCATCGAAACCCTGGCAGCATCCAACACAATTACTTGCATGGGGTCGGCATTCAGTAGGTATTTATTAATCTGACGTAAATGAAGATGATGCAGGTTTTTATAATCTATTTAAAAAGTTCTACAGGATGGTATAATTACTGTAACGCATTGCAAGAAACTTGTGCATTTGCTCTGAAGGCAGGATGTGGGAAGATTGTATACATATCTGTGGGATAGAAGCTCAGGAAATGAAGACTTGGGGCTTTTTAAATCAATTGATTTAAGGCTTCAGCCTTGCACAGGAAGCTAGTGGTACACAGGTTCCCTGATGCCTATTCTGTTGCTCTTTCTGCAAAACCAGGCTGCCCAGTCCAGCAGGAGTCTGACCACCAGAGAATATTATCAGCCAGGGTACTGCCCTCACATCAGCCACTACATCCCAGACCATGTTTGCATGGTCTTCTTCTTTTTACATTTCATTTACAATTATGGCTTCCATTGAGTTTGTGTTCAAATTTGTCCTAAGATGGTTGGCTCTAATCCAGAGCCCACGGTATCCCTTCAAGTCTTACGCAGAAATTTGCATCTGTCACATGTCTCAGGGAAAGTATCCACTGCTATCATTAGATTGTTAAAATGGTTATAACCTAAAAAGCTGAGAACCGTTGATCTAGAGCAGAGGCGTCCAGTGGAACTTTCTGTGGTGATGGAAATGTTATGTGTCTGTGTTGTCCAATACAGCAGCCACCCCACCTCTGTGGCGCTTGAGCACTTGAAATGTGACTAATGAGACTGAGGAAATGAATTTTTTAATTTCAAGTAATTTGAATTAACTTGAATTTAAACAAATAAAACGTGGCTAGTGGCTACCATACTGGAGAGCACAGACCCAGAGAATCACTCAAAGATTCAATCAGTAAGTCAGGGCTCCTCTGTTTGGAAGACTCCAGGTACATATATTACCTGGAAACACTCTCTCCTTCTCCCAGGAGTCCACTATCAAGGTCACCTTCATGGATGAGGCCATTAATGCTAGGTTGTGAAAGGCTTGGGGTGGGAAGTTGGGAGTTCCCTGGTGGCCTAGTGGTTAGGATCCCGGGCTGTCACTGCCGTGGCCCAGGTTCAGTCCCTGGTCGGGGAACTGAGATCCTGCAGTATATCCTGCGTGTCGTGGCCAAAAGAATGTAGTTGGGCAGGAAGAGTGCAGGCTGATGGCCATTGCAAAGGGAAGAAGGTGGGAAAAGCCTGGGACGCTGGAGACCCTTGCCACAGGGTCCAACGTTGATTCTAAGACTTCTTATTTGAATCTTAAAAGAAAAAGTCTTTTTTTACCTACACAATGAGAATCCTAGAGTAAAGCATCTAGAAAAGATCTCAACTTTTCAAATTGTTGATGTAAGACTTTTTGCCTTGGGCCATCAGCATATTATTATCTGAAACAGCCAAAAGTATTTGGAGAGAAAGTGAAATGGAATTATTAAGAAAAAAGATCTCAGTGACATACTTGCCAGGCTCTTGAGGGAGTGTTAACAAGCAGAACAGAGAGCCCATCCTAGAACAGGAAAGAATCCCTCCAAATCACAGGGCCGCCGAGTAACAAGTACTCTACTTACCGACAAATGTGAAGTTGAACTCACGACTGTATTTTGAACAGTCAGAAACTTGGGCTTTGCATTTGTAGGGGCCCAAATCACGGGCTTCTGAGATTGTTAGGTTAAAAGTCATGGGTCCATTCTGGGTGCTCAGGCATTTCTCACCCCGAAACAAGAAATAGGTGATCCGCAGTGATTTGTTCTGGTTGAAACAAGATAGAGATACATTCTGACCCCTCATGACTGCATCCGTTTGTGAGTTCAAATTTGGAGAAGGGAATTCTGGAAAGCAAAATAACGCAAGAGAAAGTCCTTGTTAGCATCCATCAGTAATAACTCAGTGGTTGTCTACCCACATTTCGTGGGTCAAGGTGGTGGAGACCCTCTGTTCCTGGTGAACTTCCCAAAGGTAGGGGACATTTCTTCCCTGCACAGCCAGGCTGGACAGTGTGTGAGGAAACCTCAGTGCCTACAGAGGCCTCTCCCAGTGAGAGACGGGTAGCCTTACCAAGCTGTTTTGTGCTGGTTAGGAACTGACTGGTCACCAGTACCAGACAAGGCCACTCTGTGACCATATTAGAGCAAGACAAAGACAAGATGACTCCATAATCATGTCTGAACACAGATGAAGACACGAACATGGTCCAAAACACAAAAATGGCCAAAATGATTGACTGCTGCTTCTTTATCAGTCAGAGCTTTTGCCTTGCACTGCTCTTATCTTTTAGATAAGAATTATTAAGATTCCCAACCATATCATTATTTCCACTTCCTAAAAGAATCCAATTCAGAGTAAAGCCTGCTGCCTTGAATCTTCCTCCAAGTTACCTAATGCAAATCTTACTGTAAGATGCCCTCTTGCTTACTCCATGGTATGCATTTTCTCTTAAAACTCAACTTGGTTCAACTACACATGTGTCCCTGGTGATCTTTGGCTGGAGGACGTTAATAGTTTGTACCTCTAAAAGATAAGGACTCTGGTAAAAATAACAATACCATTATCACACCTAAAAATTAACAATATTTTAAAAATATCATCAGATATCTAGTTAGTGTTCTAATTCCCCCAATTGTCTGATTTTTCTTTTAGAATCCATAATGGTCTATTGTAGTTAGTTGCTATGTTTCTTATGACTTTTTTCATCTGTAGACCTTTCTGTCTCTTTTCTTTCCCCCTGCACTTTGTTTTTGTTTTTTTTAAATAAATTTATTTATTTTATTTTTGGCTGCATTGGGTCTTTGTTGCTGCGTGCGGGCTTTCTCTAGTTGCCGCGAGCAGGGCTACTCTTCGTTGTGGTACACGGGCTTCTCATTGTGGTGGCTTCTCGTTGTGGAGCATGGGCTCTAGGCACACGGGCTTTAGTAGTTGTGCGTGGGCTCAGTAGTGGCTTGCGGGCTCTAGAGCACAGGCTCAGTAGTTGTGGTGCACGGGCCTAGCTGCTCCGTGGCATGTGGGATCTTCCCGGACCAGGGCTCGAACCCGTGTCCCCTGCATTGGCAGGCAGATTCTTAACCACTGCACCACCAGGGAAGCCCTTTATTTGTTGAAGATAGCAAGTTGTTTGCTCTGAAGTGTTTTCCATGGTCTGGATTTCATTAATTACATCCCCATGCTGTCCTTTCCATATTCTTCTGTCTCCTGTCAGAGGCTTGATGAAATTCAGATTAGCTTTTATTTAGCAAGAATGCAGCATAGGGGGTAGGGTGTACTTCTATTAGGAGACACAGAATGTCTGGCTATCTTTTTGTTAGCAGACTTTGATGGTAATTACCCAGAAAGCATTATTTCGTTAGAGGTTGCAAAATGGTGATATACCAATTCTATTTTTCCTTCTTCATTTGTCATCCGTAATTATCTGAAGAGAAACACCCTTGTCAACTCTTTGGTTACACTGAGGTACAGTTTGCATAGCAAAGGGAGGATAGGGGACCCTGGTGGTCCAGTGGTTAAGACTCTGTGCTTCCAATGCAGGGGGTGCAGGTTCGATCCCTGGTCAGGGAACTAAGATCCCACATCCCGCGGCCAAAAAGAAGAAAAAAGAAAAGGGAGGATGAATACTTGGTTCTCTTCTGTTACTGGCCAATTTTGAAAATAATGAGTTGGTTTCCTAGCATTTTGTAACAGTGAGATATTTCCCTTTATTGTTATTATTTTTTGTTTAAGAATCATTATGAACTCATAGATTTAAATGTATTTGATGTGTCTCAACCCACAACCCATTACGATTATTTTATTCTTATTGTCTCTTTTTTTTTTTTTGGCTATAGGGAGCATCTGCAAACTGCCTTCTGCCTTCACAGCTGTGAACTGCTCCATGCCTCATTGAACCAATTTCTCAGCCCTGAGAATAGGTCAGTTTTGTTAAGCAGCTGTGTCTCATTTTAGGAGGCGGTGTTGGGGGTGGGGTCCCGCCAAAGTGAGGCCTTTGTAAGGGCAAAGCCATCAGCGTTTAATGGGGGGTACTTCTGTAGAAACAAAGGAAAAGCCAACTGTACAGCCTGGTCTGAGTCCAGAGGGTGGTCAGCTGGGGGGAATTCCAGGAGGGTGGTCTCCGTGCCTCCCTGTATGGGGGAGGGGCAAGGGCAGGTGGTGGCAGTTCTGCTGCTTTTCCTGGACCGCAGTTGGAATGTGGCCGTGGCCGTGGCGTTGGGTGAACTCTGAGCAGCCCCCACCCCGGCATTACCGAGGTTGTCCACATGTAATCTGTGTGATTTCTCTTAAGTTTATACTAAGTTGTCAAGCTTCAGCTTGTAGGGAAGTTTTCATTTTTCGTGATTACAAGTCAGAAGGGTAGGAGAGAAATTCGAAATGTTAACTGCTGACAACGAGACGTGGCCGTTCGACACCCCACAGGGTGTGCTGTACTTTTACTGAAGCAGAGCTCTCTCCCTACAATCACCCCCATTTTTTTTTTTTTTTTTTTTTTTTTGCCGTACGTGGGCCTCTTACTGTTGTGGCCTCTCCCGTTGCGGAGCACAGGCTCCAGACTCGCAGGCTCAGCGGCCGTGGCTCACGGGCCCAGTCGCTCCGTGGCATGTGGGATCTTCCCGGACCGGGGTACAAACCCGTGTCCCCTGCATCGGCAGGCGGACTCTCAACCACTGCGCCACCAGGGAAGCCCCCCACCCCCATTCTTAATAGAGATAATTGAAGATTAATTAGTTTGCAAAATCAGTCTGGTCTCATTAAACTTGGCCTGATTATTGATATCAGTGCAGCAAGAGTAGATTGAACATGTAGCTCTTTTAAGTCTGCTTTGCTGGAACTTTTATAAGGAATTCCAGATTAGACTTTTAATAGCCTCTTGAGGCTAAGAAGCCAAGTCAGCAACTTGTCACAAGACTGTACCTTCAGTACCCATGAATTTGGGTGAATTCCTCTCTTCTCGATGTCCCCAAGACATCCTGAGACCCCTGGACCTGCTAAGAAGTGACCTTTACTCACTTGTGAGTAAAAAAAAAAAAAAAAAGAGGAATATAGGGAAATGTTTTTTATATCACCTGCTTGGTCTTCCAAGTAAGACACACAAAATAGCCATAAAGAAAAGACTGAGAAAAAATAACAATCCTAAAACTTTAAACTCCTCTGTGGCAAAATTAAGAGGTGTAAAAGGCTAGAAGAAAATACTTAAAACATAAACGAAAGCATAGTATTCTTTTTATATACATAAACCAACAGCAAATTAATAAGAAAAAGATAATCAAATAAATGGGCAAATAATCTGAATATGTAATTCCCAAAAGAAGAAATAGTGCTGGGGCTGAGGGATGGCTTGGGTGGAGGAGCGGTTTAGACCCCTCAAAAATGCCAAAACCTCCCTCCTTCTCTTTGATCTGGACAATTAATATTTTCTCAGCCTTATGTAAGCTCAGCTTCAAGATGAGACCTTGCCTCTCTTTCCAACCAGATAGCCATCCCTAAATGTCCTTTATATGGGTGTACTAGAGCTTTCACAGTCAACAGACATGAAAAAGAAGCTCAACTTTATGAGTGATGAGGCAACCACGAATTAAAACAACATGGAGGGCTTCCCTGGTAGCGCAGTGGTTAAGAATCTGACTGCCAGTGCAAAGGACACGGGTTCAAGCCCTGGCCCAGGAATATCCCACATGCTGTGGAGCAACTAAGCCCGTGCACCACAACTACTGAGCCTGCGCTCTAGAGCCTGCAAGCCGCAACTACTGAGCCCATGTGCCACAACTACTGAAGCCCACACCCCTAGAGCCCGTGCTCCACAAGAGAAGCCATGACAATGAGAAGCCCACACACCTCAAGGAAGAGTAGCCCCCGCTCACCGCAACTAGAGAAAGCTCGCGCACAGCAACGAAGACCCAACACAGCCAAAAATAAATTAATTAATTTTTTAAAAAACAACATGGAGATATTATTTTGTACTCGTCAGAGTGACACATTAAAAAACTGACTGTATCCACTGTTTGAGAGGGTGGGAAACTCACACTTACCCATGTGCGTGGTCAGTGTTGGTGACCATGCACCAGTTCAGCGTGTGGGGAGGGCAACTTAGCAGTATCTGTAACAATTCAAATGGACATGCCCTTGGACCCAGCCATTTCACTTCTAGGATTTTATCCTACATGAGCTCTCACACACTCATGTGTCCACAAAGCATGCTGTGTACAGTGATGTTTACTGCAGTATTGCTTCTATTACAAAGAAAAAAAATGGAACAACCAGTAAGGGGGTGATGGTTCAATGAATTAGGCCGTGGGACTTCCCTGATGGTGCAGTGGCTAAGACTCCGCACTCCCAGTGCAGGGCGTCTGGGTTCGATCCCTGCTCAGGGAATTAGAATCACATGCATGCCGCAACTAACAGTTCGCGTGCCACAACTGAGGAGCCTGCAAGCTGCAACTAAGACCTGGCACAACCTAATTAATTAATTACTTTAAAAGATATTAAAAATTATTTTTAAAAAATGAATTATGGCTGAGTCCTATCATGAATTGCCATGCAGCTGTTGAAAAGAAAGGAACTAAATCTAAATGATCCTCTTAGAAAGATGTCTGGGATATACTGTTAATTTTAAAAAGGACAGGTTACAGAAGAGTTTGTTTACTATGATATTGAAACAAAAAGGACTGTTAATAGTGGTTGCTTCTGGAATTGGAGAGGGGAAAGGGATTGAGAGGATATAACAGAACTTTCACATTTTATAGTGCAGTAACAACAACGACCTGAGCTAGCATTTGTTGATGGTTCCTCACACACTCGGCTCTGTGCTGAGGCACATGGCTTGTCTCAGTCCCCACAACAACCCTCCCAGGGAAGTACTTTTATTTTCCCCACTTCACAGAGGATAGAAATTAAGCTTTAAGTGGTTTCCTTGTGCGCGCGGGCTGCCAGCTGGAAAACGGTAGAACCAGGGTTAGGACCACAACAGCCTAGCTCTATGGTGATAAACTGCCTCCCAGGATATATTTTTAGTGTTGCTTGACTTATTTTACAACAATTATGTGTTGATTTTTCTAACTAAAAAACAACAACAGAGAAAGAAGGAACCATTACCTTGTAAAAAAAAAAAATCTCAATATTTTGTCTCTGAGTCTCGGGAAAGATTCTCCAACTCCCTTGCTAAAATCACTTCATTTTAAACAGTAGGTCATAGAAACGACTCTCCCTTTGGTTGTTCATCAGAAAGCACCGAAAAACCTGTTCATGAACGCGCATGATTTAAAGCTGACAGTCTCACCATTTCGGTGAAAACAGCTTTAGTACAAGAGAGAAATAAATGAACTTACCATTTGTTTTTCTCATTCTTTCACAATCCAGTGCAGCCTTCTGAACTGAAAGAGAGAAAAGCAACATGAGAAAACTCTTTTTCCACATGTTGTTTTGGTTTGGAGATTCAAGCTTCAAAATGGTAAGTGAGCCTTATACTTGACAGCAGGAAAAATGCCCCCAAAGAACAGTCTGTTCAAATGGCCCCCACGTTCTCCTAAATGAAATCGGAGAGGAGGGCAAAGGAGGCTTGGTGGGCTCCGGGGTTGGTGAGTCACATAGAGAACTTCCTCCTTTTTTTTTTTTTTTTTTTTTTGGTACGCGAGCCTCTCACTGTTGTGGCCTCTCCCGTTGCGGAGCACAGGCGGCTCCGGACGCGCAGGCTCAGTGGCCATGGCTCACGAGCCCAGCCGCTCTGCAGCATGTGGGATCTTCCCGGACCGGGACACGAACCCGCGTCCCCTGCATCGACAGGGGGACTCTCAACCACTGCGCCACCAGGGAAGCCCAAGAACTTCCTCCTTTTTGACCAAGTTAAAGAAATGGGAGTTGCATGGACAAGCCTGACATAAGATGACTGGTTGATGTGACCCTGTGCTCCTCTGTGAGCTCTTGTAGGCAGAGACAGATGTGACAGGTTGCTTCTAATTCAGGCTGGCAGGGAAGCTGGACAGTGGGAAAAAGAAAAAGTATTGTCTTTATGCAAACCCACCCAATCGTCTCTTTCTAGATATGGCCTGTGTCCAAAGGAATTTAGTGGAAGTTTGGTTTAGTCTTGGGAAGCAGTACTGACTGTGTAGAGAGACACAGGGAAACATGGCAGCAGAAATGCCTGATTGTGTTAAATGCTGGCTTCTAGGTCCCACTCCAGGCTTACTGGGGATGAAACCTGGGACTCTGAATTTTCGCAAGGGCCCAAGCGGTCTCAGAGTCTCTAAATTACAACCCTGAAGTAACTAGTGATTCACTTCTCTGCAGTCCAGAATTCTCCTGACTCTGCGAAGTGGATGCAGAAGTGGATGCATGTTTTTGCTGTCGCCAGCCTGAAGTGGGGAGTGGGAAGGGGTGAGGGGTTCCCGAGTGGTGGGAGCTGTGATCAGGCTGGGCCACTTGGGTTACTGGTTCTTTTCTTTTTTTTTAGTTATTATTTTTAAATTTTTTGACCTCTCTGCACGGCTTGTGGGATCTTTGTTCCCCTGACCAGGGATTGAACCCGGCCCTCCGCAGTGAAAGTGAGGAGTCCTAACCACTAGACCACCAGGGAATCCCGGGTTACTGGTTCTTGTTGCCACTGAGGGTTGGCCCTGTAGGTCTGTTGCATTCCTGTGGACAGGTGCCCTCTCTGTGGGGGACACAGAGGTGCAGGTTCTTTCAGATCATCCAACCTCCAGTATTAACTCACTCCCCGTGCTCCGTTCTCGGGCTTCCCAGGTCCAGCTCGTGGTGGTCAGTCATTCCCAACCTCACACCTGGCCACTACTGGGGGTCTGAGCAGAGCCAGGACCTGCTGCCGTCACCCCCACTTCCTCCCTGTCTGGCTGCCACTGTCTGGAAGCAAATCATCTTATTTAGCCTTCAGTTCATAAAAGGCCTTTATTTCCTTCTGACAGTAAAAGTTACTTCTCAGGCACCCACTCTTCTAACAAAGATGGCACTCAGTGCTTGACGGTGACTTCATACGGTGATATTGGTGGCAATTTCTTTCACTAAAGAACCCCACAAGTTTAATCTCTGGTGGGATGACCCTTAACGCCAGAATTTCTGCTAAAGGGAATCAGAGGTTTCGTTTTTGACATTTCCCAGGAGTATCTCATCCATCCTGGCCTGAGCAGAGGGTGGAGCTGGGTTCCCGAGAACTGTCATGCCCAGAAGATGGGGGGTCTTTAGAAAAGCTGACGTGTCTGGGGCATTTCTGTGTGTGGAACTTTCAGCTGGGGCAGGAAGCCTGCAGACCACAGCTTGGATACAAAGACAGCAAAGGAAACCAGAAGAAGTGCTACTTAGAGCTGTTAGTAAACGTTGCTAGGAGTACCTTAGCAAGGCCCCGGAAAAGGATCATAGTCTGTCAAAGATTACACAACAAATCAGCTATGAAGTCTCAAGTGGAAAAAGAAAAAGTTCGTCCATGGACCTGGCACATTCCTTAGGGCCCAAATCATGGCAAATCCACATTGTTATGGTCCACAATAATTCACCATATCGATAAGCTTGATAACAAGAAATATGGTCAAACAAACGGTAAGGTTAGGCTTTCTGTTGTCTAAGAGCTTTACACTGATAATCTCATTTAATCCTTATGAAACCTCTATGAAGTGTGCAGAGATATTATTAAATATGTCACAACCAGTAGAGTAATATATATGTCAATGCATGGATCAGATATTTAAAAATATATTCCACCACCCCTAGTTTATCTCTAAATAAACTAAGTTATGTTATAAAACTGCTCAACAAGTGATATAAATTTTTGAGCAAATCTTTAATAAATTATTCTCATAATTTCCAAAATTTTGTTGATTTTTAGAAATAGTTGGTATGGTGTTTTGAAACAGGGCTCACGTTCCAGGATGATTGGACATGGGGAACTGCCTTGAATTTTTCCAGTGAATTCCTTGAAACTGGTGGCCATTGGATAATGTGTAATCTCGATAAATTGAGAATTTCTCTTCACACCAGTTGTTCCTGGTGTTAAATCCTCAACTCCTGATGAACAAAAACAATGATAAAATTTTTAAGTATTCCAACCCTTATAATGTTGTTTGAAATTTTTCTGTATCCAAAATTTCTGTTACCTTATATTTCTAAATCACAAAAAATCATTTAATCCATTGGTTTAATTTCACTTATCCTTCCACAGAACTTTACAAATACCATTTAGTAGTGTCAGGATTCTATAAATTTAAATGACTTTAGAATTCATTTATTTTCACTTTTGCCCTCAAATAACAAATGTATTTTTATGTAATAATTTATTTTAAGTATTATATTTTCTCTTGGAATTGATACTTCGTTTTGTGACAAGAAGTCATGCCATATTTCTTCATTGTTATAGCATCTTCCACTTCTCTTTCATTTACCAAACTAACCTTGTAAATCTGAAAGTATTAAAATCTCCACATGATAATAAAACTATAGATTTATAATTTTAAAAATTCCACATGAAAAGATGTTCAACGTCACTAATCATCAGGGAAATGAAAATCAAAACCACAATAAGATATCTCCTCACACCTGTCAGAATGGCCATCATCAAAAGGACAACAAATAACAAGTGTTGGCAAGGATGTGGAGAAAAGGGAACCCTCATGTGCTGTTGGTGAGAATGTAAACTGCTGCAGCCACTATGGGAAACACTATGGAGGGTCCTCAAAAAACTAAAAATAGAACTGTCATACAATTCAGCAATTCCACTTCTGGGTATTTTTCCGAAGAAAACAAAACAATAATTCAAAAAGATATAGGCACCCTTATATTCATTGCAGCATTATGACAACAACCAAGCTACAGAAACAACCTAACCCATCCATAGACAGTTGAATGGGTAAAGAAGATGTGATGTATATACACAATGGAATATTACTTGGCCATAAAAAAGAATGAAATCCTGCTGTTCGCGACAAACTGGATGGACCTAGAGGGTATTATGCTAAGTGAAATAAGTCAGACAGAGAAAGACAAATACCGTATGATCTCACTTATAGAATATAATATTACAAGCCAATTGTACTTTAATTTAAAAATATAAATAAATAAAAGTATTAAAATTTCTGTTAGAATATCCCTAATTAAGCATAAAACTCCCTAAAATGTTTCCTTTTCCAAAGATTTTACCATTTCCGTTAAAATGACCAGGCTTCATAGTTTCCAGACTGTGCGGCTGTAGCACCGCAAGTTCTCCATAAGGTCCAATGGCCTTCCAGTTTTCATTGTCTCAGTTCCCAAGTCTTGAGATATATTACTTAATTCTCTCTGATGTTTATTTGATGAAAGAAGGTAAATTAAAAGTTTGTCAGGCTTCTTCCTCTTCCAGAGATGGTATCTAGAGGCATTCAGGGTGATCCAGCATTTGACATGCCATCATAGGCTGTTCCATGATACAGCCTCTAACAAAACCAGGCTGTCCCAAACCCCTGGTAACAGAATTGTTTACCTTTATACCAAGAAGGTTGAGAAAGCACCAAAATTCGCATGTGGTGTGCCCAGACTGACTTTGAGGAGTTCGTGCCATGAGACCTAGAGTTCTCATGAGGTTGTCTAAAACAAAACAACATGTCAGCCAGGCCTGTGGTGGTTCCATGTGTGCTAAATGTGTCCGTGAGAGGATCAAGCGCGCTTTCCTCATTGAGGAGCGGAAAATCGTTGTGAAAGTGTTGAAAGCACAAGTATGGAGTCAGAAAGCTAAATTTAAAAAATGAAGCTTTGGGACTTCCCTGGTGGCTCAGTGGTTAAGAATCCACCTGCCAATGCAGGGGACACGGGTTCGATCCCTGGTCCGGAAGATCCCAGATGCCGCGGAGCAACTAAGCCTGTGCGCCACAACTACTGAGCCCGCGTGCCTACAGCTTCATGCTCCACAACAAGAGAAGCCACCGCAATGAGAAGCCTATGCACCGCAACGAAGAGTAGTCCCCTCTGGCCGCAACTAGAGAAAGCCTGTGCGCAGCAACGAAGACCCAAAGCAGCCAAAAATAAATTAAAATTACAAAAAAAGAAGCTTTTTTGAGTATTAAAAAATTTTTTTTAAGTTTGTCAGGAAAATACTTTAAGATTGACATGATTCACATCTTTAATTACATCACTCAGAGGTGACTATAGAGGGTTCGACACCACCTGTCTGAGGACGGGTTCCTGAGCAACAGAGCCTGAGATGAAATTCTTGAGCATGTGATTTACCAAGGGAGTGATTGAAGGAGAAGGGAAGGGCACTGTCATGTAGAACAGGACCCGGGAAGCAACTAAGCAAAGATGAGGGTTCAGCTGAACTTGACGCACTGTCTGCTCCCATGGGGTGATGTGGGGTGTGAGTTGTGCCATGGGGTTTGGTCCATCTTGTGGCCAGGGAGCTGGGTTTTTACACCTCCCCTCCGTTGTTCAGTCGTTATCACGGGCCTGGGGGGGGATGTGCCTAGGACCACTCAGGCATCTCTGGACAAGCTGTCCTCCAGGGAGGATGAGCCACTCCACCCAGTCTGGAGGAGGGGAGTGGGGCCTGCCCGACAGCATTTGTCTAGAAACAGCTTCTAAAATCTTGGCTGAAACTCCAAATTTCCCAGACTTCCTCTCTACCCTGCTCTAGTATTCCTACTCTGTACAAAACCCGGTAAGATTTTCATGAAACATCATGGAAACCATGTTTCTCAAGCACGGACAGTAACATTTGGATATAGTATTTCACATGTTCCTTCCCCTTTAAGAGATAAACAAAAACAAGTGACTATTTTTGAAGACTTGAATTTTACATTTTAATTTAAAAATATATGTTAGGGAAATAGTTTCAAAATTTTTTTCTTATTTCAATAGTTACATTTTACACCAAGTAGGACCATTAATTTAGGTCACAGTGATACACCCATGCTTTTTTATTCTTTTTTGAAATTCATTAATTTCATGTCTAAAAATACTTAACTGTTTAAAACTATACACTAGATTGTGTTAAAAATTCTGATAGCAGTTTCTGAATATTCTCACTTGCTTTATAGATATAATTTTGATGTTTACATTTCCAGAATTTTTATTATTTCAAAAACCTACGTGAAACAGATTTAAGGTATTCTTTTCATTATTTTGCTCACTGGGTTTGTAGAATTTATCAGAGCAATGAGCTTTGCCAGAAAAAGATTACCATCCTGATGAAATATATTTAGTATTTTCAATTTTTTACATCATAACATCTGAGCCCCATTTGTTCACAGCACAACTTTTAAAAAAAAATTGTTTTATTTATTTATTTTTGGCTGCATTGGGTCTTGGTTGCTGCACGCGGGCTTTCTCCAGTTGCAGCGAGCGGGGGCTACTCTTCGTTGCAGTGCGCGGGCTTCTCACTGTGGTGGCTTCTCTTGCTGCGGAGCACGGGCTCTAGGCGCGCCGGCTTCAGTAGCTGTGGCACGCAGGCTCAGTAGCTGTGGCACATGGGTTTAGTTGCTCTGCGGCATGTGGAATCTTCCCGGACCAGGGCTCGAACCCGTGTCCCCTGCATTCGCAGGCGCATTCTTAACCACTGCGCCACCAGGGAAGCCCCCGCAGCACAACTTCTGAGTCCTGTTCATATTTTTTGTTAGAATAATTAAATTGGTTTTCATTCCAGAAATAGAAATCATTTGCTTTATTTTGTACTGCTTCTTGTACAGTGTAAAAAGACATTCTGGGCTGTTCTGATTTGAGCAGAAGATGTTCTGGGCTGCAGTTCACTATTCATTTCACTTCTGATTTGTTCCCACAGATTCTGTACTTGGTTGAATAGTGACCCCTAGACTTCATACCCACCCAGAACCTTAGAATGTGAGCTTATTTGAAAATGAGGTCTTTGCAGACATAATTAGTTAAGTTGAAGTCATTCTGGTATCCTTATAAGAAGGCAGCTTTGTGATTCATCGTAGGGGTTAGGGCTGGCAGGGACTCCACTTGTTCTCCAGTTCTCCTGCATCAAGATGGCTGGGCTGCTGCTGAGGAGGGGTCTCCATCCCTGGGCTCTGGAGTGATGTCAACTGACCCCCTACCCCCTCTCAGGGAAAGGGGGTGCTGAGGATTCTAGGAAGATCCAGTCAGTTCACAGGCCAGTTGCCAGCCTCACCCTCCTTGTCCTGATTCTTCTTGGGACTTGCTCTACCTGCCCACAGCTGTGAATAGTGAGCTTTGGTGTCCATTCCTGGACTGGGCTGGTGACCGCCCAATTGTGGGGGTCACCACTCAGGAACAACACCATATGAATGGATTCACCAGGGCCTTTTCTACCTCTCGGAGCTTGCTGTGCTCTCATCTAGAGTGTTTCAAGGACCAACGGCAAGGATCTAGCACTTGCTGAACATCTCCTGGCCAGGGGTCAGCCCATCAGATGGGCCAACTCACTCCATCTTCATAATAACCCTATGGGTTGTTCTGTTTCACAGATGGAAAAGCCGTTCAGGAACAGAGCTAGGTCTCCAGCATAGAGGCAGATCTGGAATATTAACCAAGATTTCTAGCCACACTGAGCTATGGCAGATTGTCATTAGAAGACTAAACACGTCGCCCCCCTCCCCTACATGATCAGTGAGGGGATCACAGGCCCACCCTCAACAGAAAATTCACTTTAGCGTGTGTTTGACCCCTTATATACTTGGAAGAAATTTGCAGCGGCTTTTACAACACCAGCTAACATCAGAATTCCTGCGTTCGCATCCAGAGCTGTGATGTGTAGACCTAGAATCTTCCATCTAGAGCTACAAGTGTGCAAAGGTAGGAGCCCAGGGGCATCCATGCAGTTTTGCCTGTAATCATGAAAAATCACAAACACCTAAATGCCTATCCATTGGGAACAGGTTGTTTAAATTGTAGGATGTTTTTGACATTCTGTTCATTTGTGAAACAGCTTTTTTGTGTGATGTAATTCACATACCATAAAATTTAAAGTATAGAGTTCAGTGGTTTTTAGTATATTCACGAAGAGGTGCGACCATAGCCACAACCTAATTTTAGCACATTTTTATTACCCTGTAAAGAAATCCCATACAAGATATTTTGGAGGCATTTTTTTAAAAAAGAAGTAGTTCTCTGTGTATTTAAATGAAAATATATGCATGATGCGCAAAAGGTTATAAAAAATCACGTTGCAGAAAATATATAAGATATCCCATCTATTTATAATATATATCTAAACATTTTTTTTTAATATTTATTTATTTTGGGGGGCTGCATTGGGTCTTCGTTGCTGTGCGCGGGCTTCTCTAGTTGCAGCAAGCGGGGTCTACTGTTCCTTGCAGTGCACGGGCTTCTCATTGCAGTGGCTTCTCTTGTTGCGGAGCACGGGCTCTGGGTGCATGGGCTTCAGTAGTTGTGGTGCGTGGGCTCAGTAGCTGCGGCTCGCGGGCTCTAGAGCACAGGCTCAGTAGTTGTGGCACACGGGCTTAGTTGCTCCACGGCATGTGGGATCTTCCTGGACCAGGGCTTGAACCTGTGTCCCCTACATTGGCAGGTGGATTCTTAACCACTGTGCCACCAGGGAAGTCCTAAACATGTTTATATGTTTGTTCATTCATTCATTCATTCACTTATTTGTATATGCATAGAGCACTCTGTCTGGAGAAAGGAATGAGGAAGTTTTATTTTAAATACCTTTTATATAGCATTAAAAAACATTTTATTTTGGTTGTACTGGATCTTAGTTGTGGCATGCGAACTCTTAGTTGTGGCACGCATGTGGGATCTAGTTCCCTGACCAAGGATGGAACGCGCATCCCATTCATTAGAAGGCGGATTCTTTTTTATTTATTTATTTATTTATGGCTGTGTTGGGTCTTCGTTTCTGTGCGAGGGCTTTCTCTAGTTGTGGCAAGCGGGGGCCACTCTTCATTGCGGTGCGCAGACCTCTCACTGTCACGGCCTCTCTTGTTGCGGAGCACAGGCTCCAGACGCGCAGGCTCAGTAATTGTGGCTCACGGGCCCAGTTGCTCCGCGGCATGTGGGATCTTCCCAGACCAGGGCTCAAACCCATGTCAGCTGCATTGGCAGGCAGATTCTCAACCACTGCGCCACCAGGGAAGCCCCTTATATAGCATTTTTATGCTATATATTTTATACAGTATTTTTACATCAGTGCTGTGTTTCTACTAGAAATAATAACCAAGGGTGAAATAAGCAATGAGGGTGTCCACAGCTGATAAAGAAGTGTTAGAAGTGATTGGTACAAATTTAAAGGTAAAAAAAAAATGATTTTTTTGTGTGTCTAACCTAATATTCCATTAGATGGTGCCATTGTAAAATTTCTGTAATTTCAAATGGGCCATGGAAGGACTGGGCACACCCATTAACTGTTTCTGCCCGTAAAGACTTATTATTGTTGTTGCTTGCTTTTCTTTTAAGTCACTTGAAAAAGAAAAAAGTTGAAGCCCCCTTCAGTAATACCCTATTAGTTCAAGCCAATGGGGGTAAATGAAATGAGGTACTTATTAAAGGAATTTAATCATTAGATGAAAAATACTGTCAAATGCATGTAAAACGGGCACTTGGGGACAAGTTATTTTCTCTCAGTCCTATAAAAATTCGCCACTGATACTCTGATTACCAGAAGTGCAAAATGTTGTCTGCTACTTTGGAATTTTCCATATTCCTGAGCAGGCTGGGATTCCTACCTTTTCTCCAACGACAACTCCTCCATTACTTCTCTGTCCTAAATCTCATTACTGGGAAGATTTTACCCATATAGTAATAGCATTTACTAAGTAGTTAAAGGTTTTTCTGTTTTGTATTTATGTATATATGTATTTGATCAATTGAAGTTCTTAATAGACAAAGGGACAGCCTTGCTGAGTTGATATAACTCCAGGCAAAAGCTGGAGGAACTTGAACTGGGTGGTAGAAGCAAGGGCCCTGGGGCCAGCCTGGCACTGTGGGCAATGACTGTAGCTGTACCGAACTCACGGGACTGAGCCACAGTGCATGTAACTCACATGTCGCACTACAACAAACACCAGTTACTATCATCGGCATTTTATTCAGCATGTGCCGCTGTATCTTCAGACAGCCACTTGGATTCTCTTTCACTGACCTACCCGTCGCTCACCCCGGAACGCACAAGTTGAGCACTCCTGGCCTGGGTTTACCTCTGGGCTGACAGTTACGATGCTCACAAGTGCTCCTCTTCCCTGCTTGAAATGCCCCAAATCACCTTGTTTATATTGTTGGTGAGCTAAGTAAGGGGACTTTTAGTTTTACAGGTTTACAAATCATTATGGAAGCATCCACTTTTGGGGGCCAGTTTTCGTGAAATCCTCGGTACTGAAACGGTACCACAGAAGTAAAGAGCACAGAGTGGAATGTTGATGAGTCCTTTTAATTCAGAAAAGAGTCAGTTTGCAGATCTCAGATGGGGTGAATCTGAAGAACAAATTACCGTAATTTTGACAGTTGGTCAGAATTTGGTACCCAGATTGCTTACAGCCAGACCTACCAGCAGGTGGCTTCGTCTGTACTAGGGACAGGTGCAAATGAGCCAGTTCTAAAAGGGGAACAGGCTCTTACCGGATCGCAAAATGCAATTCTGTAGACAAACCCCATAGATATAGGAAAATTAATTTTATCGGAGGAGGTGAAAAAAATTCTGTCCCGTAAGAGGGAGAGAAGAGGAATTGTTCTCTTTGCTTTATAATGGTATTAGTGTGTGTTGTGTGTGTGTGTTGGCAGGTAGGTGCATACTAGGCTTACGTTCTTTAGATGGTGACCTCCTTGAGAGCAGGGAAGTGTCGTACTCATTGCCCCCCACCTCACCCACCCAGCCCGTGCAGGGCATTCAGTGCCCACCCACCTGATGAGAGTTGAATTGCTGGGTAGCAATTAGCAAGGAATGACTTTAGGTGGGGGTGACTTTAGTGTTTGGAGCTCCCAGCAAGTGGAGGCCTGCTCCAAACTCCAAACTCCCTGGTTTGCCCTACGGTGTTTCTCGCCCTGAGGTCTTGTCCTCTTTCAGGCCCCAAGCCCCAGGAGAACAAAGCTGTAGTGACTGTTTAGATTTCCTATACTGGCGATTTCTATGGGTTCCTGGGCTGGTGGGTTTTTTGGGGTTTTGTATGTGTGTGTTTGGTTTTTTTTTGCTAGGGGTGAGAGTGGGGAGGGAATGGAGAGGGTGTCCAGAAGGAAAAACTGTACTTTTCTTTAAGCGCCAACATTATTCTAGGCACTGTGTTAAATTTAGTAGCTAAGCGTAACTTACATGCCATAAAATTCATGCATTATAACTGTATACTTCAAAGACTTTTAGTTAGGATCCGGCGATCCTAACTGCTAGAATGCCCAGTTAAATTTGAATTTCAGGTAGACAACAAACTTTTTTAGTGTAAGTATGCCCCCATAGGAATATTTGGGATACACTTATACTAAAAAGATTATTTGTTGCTTTTTTGAAATTCAGATTTAACTGAACAGCCTATATTTTTATTTGCTAAATTTCAAAACTCTTCGTAAATATAGAGAGTTGTGCAACCATCACCACAATCTGGTTCTAGAGCATTTCCATCACCCAGAAGTTCCCTCTTGCCCATTTGCCATCAATCCCTAATCCCTCCCCAAGTCCCAGGTAGCTAATGGTTTGCATTTTGCTTTTATAGATTTGAGGAAGACTGGGGTGGGGGTGAGGGGGGGTTGTTTGGTTTTTTGGTTTGTTTGTTTTTGTTGCTGTTTTGTTTTGCTGCAAAAAGCTTTGTTGTTTCTATTTGGTCCAGGGCTTGGAAGAGGGCTCCAGGGTGATTAAAAAACTGCCTAGTAGCTGCAGAGAGAGGCTTCAGCTGTCACACAATTTAGTTTAAACTCTAAGTATTTGCATGAAGAGTTTGGTTTCATTTTTCCTGAATGTGAAACCACAGAGAAGACTGGCCACCCCATATGGGGTTTGGTTTGTCTTTTGTCACACACCTCACAGTATGGTGTGGTAAGTTCTGTGAGACCCAGAAAACAGGTCTCTGGGGTGCAGTTATGTGGATTATTTGAATCTCTCCGTGTTTACAGACCACTTGGGTAAACCGCCCGTGGTGAAGGCTGAGAGCCGCCGGCCCTCAGAGGGGGGCCTTTCCAGGCCCAGCCAGGGCAGGGCAGGAGGATGCCCAGTTAAATTTGAATGTCAGGTAGACAACAAACATTTTTTTAGTGTAAGTATGCCCCCATGCAGTATTTGGGCTACACTTATACTAAAAAGATTATTTGTTGCTTATTTGAAATTCAAATTTAACTGAACATCTATAAGTTCAGGTGATCTGAGGAGCCACTCAAGGACACTGCACGCTACACTGGTTGAATGCTGGTCCTTGGCTACCTGGGCCCAGTCTTGGAGTGACTTAACTAAATGAAATATTACGTGTCAAGGAGCCTTACACTGTGCCTGGTGTGTGTAGCTGAAAACAGCCTTCCGTGAATTCAGAGTTCATCTGACACATACTGCTGAAGACCCAGGGAGGCCTACAGCATCTCCAACTGAGAGTGTGCACAAAAGATGCCCTCTGCTTTAAGACGGGTAATCCTTTAACAGCCTGTGTTTACTGAGCACTAGCTGTGTGCCAGCATTTGCTAAGTGCTCCGTGTGTGTTAACATCTAATCCTCACAAACGCTCTAAGGCAGATACTGTCATTCTCCCTATCCTGCCTGTGAGGAAGTGGAGGCTCAGAGAGGTTAAGTCCCCCAAGGTCACACAGCTCGTCTGGACCTAGAAGAGCCTTTTCTTACTACTACTCTGTGCTGCCTCACGTAATGACGTGGTAAATTCTGTGCGAGCCCAGAAAGCGAGGTGTTTGAACCATGGGGAAGCCTTCCCAGGCATCTCCCCTGAGGGGTTAGCTGGCCAAAGAACCGGGGAACAGCACTCCAAGCAGAGGGAATGGCATATGCAAAGGTAAGAGGCAAGAGAATGAGGCACGATGAAGAGTAACCAATGAGGCTTGGGACAAATATTTCAGAGCATTTCCCCCAAAACTGGAATTTTCCTTGGGAAAAATAAAAAAGTCTAATTTTAGCAAGGGAAAGAGTCTCAGGTGAGAGCCCTGAAGACCTTCAGGAGCAACTTGCAGCAAGCACCTTAGATTGGTGAGCTGTCCCCGGCCCGTCTCTCTCCCTCACCAGGCCTGCTTTTCTGCTGTAAAAAGGCTAATAATACCCATATGTGTGTGGCTCACATACCAGAACCCAGAATCCTATAGGGCTTAATGTAAGATAATGAAATGGAATAATGTGGGTGACATACACGGAGGAGTTTTATAGTCGGCATGTGGCCACACAGGTGTGACGTAGTGCTGGGCCCGCCAGGTCGCCCAGGCACCTGTGCCCGATGTACACCTTTAAGAGGAGCCTAAACCCCTTCCCTTCTACTCTCAGCAGCAGAGGGTTTTCAGTGTTGATTTCCAGCTAGCAGGGACCTCCTCTTTCTTCCTCTACCTGTGGTTCTGGAGGCTCAGCCTGGAGAGGCGCCAGGCATCTAACTGACTCTGGAGCTGGGATTTTTTTGCAGGGAGCCAGAGGAAAGGAAAAATCCTCTTGCTGACTCTCCCTCTCTGGCTTCCCGGTGATTTATCATTATGGAAACGGAGCTCTTTTCCTCTTTGCTGCGGGCTGGCTGGGGGCGCACATTGTTGGTGCCCTTGCTGCACAGATCAGAAGTTCCTTCCTCTTTCCTGTTGCAGAAATGCCACAGTCACCACCGTTGTCCAAGAACTGCAGCTCACACCTGAAGAGCTCAGCCTTGGGAAAAACAATCTCATTTGATTCCCCAGGGGTCCTGGGGGCCTTCTGGGTAATCGGTGGGGGCCTGAAAACAATGCCAGTGTGAGAACAATGCAGCCTCCAGGGCTGAACTGGGGCCCTGCTTTTCCCCTTCCTTCAGCTTTCCTAGCTGCATTTTAAAAATGGATTTACAGGCAGACGCAGGTAGTCTGTATTGTGTTAGGTTGCAGTAAACTCAAAGTGCCTTTGTGTGGGCAGAACCTTCTTTGAGGGCAGGGCAGATGTGACTACAGGCAGGCCTGTGCCCACCCACTTGTGGAGACCCCAGGAGAAATCTGTTCTTGGAGGGTAAGACTTGCAGATGGAGGGCAGATGTGGATACCGGGGAAGGGAGATGCAGATGCAGGGGAGAGGGGTATTCAGAGGAGACTGCATACCTGTGTCATCATCAGTCACTTGCGCATTCACATGAGGTTTCAGGTGCTGTCAGCTGGAGGCCTGGCTGAGAGCTGGCTCTGCTGCGGTTGGTTCAGCACTCAGGCCGCTCGTTAAAGGCTGGTGCCTGGGGCTCTTACCTGGCTGTCCAGTGGTTAAGACTCCGCGCTTCACTGCAGCGGGCACGGGTTCAATCCCTGGTCAGGGAACTAAGATCCCGCATGCTGCCGTGGGCACGGCCCAAAAAAAGGCTCATGCCTGGGCTGGAGCACCCTAGGCCTAACATCACATGTACTGGGCTAGGTCCTGGGTACAAGGACACAGAGCATGTGGTAAGCAGGGATCCCAGAGACAATGAAGGAAGCTTTCTGGCCAGGAAGTCCTGAGACAGCACCAGATCCACTTTGGCTGCACAGGCAGGTCATGGCCAACCTCAGGAACCTTCTCTGTAAGTTGACCTAAGGAATATCTCTCCCAGCCTCGTCCTATGGGAGGAGGAGGGAGCTAAGGGCACCTCACATTTATCCATTTCACTGTTCAAGAGGGCCATCAAGAATAACTGTCTAGGGACTTCCCTGGTGGTCCAGTGGGTAAGTCTCCACGCTCCCAGTGCAGGGGACCCTGCTTCAATCCCTGGTCAGGGAACTAGATCCTGCATGCTGCAACTAAGACCCAGCGCAGCCAAAATAAGTAAGTAAGTAAATAAATAAATAAGAATAACCGTCTGCATGAAACTGGTCTTGAACTTATCTGGGAGGGAAACACTTCATTTAGGAGGAGCTGGTGCATTTCAGTGCATCTCTAGGATAGTATTCAAAAACCCCTTTACCGCCTCAAACATCCAGATCTTTCCTAGGTCTCAAAATATTCCTATTCTCTTTGCATCTAGAAGGTTCTTTTATTTGGGAGAGGATTTCCAAGTTTCTACCAGATTCATATTCTAAGCAGCAGTGTGAAAATTCGTGTTTTATTTTTGTCAGTAGAGCTGCCTGAACCCCTGGACCCCAAGGGGAGCCCTGGCCTTTAGGGAAAAGGTGACAGAGGTAGCCCTGCAAAATACCTTCAGAGCAGCTCAGCTCACCTCTTCCTCTTGGTACAAGAGAATGAGCCTCTGTGAGGAGGACCTTCTAGTTCTCTCTGATTCTCTGTGTGTACTCCTGGGACCAGCAGAAATGGAGGACTTTTGTGCAATGCTCAGCTTCCTCCTCACTGCCCTGAAGGTCTCACTCCCTATAAAACCTCAGGAGAAGTGGAGGGGCCACCCTCCAGTAATTCCAACAACACCTGAGTCAGGGAGCATCTGACCAGCGCTTGCATCCTCCAGGAACAGGGAACCAGTCCATTTTTTTTTAACAGCGCTTTTTTTTTTTTTTTTTGGCCATACCACACGGCATGCAGAATCTTAGTTCCCCCGACCAGGGATCAAACCTGTTCCCCCTGCACTGGAAGCACAGAGCCTTAATCACTGGACCACCAGGGAAGTCCCTAAATAATGATTTTTATTGAGATAATAGTAGATTCGCATGCCTTTGTAATAAATAATAGAGAAAGCCCTTGTACGTTACCCAGGTTTCCGCAGTAGTAACATTTTAGTGTTACATTATAATGTCACAGTACATTGACATTGATACAACCCACCCATAGTATTTAATCTCCCCAGTTTTACTGGTACTCACTTGTGTCTCTGTGTGTAAAGTTCTAAACAGCTTTATCACCTCTGTAGAGTTATGTATCCCTCACCACAGTCAGCACACTGTTCCCAAGACACAAGGATCCCATCCCTTTTATAGCCACGCCCACTTCCTTCCCTGTCCCCATCCCCAACCTCTGGAAACTGCTAATCTGTCCTTCATTTCTAAACTTTTGTTATTTCAAAAATGTTATGTAAATAGGATCACATTTGAGGGATTGGGTTTGTTCGCTCAGCCTCTTGCCCTGGAGATTCATCCAAGTTGCTGCATGTATCAATAGTTTGCTCCTTTTCATTGCTGAGGAATATTCCATGGTGTACATGTACCATCGTTTATTTAATCATTCATTGAAGGACATCTGGACTGATTCCAGTTTTTCAGGAAAGCTGAAATGACAAAGCTGCTGTGAACATTCATGTACAGATTTTTTGTGTGAATATACTTTTAAAATTTCTCCGGGCAGCTGTTCCAGTTTTTAGACAGCTCTAATTAAAGAAGATCCTTGAGGGACTTCCCTGGTGGCACAGTGGTTGACTCTGCGCTCCCAGTGCAGGGGGCCCGGGTTCAGTCCCTGGTCAGGGAACTAGATCCCACATGCGTGCTGTAACTAAGAGTTCACATGCCACAACTAAGGAGCCCAAGAGCCACAACTGAGACCCGGCGCAACCAAATAACTAAATAAATTTTTTAAAAAAGAAGATCCTTGAGCTCTGTGAGGGATCCATTTGAGACCCACATGTGTTCTCACATTCTCAAGAGTTAGAAATGTTTATACAGGCTCCTGGCTTGGTCCTAAATCACATGAATCTCATGTCTGTCCAGAAGCACCGTTTCCTGTGCATATTCTCCTACTCCAACTTGGCTGCCTTTTTTATTTGGATGTATCTATTTTAATTTTGTTTAATCAGGTAATGAAGCTGTAAAGAAACAGGAAACATTAAGACAGTTGTATAGAACAAATTGAAGGATTACATCCTAAAATAACCTGGGTGAATAAATATTTCATATTCAGTGTGTTTCAACTTTTTTAGAGTTTGACCCCTTCAGTCTTTGTTCTAAGCCAAAGATTTTCCTGTTGTGGGGCATTTCAAGAAGCCCTGAAATGTTTTTCTTCCAGAGGCACCATGCAAGGGATTCAGGGCTCAGGCCTGGAGTCAGGCAGCCAGCGTTACAACGGACTTAAATCAGCTGTGGGATTGTGAGCAAGTGTACTAACCTTTCCGAGATTCTCTTTTCTCTCCTGTACAATGAAGATAATTCTAGCATCTAATCCACAGGATTAAATGAGACAATCCATGAGAAATCGTAAGTCCTCAGTAAATTTTAGCAGAAACCCCTCTCCAAATCTCTTGAGAACAATGCTTCAAAACCCTTCACTGAAGGTTGTCTCAAGGGGGTTGTGGGGGAGAATTATATCTCATTGCCCAGAGAAAAACTCGCTGCAATTCTTCTGTACCTAGTTTCTCCCTCAAAGTCAAGTCCCCACCACCCCTCCCAAATCAGCCAGTCAGCCTCCCACTGTGGTCTTTGCTCCCAGATGGGCCCCTTTCTTCCTCAGGTAGCTGTTTAGAATTCTCTGTGTTTCTCCAGGGACTCTGGTCATTCTGCCACCCCCAGCTGGCACCCCATCCCCCTGAGATGAAGACTGAGCACTTGGGCTGCATTTTGCTTTCCTTCTTGTTTTCTCGGTTCCTGTTCAGTTGGTCAGACAGATCCACTCAGGTTTCCACAACAGGGACACAGATGCCTTTTCGCACCATCTGACGGGTGATGCACGAGCTTCATGAACAACTTCATGGCTCTTCTTAGCATCGAGTCGGAATGGTGATCCCAGCCCAGCCCACAAGCAACAGAGGCCACTTAATGACCTTTGTGATGAGGACAACTGTCTTCTTTCCATTTCCTTTGTCTTCAACCCCAGCAATCAGCAGGAACACTGCTCAGACTCATGGCATTGGCTTTTTTCTTTTTTTATAGATTTTATTTATTTATTTATTGGCTGCTTTGGGTCTTCATTGCTGTGTGCGGGCTTTCTCTAGTTGCGGTGAGCAGGGGCTACTCTTCATTGCGGTGCAAGGGCTTCTCATTGCAGTTGCTTCTCTTGTTGTGCAGCACAGGCTCTAGGCACACGGGCTTCAGTAGTTGTGGCTCGCAGGCTCTAGAGCACAGGCTCAGTAGTTGTGGCTCGCAGGCTTAGTTGCTTCGCGGCACGTGGGATCTTCCTGGACCAGGGCTTGAACCTGTGTCCCCTGCATTGGCATGCGGATTCTTAACCCCTGTGCCACCAGGGAAGCCCTATGGCATTGGCTTTGACAAGTATTTGCCTCCTAGAAGCTTTATCAGTAAGATGAAGAGACGTGCAGTAGCCAGTCTTCCACTGGACAGAGGAGGAGTGGCCTCCGTGGCTGCCAGGGTTCGTCCCAGAGGAGACTCCGCAGCCCTCTGGAAACATCTCCCCCTCTCTCAACTGTCTTTAAAAACTTTCGCAAAACTTTCCCTCATCCGCTGTGTTACAAAGATCTAACTAAAATAGACCTCCCTATAGGTTCTACCCAAAGGTTAAAAAAAAAAAAGTCCCATTCCTTTTTCACATAAAAACAGTGCAATTGAGAAATGCAAATCAAAGCTACAATGAGGTATCAACTCACTCCGGTCAGAATGGCCACCATCAAAACATCTACAAACAGTAACTGCTAGAGAAGGTGTGGAGAAAAGGGAACCCTCCTGCACTGTTGGTGGGAATGTAAATTGGTACAACCACTATGGAGAACAGTATGGAGGTTCCTTAAGAAGCTAAAAATAGAGCTACCATATGATCCAGCAATCCCACTCTTGGGCATATATCCAGAGAAAAACATGGTTCAAAAAGATACATGCACCCCAGTGTTCATTGCAGCGCTGTTTATAATAGCCAGGAGACGGAAGCAACCTAAATGTCCATTGACAGATGAATGGATAAAGAAGATGTGGTACATATCTCAATGGACTATTACTCAGCCATTAAAAAGAATGAAATAATGCCATTTGCAGCAACATGGATGAAACTGGAGATTATCATACTAAATGAAGTCAGACAGAGAAAGACAAATATCATATGATATGACTCATATGCAGAATCTAAAAAAAAATGATACAAATGAACTTGTTTACAAAACAGAAACAGACTCACAGACTTGGAGAATGAACTTATGGTTACCGGGGTGGTGGGGGAAAAGTGAGGGGGAGGGATAGATTGGGAGGTTGGGATTGACATGTACACACTGCTATATTTAAAATAGATAACCTACTCTAAGGTTATCTATTTTAACCTTAGAGTAGGTTATAAGGACCTACTATAAAATAAATAAATAAATAAATTTTAAAAATAAATAAAAGCAATGCAATTATTTAAAGATAATTATCAGATACTCTCCCAAATCTTCCTTCTTAGTCTTAACATTTCCACTCCCTTCAAATGTTCCTCTTATGATGTGGTTCGAAGGCCCCTTGCCTTGGTATTTTCATCACCCCTCCATATGCTTTTGGGTGTCACCCCCTGAACTGAGCATGTGTGACAAAATACAGTGGGGCAGTCTTCTCCCCACTTCTGAACTCTTTCATTAATGTTGCCAACGGGGACGATAGCCACGCCCCTTTCAAACTCATCAGTCTTTCCCCACGCATCCTCCTGTTAAGCAACATGTCTGTCATCTGTCATCCTGTATTTGCAAGGTCAGCTTTGAGGAACTAAGACCAGGAATTTTAACTTTCTATTGTGTGTCATCATTTGGCCCATTGCACCCTCCTAGTGACATCCTTTTGACTACTGATCCTGTCCTTTGGCCTCTTACCTATCTATCCCTCCCAGTGTTGTGTCATTCAGGGATCGAGTCAGCACACTTTCCATCCCTCCTGTGAGCCAGGAGAGGGAAGAAGACAACCACATGGCATTCCACTACAGATGTCTTTTGCTTTTTGGGTTTTTTGTTTGTTTGTTTGTTTTTTAATATTTTTAAAATATTTATTTTTTTTTTTGGCTATGCTGGGTCTTAGTTGCAGCACGCGGGATCTTCGTTGCGACATGCAGGACCTTTTTTTTTTTTTTTTTTAGTTGCGGCATGTGGGCTTCTTAGTTGCAGCATGCGAACTCTTAGTTGCGGCATGCATGTGGAATCTAGTTCCCTAACTAGGGATTGAACCTGGGACTCCTGCATTGGGAGCGCAGAGTCTTACCCACTGGACCACCAGGGAAGACCCTACAGATGTCTTTCGAATTGACCTTGAATAAAACTCTTTGGATCTAATTGTCCCACAAATGACAGATGCCACACACTTCTCCAGGAGGACCCCAGGACACACCTGGTCAGACGTCTTGCTGAAATCAGAAACCCTGTACCTGCAGTGTTTTACTCATTCAACAGTCTAGTAACTCTGACAACAAAAAAAACCAGGTTAACTTGTCTGACTTACTTTTGGAAGATCTTTGCTGGTTTCTGGTCATTTCTGCTTCCTGCCTGGTAGCTACAAGTGCCCCCTGCCAACACCTGTAAGAGTTCTGCTCTGATCTGTACTGACTGTTGGGTGCTAGGATCCCATTTTAGTCCCTTCACTGAGCACCCTTCCTCCTGTCCCCCTTCCTTCATGACCCAGGCTTCATCTAGGCCTTAATACATGGCCTAACTCCTCCTGGGCATGACCCTCACTGGCAGCCCTGTCAGGTCTGGCCTAGACTCCCCATTCTCTACCCTTCCCTGAATTCTAGCCACAGAGGTCTGGGCCCCCCCGTATATATACATATGCGTGCGTGTGTGCGTGCATGTGTGTGTGTGTTTTTGATGAAGACTTTATTGAAGTTCCGTACACAATGAGAGCCATAACTCACTAGGAAAAGATTTTAGGGCGTGCTTAGACACAGCATAGAGTTTTTACATACCTAATAAGTAATCTGCTAGAATTTTGTAGAGGATGGATATCAAGGCCCCTGTGATCTATGGTTTTAGGAGTCCCTATCCCCACCCCCACCCCCTTTTTTAAAACTCAGTACATTTCCTGGGGTTCAGGCTAGATATGAGAAGGGAACAAGTCTGCCCCCCACAACGTCATCACCTGGA
The DNA here is from genome assembly GCF_963455315.2 of Globicephala melas. NCBI lineage: Eukaryota > Metazoa > Chordata > Mammalia > Artiodactyla > Delphinidae > Globicephala > Globicephala melas. The sequence continues at coordinate 35,032,086 of NC_083333.1, forward strand.
CGTCCAGCTCAGGAATACCACCAACCTGCTTAGCCCAGAAGGCTGGGGAGGTGAAGCCTCTTCAGCAGGAACCATTGTTTCCTTTCAAAGCAGGGAATGGAGGGATCCCCTGAGAACCGAGAAGAGAGAGGGCCCTCACAAGCCCTGGCCTCTGCTTCCTCTGTGGCTGCGCCAGCCAGATTTCCTGTTAAAACCGAGGTGACGAATAGATGATCACATTAAGAAATGGACACGCACTTCTGCCGACCTCATGAAAGCCAGCTGGGCACAGACAAAGCTACACACACACACTGGACTGAGAATCACGCCGGTAGGTAATGTTTTAAATACTTTAAAGCAATTTTCTTTCTTAAATTCCTAGAATCTATGTGCAGAAGTGGGCAAGTCATAGAGAGGTGGACTTCCCTGGTGGCACAGTGGTTAAGAATCTACCCGATGAAAAAAAAAAAAAAATCCACCTGCCAATGCAGGGGACACGGGTTCGAGCGCTGGTCCGGGAAGATCCCACATGCTTCACATGCGGAGCAACTAAGCCCATGCGCCACAACTACTGAGCCTGCGCTCTAGAGCCCGCGAACCACAACTACTGAAGCCTGCGTGCCCTAGAGCCTGTGCTCTGCAACAGGAGAAGCCACCGCAATGAGAAGCCCGCATGCTGCAACGAAGCGTAGCCCCCTCTCGCCACAACTACAGAAAGCCCGCACGCAGCAACGAAGACCCAATGCAGTCCAAAAAAATAAATTTTTTTTTTTTTTTTTAAAAGAAAGAAAAGAAAAGACAAGGGGCTCAGGCTGCTCACAGTGTAGTTTCAACTCATTGCAGACAAATGGTTTTGAAGAGGGCTTCTGGGAGCTTCCAGAGAACCTAATCAGTGTTTGTCAGATTGTTTTTGAGTACATTTCACATTTGCTCAACAGCCAACTTAAAACAAAATTCTGAATCAAAACCTGATGATAAGCTGAAACTGCCTGTTCTTTAAACCTAAGTCACTTTTTGTATCTAAAATTCATTTTGCTGATCCTCAGATAAACCATGACCATTTCCCACATCCTCCTCCAAGAGTTGTTCCTGGCAGGGTAATTTCTTCATGAACTTAGGATAAATCAATTTGGATTTCCTCTTATTTTAGCAAAGTTTACCTCAGTCTTGGATAGAAGGGACAGAAAGGGGAGGGTAAGGACAAAAATTACTCCATTTTTTATTATTATTATTATCATTACTGCTGCTAAGGTAGTATCAAGAGCAGCCACCATCTAATGGATATATCGTTACTTTTGGAATTTATCAAGACATCTAAGGATGGAGATGTCTTCTCCATCCTCATGGAGAAGGCTGGAGTAAATGGTAGTAGAATGAGGGAATTTATAGCTTGCAGAACATTTATATCAAAAGAATTTTGATATGGAGACATCCTCATGGAGAAGGCTGGAGTAAATGGTAGTAGAATGAGGGAATTTATAGCTTGCAGAACATTTATATCAAAAGAATTTTGATTAAGATCAGCCTGGGGCAAGTCTCTGGTAGAGTGCCGCAGGGCTCTATCTTCATTCTTCTCCTATTGAATATTTTTATTAATGAATTGGATTAGGACTCTGGTGACCTTCTGATAAAATCTGTGGATGACACAAAACTGGGAGGGAGAAGTCAGAGGATAGAATCAATTGTCAAAAAGATGGATAAAGGCACTGCCCTGGTGGTAGATATCATTACCCACCTTAGACTGATGAAGTAAACTAAAGAGCAACACCCAGTGCAGGCCACCTCTCAGTCCCAGGAGGTGCTTATCTCCCAGGAGGAGCTTCTCTCAGCAGCCAGACTGACTGTTGAACGGTCAGTTGATAGGGGAGCCTCCCCTCCAAACCCCTGGAGGGCAGGGCCAGGCCTACCTGGTGCTTAGCCTGCTTCCTGCAAGGGTTGAGAGACGCCATCCCCTCTGCCAGGGCATCCTCGCTGTTTCATCCCTATGGGGCCTGGCCTGGAGCAGAAGGTTCCTGACACTCCCTCCCATCTGCAGCCCGACTTAGTGCCTTGTTTCTCCTCGTGTCCCTTGGATAACCTGAAAAAGCAAAAATCAGGAAAGGGACGGCTTCAGCCCCTGAAAGTTCTGGCTTTTCTACACATGACTCCAGTTTAGCTGAAGCATTCCTGGCACAGCCTGCTCCCCAGAAGGAGTCCTGAACAAGCGTTGTCAGTTAAAATACAGGATGCCCAGTTACATTTGAGTTTCTGATAAACAACAAATAATTTTTTTGGTATGTCCCATGTAAGATGTGAGACATACCAAAAAATGACTTGTTGCTTCTGTGAAAATGTAACTGGATATCAGGTATTATTGAAACAGGAGGGAAGGGGGCAGGGCACAACCCTTGAAAGAATGACATAGCCCGAGGACCTGACATAAACTGATTAGAACCAAATGGGTCCAAGATGGCGGACAAATCGACTTCCACTAGACCTTGAGTCTCGCTCATTGTAACACAGCAGCAGGCTAAATGACACACCCACAGGGGCCGTGACAGTTCCAAGACGGAACAGAAGGATCAAAAAGTGGGTGGTGACCCAATTACTGGAAATCCCCACTCCTTCCCCAAATAGCTGGAATACTCCTCCACTCATTAGCCTATGAAATTACCCACCCCTATGAAAACTGACAACCCCACACCCTGGTGCCTTTCTCACCTTCTGAGGTGGCCCACACTCTGTCTGTGGAGTGTGTTTCTCTAAATAAATCTACTTCTTACCTATCACTTTGTCTCTCACTGAATTCTTTCTGTGATGAGACATCAAGAACCTGAGCTTCATTAAGTCCTGAAACCAGCTGTGATCTCAGTTGGAAGACTGTGGGTTTTGGCCAGGTACAAGTCCTGGCCGCGTGGGTTCAAGTCCCAATCTGAGTTGCACGGTTTCATTATTATTTCCTGTCTCTGGTGGCCCTACCCTGAGCTCACCCAAGCCTGTCAGAAGTGATTACCATGGGCCTCTTGGAAGGCCTGGCCTGGCCCACTTCCAGTCCAAACCACCTCTCACCTAAAGGGAGAACATATGTTTGGGCTGAGGCTACTGCCCACTCAGGCCCCTCAGGGGATCAGGGCCTCCCAAACCACCACACACACTTCCTTCTTCACTCCTGTGGGCTCCTCAAGCCCTAGTCGTCTGCGCTGGTGTCTGGCCTGCCCTCCCTTCAGAGCTGAATCTTGCCTCCCGGTGCTAGGAACTGACACTGGCCCTATCTGGCCCTAAGGAGCCTAGCTCAGCGCTAAGGACAGCCATCTGGAGCTAATTTGACACCATGGCCTGTGCATGGCTACCGCACATGATGACTGTTTACATCCGGCTGTGCTTCCAGTTCATTCACTCATTTAGCAGAAATTTATGCGGGGCCCACTATATCAGACATTGTGTTGACTGCATGGGCACTGGGGTAAGCCCAAGAGACCCATTCCAGGGGAGATGCTTCTTGGGGATCATGTAGATAAATATGGGGTTACCAACAGTGATAGGAGCTATGAAGGAGCATATGGGGAGCTTTGAGAACATGCAACCAGAGGCCTGCTCTGGTCCAGGAATCTCCTTTGAGCTGGGCCTGGAGGGGAAAAGTTACCTAGATGGGGATAGGGGGCCAGGGAGAGCTTTCCAAGCAGAAGAGAAGCCTGGATGCAGGTTGATGGGGCAGGGGCAGGGCGACTGGTACTTTCCAGGGCTGATGGGAGGGCGTGTGCAGGAACATTTCCACCCACCTCATCTCATCTGTTCCTTTTCTCATTCAAAATCACATGCAGGACCCATTACATAATGTATGGATCCATTGCAAAATGAAAATATTATTAAGAATTTCAAGATGCCTCCACAGGGTATTAAACCAAATATGGACCCTTCTGAGCTCAGGGCCCTGTGCAACTGCCCAGGTCACATGCCTGGGAAATGGGTCCTGATCTCATGACTCGTGTGTGTGTCAGGTCAGGAGCTGGATCTGAGTCTTCTGCTTATGAAGGTGCTATACAAGGTCAGTTACTGGAGGCCCTGGAGCAGCCAGACAGGCATTGGCAGGCAGACGTGACTCTGAGAACTGGTTGATACTTCACCTTCTGGCCCTGCTTCTCCATCTGTAACAGGGATCATGATACCCTCTGTAAAGGGCTGAGAGTGGCCCCCAAAGATATCAGGTCCTCTAGAGCCTGTAACTCTTACATTATATGGAAAAAGGGTCTTTAGAGATGTAATTAAGTTAGGGATGAGATGGGGAGACCATACAGGACATCTGAGTGGGCCCTAAATGCAATCACAAGTGTCCTTAAAAGAGAAAGGCAGGGGAGTCCGTGGCAGCCCAGTGGTTAGGACTCCGTGCTTTCACTGCCGAGGGCCCGGGTTCAATCCCTGGTCGAGGAACTAAGATCCCACAAGCCTCGTGGCATGGCCCCCCCAAAAAAAAATAAAAGAGAAAGGCACAGGGAGATTTGACACACAGAGGAGAAGACAGAACAGAAGATGATGGCCTAATGTTAGAGTGATACGGCCACAAGCCAAGGAATGCCAGCAGCGGCCACAAGCTGGAGAAGGCAAGAACAAGTGATCTCCTAGAGCCCCTGGAGGGACTGTGGCTCTGCTGACACCTTGATTTCAGTCCAGTGGTACTGATTTTGTAATTCTGCCCTCCAGAACTGTGAAAAAATAAGTCTATATGTTGTAAGCCTAAATCTACTAATCTACTTTCTGTCTCTATAGATTTCACTATTCTGAACATTTCATATAAATAGAATCATATAATATTTGGCCTTTCATGTTTGGCTTCTTTCACTTAGCATGATGTTTTCAAGCTTCATCCATATTGTAAGCATGTATCAAGACTTCATTCTTTTTGTTGCCAAATAACAATCTATTGTATGAATATACCACATTTTGTTTATCAGTTGGTGGACGTTTGAGTTGTTTCTATTTTTTGGATATTATTAATAATGCTGCTATAAACATTTGTGTTTCTGTAGACACATTTTCATTTCTTTTGGATAAATACCTAAGAGTGGAATCACTGCTGGGTCATATTATAACTATATTTTTTAAACTTTTGAGGAACTGCCAGACTCTTTTCCAAAGTGGCTGCATCATTTTATAATCCTACCAGTTGTGTGAAGAAGGTTCTAGCTTTTCTGCATCCTCGTCAACATTTATTATCGTCTGTCTTTTCAATTTTAGCTATCGTAGTAGGTGTGAAGTGATATTTCATTATGGTTTTGATTTGCAATTCCCTAATGACTAATAATGTTATGTATCTTTTCATGTGCTTATTGGCCTTTGTATATCTTCTTTGGAGAAATGTTTATTCAAGTCCTTTGCCCATTTTAACAAATGGTTGTCTTTTTTTGTTACTGAGTCATAAGAGTCCTTTAAATATTCTGGATCCTTATCAGATATATGATTTCCAAATATTTCCTCCCATTCTGTGGATTGCCTTTCAGTTTCTTGATAGTGTCCTTTGCAACACCAAAGTTTTTAACTTCAATGAAGTCCAATTTATCTATTTTTTCTTTTGTTGCTTATGTTTCTGAGAACGGAAAGCACAAATACCTATCGAGTATTTTTTTTAAATTAATTATTTATTTTTGGCTGCACTGGGTCTTCGTTGCTGCATGCGGGCTTTCTCTAGTTGTGGCGAGTGGGGGCTACTCTTCGTTGCAGTGCCCAAGCTTCTCAATGTGGTGGTTTTTCTTGTTGTGGAGCACAGGCTCTAGGTGTGCGGGCTTCAGTAGTTGTAGCCTGCGGGTTCAGTAGTTGTGGCTCACGGGCTTAGTTGCTCCACGGCATGTGGGATCTTCCCAGACCAGGGCTCGAACTCATGTCCCCTGCATTGGCAGGCGGATTCTTAACCACTGTGCCACCAGGGAAGTCCCATGGTGAAGCTCTTGCCCCTCTTTCCAGGCCAGTGCCTGGGCTACTCAGGGCAGAAGAGAGCAGACCCCTTGGTCCTTTGGGCCGTTGTGCAGTTGATTTGCTGTCGGGGCCAACTCAGCCATTAGGCCCAGGAGGCACAGTGCCAGGGCCTACAACAATACTTTTAGGGGCCCATGAAAAATAATAATAATTTTTTTTTTGGCTGTGCCATGGCCAAAATAAATTTTTTTTTTTTTCAGGATCTTGATTCCCTGACCAGGGATTGAACCTGCACCCACGGCATTGAAAGTGTAGAGTCCTAACCACCAGACCACCAGGGAATTCCCCCCAAATAATTTTTTTTTTAATGGACGAAGGGGCTCGCAAAAATGCCCACAGCCATGAATCATGATATAGCCCTGTGTCCTGTCAGTGGAATGGAGGGGGTGCTCCAGCTGGGGAAGGAACAGCACTGACCACTCCACAATGTCCCAACCTACTTCCCTTTTTCCCAGCTGCCCACCTTTGCAAGGGGCCAGACTGGGGCTATGAGGACAACACCTGGGTGGGCATTGAATTAGGGGCTCTGAGTCCCTCCCCTTGAGCTCATTAAGACGGCTGATTTGCCAGACCAGCAATTCAGGTGGGGCAACCTGGGGCCCAAAGCAGACCTACAACTATTGTTATTACTACTGTTGTTTATATTGTTACCACATTCCGTTCTTATTGTGCCCCGCTGGTTAAATGTGCTTTCAAATACTAGCTGTCATTTTCTCTTCATGACAAGCCTGTGAAATGGGTAGAGTGGGCATGTTATTCCCATTTTATAGGTGTGGAAAGTGAACCTCAAAACACTGACACCGTTAAGCTGCAGAGAAGGGACTGGAAACCCAGGCTTCTGATCTGTGTGTTAGTACGTGTACATTCTCCCGTTAGGTGACTTTTGAATCTGGCAGTGGGGGATTAGTCCCACTCGTAAACTTGCCAAGGTTAATTAATCAGACCTCCCATCCCGGGCTGGTCACAGGTCACGGCTGGGGGAAATGGCCGATATCTTGTTTCCTATCAGTGTAGTCATGAAATAGATGGGAGGTCAGTTCTGCCCAGTGCCTGTAGCCCTCTGCCATGATTGCCGCCTGCCTCCCTCGCCCTTCCTCCCCCACCCACCCCAGCTTCTCAGAAAAACCACTTCCTGAGGTTTATTTCACCAGGCAGCTTTTTCAGGCGGTTAATGGATTGCTGTGATTTAGATTTGTGACATTCCTGTTTTGTGTTGTTTTTTCTCATAGTTTTTTTTTTTTTTTTTTTTGCGGTACGTGGGCCTCTCACTGTTGTGGCCTCTCCCGTTGCGGAGCACAGGCTCCGGACGCGCAGGCTCAGCGGCCATGGCTCACGGGCCCAGCCGCTCCGCGGCGTGTGGGATCTTCCCAGACCGGGGCACGAACCCGTGTCCCCTGCATCGGCAGGCGGACTCTCAACCACTACGCCACCAGGGAAGCCCCTGTGTTGTTTTTTCTAATGCAAGCATATTTATTTATGTTACCTTTTATAAAAAGGGGAGAATGGTGGGATATAAGAGAACAGTATATCTATATATCATTAGGAGCAAAGGCGTAATATGGATCATGCCAGAGTTAGTTCCATAACCATATTAAAAACAGAATGTAACACTCTCCACCAAAAACCGGGATTCTGAAGCTCAGATATGTCATTTGTTAAATGAAAGGTGACGTCCCCGGTTTTTGAAGGCAGAAGCACCGCATGTAGAAAACACCCTGTCCTCCTTCCCTTCGGCTGAGAAGAGGGAGAAGAGAGCAGTACTGTGGTAGAAATAGGGCCCTGGGTGAGCTTGTTCTGCCTGGTGGGCATTCCTGGGGTCTTCATCCCTGGCAATGTAGGAGTCAGTTCCTTGTTTAGTTACCAAGAAGCTAAAATAGCTATGCGGAACCTTTTTTTCGTTTTTGTTTTCCCCCAATCAAGGAATCCACTAAGAACCAGAGGAAGGGAGGGGAATATATGTGGGGGCCACACACATAAAAAGCCACTTGATTTCCTATTTTTAAAAAGGTGAAATAGGAAAAAAAAGTCCTTTTATACTTTTTTAACTTTTAATAAGACATTCTTATTTACAAATAAAGAATAAGGAGCATGATGATCTTTTCAAGGAATAAAATAAATGATGGACAATATATGCTTCAGTTCTTATCTCACAGCCAAGTCATAAGAGAGAAGGAAGAGATTTCCTTGAGAACTAGAAGGAGTGGTTCCCCTGGAAAGAGAGTGAGAGACAGACAGACAGACAAACCTGAGGAGAATAGCAAGGGAGGCTCTCCCATGAGGATCCACAAGTCCTGTGAAGGATCAGCCCCATGTTGACGTGACTCTGGGGCCTCAGCACAGGTGACCCTGCTGTACTGGCTGGGCTGGGCTGGGGTGGATACAGCAGCCATTTTAAGTGATTTCCAACACCCTGATACATTCACATGATTTAAAAACTAAAAAGGACACAAAGGTTTATAATGAAAAATATACTGAACACTATAAAACATTGGGGCTTCCCTGGTGGCTCAGTGGTTAAGAATCCGCCTGCCAATGCAGGGGACATGGGTTCGAGCACTAGTGGGGGAAGATTCCCACATTCCATGGAGCAACTAAGCCCGTGCGCCACAACTACTGAGCCTGTGCTCTAGAGCCCGCGAGCCACAACTACTGAAGCCCACAGGTCTAGAGCCCATGCTCTGCAACAAGAGAAGCCACCACAATGAGAATCCTGCACACTGCAATGAAGAGCAGCCCCTGCTCACTGCATCTAGAGGAAGCCCGTGTGCAGCAACAAAGACCCAACACAGCCAAAATTAAATAAATAAAATAAATAAATTTATTTTAAAAAAACTATAAAACATTGCTGAGAGAAGGTAAAGAAGGCTTAAATAAATGGAGAGATATGCCATGTTCATGGGTCAGGTACTCAGTATTGTTAAGTCATCAGTTCTCCCCGAATTGATTTATAGATTCAATGAAATTCCAATCAAAATCTCAGAAGGCTTTTTTTGGTTGAAATTGAAAAGTTGATTTTTAAAATGATATAGAAGGGCAAAGGGTTTAGAGTAGTCCAAATAACTCTGAAAAGGAAGAAAAATGTTTGAGGACTACTAACACTATCTGACTTCAGGATATATTTTAAAGCTACAGAAATCAAAACTGTGTGGTATTGCATAAGGGTAAACAAATAGATCAATGGAACAGAATAGCAACTCCAGAATATATATATGTCCACATATATGGACAACTCATTGTCAACAAAAGTGCAAAGAGAATTCACTGGAGAAAAAAGATAGTCTTTTCAACAAATGATGCTAGAACAATTGGACATACACATGCAAAAAAAAAAAAAAAAAGAGAGAAGAACTTTGATCCACACCTTGCATCATGTGCAAAAGTTAACTCAAAATAGATAATAGGGAGTTCCCTGGTGGCACAGTGGTTAAGAATCCGCCTGCCAATGCAGGGGACACAGGTTCGAGCCCTGGTCCAGGAGGATCCCACATGCCACAGAGCAACTAAGCTCGTGCACCACAACTACTGAGCCTGTGCTCTAGAGCCTGCAAACCACAACTACTGAACCCGCATGCCATAACTACTGAAGCTCACATGCCTACAGCCCGTGCTCCACAACAAGAAGCCACTGCAATGAGAAGCCCGTGCACCTCAACAGAGTAGCCCCCACTCGCCACAACTAGAGAAAGCCCACATGCAGCAATGAAGATCCAACACAGCCAAAAATAAATAGATTAAATAAATAATTTTTTTAATTAAAAAAATAGATAATAGATCGAAATGTCAAAACATTGGAGAAAATTTCTGAGACTTTGATAGGCAAAGATTTTTTAGATGTGACACCAAAAGAATGATGTATAAAAGGAAAAATTGATAAATTGGATTTGATTCTTTAAAATTTAAAGCTTCTGCTTATCAAAAGACACCATTAAGGAGATAAAAAGACATGCCACAAACTAGGAGAAATCTTTGCAAATTACATAATTGATAAAGGACTTATATTCAGAGTATATAAAGAATTCTAAAAGCACAACACTAAGAAAACAAGCAACCTAGCTAATAACTGAGCAGAAGATTTTAATAGACCCATTAAATGGCAAATAAGTACATAAAAATATGCTCAATGTCATTAGTCATTAGGTAAATGCAAATTAAAACCATAATAAGAAAGCACTATGCTCCCCACTAGAATGACTAAAATTGAGAAGATTGACCTGCCAAGTGTTGATGAGGATGTGGAGCAACTAGAACTCTCATACATTGCTGGTGGGATTGTAACATGGTGTAATCAGTTTGGTAAACAGTTTGGTAGATTCTTAAAATGCTAAACATGTACCTACCTTATGGCCCATGCATTCCACTCCTAGGTATTTATGCAGGAGAAATGAAAGTATGTGTCCAGACAAAGGCTTGTTCATAGCAGCTCTATCTGTATTAGTTCAAAACTGAAAACAACCCAAATGTCCATTAATAGGTGAATAAGCAAACCCGTATTTTCATGCAATGAAATGTTACTCAGTAGTAAAAAGGATGAAGTACTTATTATGCTGATTGAAAGAAGATAGACCAAAAAAACCAACAAAAAGTGCATACCGTATGAGTCCATTTAAATAGAATTCTAGAAATGCAAACTAACCCATAGTGACGAAAGCAGATCATGTTTGCATAGGGGGTGGTGGGTGTGGGGAGAGGGATTCAGGGAAGAAAGGATTGCAAAGGTGAAACAATGTAACTCAGATTGGGATTTGAACCCACGGTCTGTTAACTGAGATTACACACCTGGTCTCAGGACTTAATGAAGCTCAGGTTCTTGATGTCTCATTGCAGAAAGAATTCAGCAAGAGACAAAATGATAAGCAAGAAGTGGATTTATTCAGAGAGAAACACAAAAGGTGAGAAAGGCACCAGGGTATGGGGTTTGTCGGTTTTTATAGGGGTGCGTAATTTCATAGGCTAATGAGTGGGAGGAGTATTCCAGCCATTTTGGGGAAGGAGAGGGGATTTCCAGGAATTGGGCTACCACCCACTTTTTGACCCTTATGGTCAGCCTTGGGACTGTCATGGGGCCTGTGGGTGTGTCATTTAGCTTGCTGATGTGTTACAGTGAGGTATACTGAAGCTCAAGGTCTAGTGGAAGTCGACTTGTCTGCTGTCTTGGACCTATTTGGTTCTGATCAGTTTATGTTGTGTCCTCAGGCTATGTCATTCTTTTAAAGGTTGTGCCCTGCCCACTTCCCTCCTGTTTCAGCGGGGCACAAGGAAACTATTGTGGGTGATGTATATATTCACTTTCTTAATTGTGGTGGTCATGTCACAGGGTACACACATGTCGAAACTCTTCTAATTGTAACTGTTATTTATTTAGGCCACACCCAGCGGCTTGTGGGATCTTAGTTCCCCAATGGCCGTGAAAGTGCAGAGTTCTAACCACTAGACCGCCAGGGAGTTCCCAAATTGTAAATTTTAAATATGTGCAGTGTTGTATGTCAGTTATACCTCGATAAAGCTGTTAAATTTTCCAATTTCTTAAAAATGTAAAAGGTAATACAAAAATAAAAGATAAAAAGTCACATAACTTAAGAACTAAAAAGTACAGAAAGGTTTACAATGAAAAATTCCTAGTTGCCCAGTTTCCACCACCCACTACAGGTAACAAAATCTTTTGCATTGCTATCAACTTTACGTAAGTGAATGTTTACCTTTACTGACAATAGTCAATAGTAAGTAGCAATTCAAACAAAGATTTATGTACCCTTAGAGAGTCAGGTAATCCCTAGGAGAGCCTGCTGGTCAATGCCCAGTACTGTATTGAAAGAATACACTGTAATCCTTTTTGCCTATTTCTAAATTTCAGGTAACTTTTCTGAGAATTCCCTGGTGGTCCAGTGGTTAGGACTCTGAGCAGTCACTGCCGAGGGCGCGGGTTCAATCCCTGGCCAGGGAACTAAGATCCCACAAGCTGCACAGTATGGCCAAAAAAAATTAAAATTAAAAAATAAATTTCAGGTAACTTTTCTTATGTTATCTGTGTGTTCATTTCCTTTGTCCATTTTCCTTTTGTATTGTTGATCTTTTTCTTCTTGATTTCTGAGAGCTTTTTACATATCAGAGAGGTTAGCTCTTTGTCTATGATGTGAGTTGCAAATATTTTTTCCAGTTTATAGTTTTTCTCTTTTTTTTTTTATAGTTTTTCTCTTGATTGAACTTTTTTTGGGGGTGGGGGGGCAAAGCAGAACATTTATTCATGGAGTATACTTTATCAGTCTTTCATATTATGACTTCTGGATTTTAAGTCATAGTTAAACCAGCCTTTGCTCAAGATCATGAGGAATTCTTCTATGTTTTCTTCTAGAACTTTTATGTTTCATTTGTACCTTCAGATGGTTGAATCTGGAATTTATTCTGGTGCACAGTGTAAGTTGTGGGATATAATTTTTCCACTTTTCTTTTGAAACATTAACACATTTTTGAAATAAAGCTTTATTTTCTCCTGGTGTTCTAAAAGTACTAGCATTGTGGATGAAACAATGACTAATTTTTAGAAGTTTACTTTGGAACTTAGGGCCATGCAGTGGGACATTTATCAGTATGGCTTGAATGTCACTTTGAGAAGCAAAAGTTGCTTACTCTACAGTTTGTAAAAGTTACCTTTGAAACCAACATTTATTTTATTACTCAGGGCGTTTCCTTTTTTTTCCTACCAAATCAAAATTTGGTAGCTGGTGGGGGTAATTTCCAGTAGGTTGCCAAAGGAGATAGTTTACAGTGGGGAATGGAAAATACAAAACAACAAAAGTAAAAAAAACACAATAGAGGGCTTCCCTGGTAGTGCAGTGGTTGAGAGTCCACCTGCCGATGCAGGGGACACGGGTCCGGGAAGATCCCACATGCCGCGGAGCGGCTCGGCCCGTGAGCCATGGCCGCTGAGCCTGCGCGTCCGGAGCCTGTGCTCCGCAACGGGAGAGGCCACAACGGTGAGAGGCCCGCGTACCGCAAAAAAAAAAAAAAAAAAAAAAAACACAATAGAAAAAATTCCTTTATGCATGCATTGCTCTCTAACAGCTCTTATCAAAACTTCCATTGAACTGTAGATCACAGAGAGGTATTGTTCTCTAGCTGGAAGCCACCACTTCTAGGTACTTGCCCTGAGGCAGAGAAGTCTTTGGTTTCTCTGGTCCCCGTTCAAATCTGACTTAGCTTTACCATGTGATGGTATTCAAGGGTAGCATTTCAGAAAGCAGCACCGTGACCCCAAGGCAATGATCATCTAATTCAGACAATACAGTTAACTTGTCCTCTTTCAGTCAGTCATCCATTTTGCTAATGTTTTTGGTCATCTACTAGGTACCAGGCACTGTCCCGCCGTCATGGAGCCAGCAGTCCACTTGGGGGAGGAGCAGCTATTATGGCACACTGTAGAAAGTGTCCGACAAAGGAAGACTAGGGAGGTGAGGGGGCCCAGAGGAAGGGCAGCTCAGTGTGGGGAAGACAGGGGACGATGCTAGAGGATTGATGCCTAAACTGAGTTATGATGAATGGGTAGGAATTCGCCAGAAAAGGAGAGGGGAAAGGTTACTCCAGACAGGGGAAGAGCATTGGCAAAGTCACAGACATGTGATGTGTTCTGGGAACTATAAATTCTAGCAACCAGAATGTAGGGGCAAGGAAGGAAGAGGTGAGAGACCAGGCTGGAGAGGTAAGTAAGGGCTGGATCGTGCAGGATTGGAAACTGACTTTCTCTGCAGGGCAATGGGGGGAGCCATTACAGGGTCTCCCTGACAAACCTGCAATTTTCTGAAAAAGTCAGCCCTCTCCATGCCTTTGTCAGGAAAGGCAGGAGGTCCAGGTTTAGGCTGTATGGAAAGAGCCCCCTTGGAGGGGCCAGAGGAAAAACAGAGATTTGCTGAGTGTCCAGGGAGAGAAGCCCTTTGCGGGGAGGTCAGAGAGAGGGAGGAACCCTCTCTCTGGCTGCCATGAGAAGGGGCCCCCAAATCCAGGCCAGACGCAAGGAGGGTCAGGAACGCTGAGGCAAATGTCACTTGTGGCTTTTTTTCCCTCTAAACAAACTAAACAAAGCAGCTGCGCCCGGTGGCCCCTCAGGAAGGCCAGTCATTTCCTGAGGAGATATGAGGCCGCCCAAGCATTGTTCCCGGTTTCCAGCATGGCCGCCATTACCTGACCAGCGCCACGGCCGGTCTGTCCGCGGTGCCTGGAGAAGCTCCCACATGCGTCTCTGCTTTTCACGGGGCAGGTTTCTCACCTCCGTCGCGTGGGAAGTGGCTTCTGCCTCCGGAGCATGGCGCAAAAGCAGAACTAACTGCCCGAAACCTTCGCTCACTCTCAGGATGCAGCTGGGGTGGACCCAGGGGGGCACGATGTGGCTCCGCGTCCTGCTGACACTTCTGCTCTGTGAGTTTTCCCTCTCTTCCCACATCACTTAAACTTCACGAGAACTGAAGCTCGTGAAGTCAACATATTTCTCCTGTCTTTTCCAGGTTCAAGCCTTGAGGGTCAAGAAAACTGTAAGTTGTAAAATTCCTACTGTGACTCTTAAAACTCATGTCAGATTGCTCGGGTTTAATGTTTGTAACAATTCAGAAACAGATTCAAATTGTCGGCTAAAGTTGATTCTGCATTTAAAGAAGGTTTTGGAACAAAACGCTTATTCTAAGCCAAGTTTTAATCAGCATGTTCTAGATGTAGCATACATTTCTAGATCCTGGTGAACTGCTGTTTGTTAGGATTGGGGGGGGTGATAAGAAAGTGATTCCATAATTTGTTTTTTGTTGTTCTACCATAAATTTCTTTTTTTCATATCCTACCCTACCCCTGATTGTTTATTCACAAACGAGATATAATCAGTTTGTTAAATCCATGAAGTCAGAACATAGTTTATTTAGTTATTTTTTTAAAATATTTGATTCATTTATTTTTGGCTGCGTTGGGTCTTAGTTGCGGCATGCAGGATCTTTCCTTGCGGTGCTGGGGCTTCTTTCTAGTTGTGGCGTGCGGGCTTAGTTGAGGATCTTAGTTCCCCAACCAGGGATCAAACCCGTGTCCCTTGCACTGGAAGGCGGATTCTTAACCATTGGACCACCAGGGAAGTCCCGAAGTCAGAACATAGTTTAAATTGTTGTTGTGACTTTTTTTTCTCCTAAATGATCTAAAACAGATTAGATATCATTTCCCATCTACCCATGAGGCTACGATGGTATCTGCAATATTTTGTGCTTGGGCATGGGAAGTGGGGCTTCTGCCTGTCTTTGAAATCTGGTCTGTCATCCACTTTAGAGCTAATTTTGAATCATTAAGATGAGCAGGTTTGGAGACTTCCCTGGTGGTCCAGTGGTTAGGACTCCATGCTTCCACTGTAGCGGGCACAGGTTCGATCCCTGGTCGGGGAACTAAGATCCCACGTGCTGCACGGCAGTGCAACACACACACAGAAACACATGCCCACACACACAAATAGATAAGCAGGTTTTGTTTTGCTTCATCTGGACCATGTGAACGAGGGGACTGGGCTGGGTCTGGGGGCTGAATAGAGGGAGAGCCCACAGAACAGGATCCCCTTGTCAGAGGTCACTTCATTCCACGCAGAGTCGGGGTGACTGTGTTGCAGACAGTTGTACAGCTATTTGGAGATGAGGTGTGTGGGTGACACTGGTTTATTGAGCCAAGGCTTGGAGCGGTAGCTCTGCGCAGAGAGGGCTCGTGCTGGCTACTTAGCAAAGCCGTTCTGGCGGGTCTCCTGTGCGTGTGTCCATGTGCTTCGATGGGTGTTTGATTCCCATGGCAACCCATGGAGGCAGGATGTCCATTATCTTCATAATCAACCTAATTGACTGATGATATCTCTGCACCTCAGAGAAACAACCAACTTGTCCAAAAAGAGCCGGATAGCAGGACATCAGCACCAGAACCTCCCCTTCCCAAAACCTGATTGTCCGGAGCCTGGAGCCATAGGCCTGACTCAAATCTTTAAAGCCACTGTTACTCTGTCTCTCTGAGCCTTTTTCCCAATCTGTAAAATGAGGGTGATGCATCAGTATGAGATGAGATTAGATAAAAAGAGGTGACGTGCCAGCCCAGCATGCGGTGATTAGTAAATAATGGTTTCCTATGGTCCTAGCTCACCCACCATTATGGCTCCTGCACCTCCCTCGCTCTGTCCACTCCAGCCCTTGTGCCCTTGCTCTAGCCCAGACCACACCCTGCCAACACGTGTGCCTCTGGGCTTCTGCTTCTCTTGCTCCAATCTCTCTCCCATCTTTGTCCTCACCTCAGGGGGAAGTAAATCGCTCCCTGCCCAGGTTTCCTAGAGAAAGGTCTTCATACCTTCGGGGGAGACCTCAGAGGGGGAGACCTCAGAGCCGCAGGACCCAGAGCCGGGAGGCTCTCCTACTCCATCCTCAGGCTTCTGCCCTGTTTTATACAAGGTGCCTGTGCAAGGTCACCACTGGGTGCTGGCAGAGTTGGGGCTGGGACCCAGGTCTCACATTCCTCAGGCCACCCAGGACCACGTTGCACGTGCACGACCTGCCAGCCTGCTCCATGTGGCCTACTCCATGGTTGAGGTGCTTGGTCCGCCCTGGCCCTTCCTCTCCTTTTACTTCGGGCCCCCGCCCAGCCCCAGCCGGCCAGTCTCAGGAGATGACCTCAGCTCCCTCTTCACCTAGAACACAGTGCTGTCTGGAGGGAACTCCCTCCACTTCCCGCCCTGCCCCGGCTTCAGGCTTATCTTCCTCCCCACCCGTCCTCCTGACTTCCCTCCTGGCTTCAGAAGCCGTGTCTATCCCGTGGTGGGGCAGGGCCTGCCTGTCCACCTGGGCTCCGAGCCCATCCCTGGCATCACCCTCCTCCCCCAGGCTCTCACGCTGTCTTTATTCAGCCTCCACCCCACTTTTAGTATCTATTCTTTCCTTTCAGTCTACAAACATGATTGGTAGCTCTTGGTTTTTTAGGAAAAAGAAAAATCACAAACAATCCCCCCGCCCCCCCAGACCCCCCCGTTTATCTTGTGCCCCACTATCTATCCACTCCCTTCCTCAGTCAAACTTCTCCAATGCCTGGTTTCTGATCACCGTCTCTGCTTCCTCACCTCTCAGGCGCCCCTACCTAGCAGGTCTGGCCTTGGCCCCCACGCCTCCCTGCCACTAGAACCCTCTCATAGATGCCATTATCATGTCCAGCCCTTAGCCTTTGGGACCCCGGTGTTAGCACAGAGCCTCTTTCTTTGGCCTCGTAGACCTTCTTCCCTGGTGTTCTCCCACCTTTCTGACAAACCCTCCTTTTTTCCCCCGGGAGACTTGGACTTTCCCAGGATCTCATCCTCTCTGAAGCTCAACCCCCCCGCTCTGTACACCTCCACATGCCCACCCTCTAGTCCACTCCAGCTCTGGCCACTCCCGTGACCATCAAGCTTCCCACGGGGCCAGTGGTTGACATCTCCTCCTAGTGGTCCCCCGGGCCCCTCAAACCAGCTGCGCCACCGAGACTTTGGCTCCGCCCTTACCTTTCTCTGGCTTTGTCACCTAATCCAGGAACCTTATCTTCCACTCTTTGCCTCAACCCCCCAGCCAGTCAAACAAGTAAAATACATATTACAAATGTTATTATTAATGACATTTAGTACGTTCATAATGTTGTGCAAACATCACCTCTGTCTAGTTCCAGAACATTTTCTTCGTCCCCAAAAACAAGTCCGTTTGCACACACTAAACATGTCTCAAGTCCACCCCTGCCCCTCAGCACCACTGCATCTGCCTGAGCAGAGGCTGCACCAGCTTTCACCTGAACCATCGTCCAGGTTGGTACAGGCCTCCAGTCTCTCCTCCAGCCCACAGTGATCTTTCTAAAGCTCCAGTGTCATCCTGTTACCGCCTCCCCGGCAAAACCCTCAGGACAGGGCACAGCTTGTCAGCATAGTGGGCAAGGCTCTCTGTTCTGCCCCCTCCTACCTGGCCCCCTGGACCCTCCAGCCTCACACTCTGTCTCCTGTAACCACCAGCGCCCAGAATGCATTGATTTCTCATGCCTCTGTGCCCTGGTACATGCTGTTCTCCCACCCCGAGCACCCCACCACCCTTTCCTGTCCTGGTCCAAGGCTCAGTTCAGGGGTCACTTCCTTCAGGCTTCCCTTGGCCTCTCCTGGGCAACCCTTCCTCCTGGTGCTTACATGATTGTACTCCAGCTATCTGGGTCCCCACCAGCCTGCACAGTCTAGGACAGCGGGGATGCTTTCTTATTCACCTTGTAATCCCAGCACCTGACACAGGTGCTCAAGAAATGTCTCGCTGAAAGGGACTCGAACTGAACTTGGAGGTGCTTGAGATTCAGATGAGCTGGGTCAGCACACTCCATTCTGAGCACCGCAGTTCATCAGAGCCTCCATGCCTCATGGCTTCCTGGATTTTCCTGACAATGATGGGGGGCCCCTTCTTCTCCACCCACTGCCCCGTTTCTTTCTGAGTCATTTCCAGGTTGAGGGCTGAGTGGCTGGCTGAGTCATGATGCCTCATCTTCCCTAGAGCATCAGCATCTGCTGACCCGTAGCCTGAGGTAGAGGGAAGCAGGTCCCTTTGTTTTAGGATCTGGGGATTTGGCGCTGTGGTCGCTAGGTGCCTTACCTGTGCTGTGGTGACTTTGTTACTTGGATCGTCTCCATCAGCCCCTCGTCTCTCCAGGTTGAAAAGATCTGGCCTCTTCAGGCTATTCTACAACCCCGTCCTTCCATTACAGTTCTGAACGTTTTGTGTCCTGTCTCCAAAGAAACGCATCAGAGGTGGTTCACGGGCCCCCTGACACCCATCTGTGAACCTGCGGGAGGCCCGGGTTGTAGCAATCACTCTATCGTGTAAATAATGAGACCTACACACAGGTCTCATTACTGGCTGTGCCTGGAAAGTTTATTCACAAAGAGGATAATATTTTCCATATTATCTTAATAATCAGGTAGAGATTTTTTTTTGAATTTTTGAATATTTTATTTATTTTTTTATACAGCAGGTTCTTATTAGTTATCCATTTTATACATATTAGTGTATACGTGTCAATCCCAATCTCCCAGTTTATCACACCACCAGCAGCCCCCCCCCCCCGCCATTTTCCCCCCCTGGTGTTCATACGTTTGTTCTCTACATCAGTCAGGTAGAGATATTTGAAGGTTGGGTGGTGTGTTTGTTATCTATTGCTCCTTAACAAATTATCCCCAAACTTAGTGGCTTAAGATAACAGTTTATTATCTCACAGTTTCTGAGGGTCAGGAATCTGGGAGTGGCTTAGTTTGGTGTTTCTGACTCAGGGTTTGTCAGCAGATTGCAGATAAAATGTTGGTCAGGGTTACAGTTATCTGAGGGCTTGTCTGACGCTGGGGAATCTGCTTTTAAGCCCACTCACGAGGCCGTTCCTCACCCTGTGGGCCTCTCCATAGGGGTGCTCATGACATGGCAGCTGGCTTTGCCCAGAGTGAATGATCCCAGAAAAGGAAAGAGTGACCAAGATGAAAGTTGCAATGTTTTTTATAAACTAATCTCAAAAGTCACCTACTGGCACTTCTGCTGTATTGTTGGTCATAAGACCAACCCTGGTCTGATGTGGGAAGGGACCATATGTGGGTGTGATAACCGAAGGCAAGGCTCACAGGGGCCCGTCTTGAAGGCTTGATACCAGAAGGGTGGTGGTCGTGGTGATAAAATCTAGGCTGCTGTTCCGTTGCATCAAGTCAATGAGCTGGGATCCATATCTTTTTTTTTTTTTAATATTTATTTATTTTTGGCTGTGTTGGGTCTTCGTTTCTGTGCGAGGGCTTTCCTCTAGTTGCGGCAAGCGGGGGCCACTCTTTATCGCGGTGCACAGGCCTCTCACTATCGCGGCCTCTCTTGTTGCGGAGCACAGGCTCCAGACGCGCAGGCTCAGTAGTTGTGGCTCACGGGCCTAGTTGCTCCGCAGCATGTGGGATCTTCCCAGACCAGGGCTCAAACCCGTGTCCTCTGCATTGGCAGGCAGATTCTCAACCGCTGCGCCACCAGGGAAGCCCTGGGATCCGAATCTTGAATAATTTTTTTAATATAAATTTATTTAGTTTTGGCTACATTGGGTCTTCGTTGCTGCGTGCGGGCTTTCTCTAGTTTCGGCGAGCAGGGGCTACTCTTCATTGCGGTGCCCTCGGGCTTCTCACTGCGGTGGCTTCTCTTGGTGTGGAACACGGGCTCTAGGTGCATGAGCTTCAATAGTTGTGGCACATGGGCTCAGTAGTTGTGGCTCGCGGGCTCTAGAGCGCAGGCTCAGTAGTTGTGGCGTGTGGGCTTAGTTGCTCCACTGCATGTGGGATCTTCCCGGACCAGGGCTCGAACCCACATCCCCTGCATTGGCAGGGGGATCCTTAACCACTGCGCCACCAAGGAAGCCCTGTGTCTTGAATAATTTTAAAAAATGCTTTTCCTTCTCCTGTCCTGCCTTCTTTTTTTTTTTTTTTTTTTTTTAATTCTTTTGGCCGCACCGCACAGCATGTGGGATCTTAGTTCCCCGACCAGGGATCGAACCCGTACCCCCTGCAGTGGGAGTGAGGAGTCCTAACCACTGGACCGTCAGGGAAATCCCATGTCCTGCCTTCCTTTCTTCTTCCTTGTCTGCTCCCGCTGGCCATGGAAGTGTGTGGTTCCTACCAGTGAATCAGCTGCGTTAATTTATTAAGCAGATGTATATTAGATTTGCTTAGAAAAGCAAGGTAGGCAGAAGCATCTTGTGTTAGTGCACATCATCCTCTCTAAAAAACTGCTACCCGATGCTTTAGCCAAGTTTGCTTTAAAATTGTTAAACAGTGGTAGAGCTCCCTAGGGATGGTCGGTAGGAGACCCAGGCGGGGCTGGCGCTGAGAAGGCCTGGAATAGGGAAGAACTGTGAAATGCAGACTGTGAGCTCTAGGTGGGCAGAAACTGTGACAATCTTACCCTTCTCTGAACCCCCAGTACTGGGTGCGGTGCCTGGCACCGAGACGCCCCCTTCAATGTCTGCTGAATGAATGGTACTGAGGAAGCAGGAAGGAGGTGTCAATCAGGGGCCAGGCATCGGGCAATACAAACCTGCCCCTTCAGTGCTCTCAGCCACCTTGGTTCCGTCATTGTTCAAGATTAAAATACAGGGAAGGCAAGTATTAGTGTTCCTACTTTATAGGAGGAGAGGTGGTAGTCTGGAGAGGTTAAGTACCTCCCAATGACGCCCAGCTAATGACTGTGGGATCAGGGGTTTGGACCGGGTGTGCCTGACTTGCTTTCTTCCTGTACCCAGTTCTGTGTTCCAGTCTGGGGTGTACCAGCCATGGGTATGCATTTCATTCAGGATGATGACATTAAAGTAGCCCAACACAGTGGGACGACTAACACCGGGAGTCTGGAGAAGTTGCTGCAATTCACCTGGGAAATTAAAAAATTGTTGGGTTTTTATTTTTTTTTCTGAAAAAATTGTCTAGAAATATGATTTCAAGAAAGACCTTTAGAGACCTCAAGACTCAAGAGTTGGTATTATATCTGTGACTGACAGAATCTAGCTAACATTTTGCAAGCAATTCATCTGTGCCAGGAACTGTGCTCCAAGAACTTAAACTCAGGTTCTCATTTACACTTACTGTTATTATGTCCATTCTATGGATAAACAAACTGAGGCTCAGAGAAGCTCAGTAACTTACTAAAAGCCACACAGTTTGTGAGCAGAGATGGAATTTGGCCCAGGAAGTCTGACTCTGCACTCATCTTCTGCTCTTTACCATCTCCTGATAGAATCACTGTACTAAACAGCATGGCTTAAAATGAAGAAGGAGGTACTGAAGGAGTAGGGAGACTTGCCTGTCCCTACCTGGGAAGGGAACGTTTTAATCTATGGGAAACTAAACATGGTTCAAAGAAACTTCTGTTCCGAGAGCTCACCCAGCAAGCTCCTCAGACCAGGAGCTAATAAGGAATACAGAAAGACAGAAAAGGGAATTCTAAAGATTACTGCTGTAAGAAATAAATTTAAACAATCATCTTGTTTCATCTCATGACTAATCAGATGCCATTTTTTGTTAAATTAATTGCTCAGAAAAAAAGGCACAAGGATGGACTGTTGTATTCAGTTTAAAACCTGAGACATATTATAGACAAGTTAAATTCTAAGGTGTTCAAAAACAGTTTGACGTTATTAAAAGAGAGAGAAAGAAAAGACGGTTTTTTGCCAGTATCTCTGGCCAGCTACCTTGCTATACCTTTTTTTGTTTGTAAAATGATTTGGGAACACTTATAAAAAATATGTATTATTGTTCAATAGGATAAAATAAATAAGGAAATCAGAATGAGGGAAAATATGGCAGTCAAATAAAACTGTGACTCTTTTAGCACAGAAAAATGCATCCCAAACGTTGCTAGAGGTAAAATGTGGGGCGTATACTATTTAGCAGCCAAAGCAAAAACGGGAAGCAGGATGCATGAGAAAAAGTGGTTTCAAGTTCTTACCCATCTGGTGAGGCTTCTGACTTCATCAGCTAGAAAACACCAGTTGAGACTGCTAATTTGTTCAGGCGGGGGTGGGTGGGTGGAGTGGGGCTGGGGGAGCGGTTCCTGGACGTGAGCATGTGATTTCGGAACGGTGGTAGCCATCATTTATCAAGCAATTACCGTGTGCCAGGCACTGGTACACCCAGGAAATCACTAGGTAATTTCCTGCTCGTCTTCTGTAAGTCTTACAACAACTTACTACGTAGGTATTATAACCCCATTTTATAGATGAGAAAGTTGAGCTCAGAGAGGTTAATCACCCAAGGTCACACAGTAAGTGATGAGCCAGGACTTGAACGTTTGTCTGCTTGAATCCTGTGCTCTCTCCAGGGGCCACCATGTGGCAGCTCACAGGCTGCATACATCTTATGGACATGTTTTATTTGTCACACTCCGAAGACTGCCACCTTGTCATGGTGGGAATATGAGCAGCTTAGTATCAGCTGCCTCGTGCTTGACCCGCCACACACAGTCACTACTCACCTGGGACCCCTGGACACTATACTGCATGGATGTGATGATACCAATCTGATGTGGTGACGTCGTTTCTGAGATAACAGGTGTGTCTGCTCTCCTCCCCTTGGCCTTTAGCTTTCACCATCAACAGCATCCACATGCAGATCCTGCCGAAGCAGGAGGTGCAGAACGGGGAGAACCTGACCCTGCAGTGCGTCGTGGATGTCAGCACCACCTCGAGTGTCAAGCCTCGGCACCAGGTGCTGTTCTACAAGGATGACGTGCTGTTTCACAACGTCTCCTCCATGGAGAGCACAGAGAGTTATTTTATTCCCCAAGCCCGGGTCTATGACGCGGGGACGTATAAATGCACTGTGATCCTGAACAACAAGGAGAAAACGACTGAGGAGTACCCGGTGTTGGTGAGAGGTGAGTCCCTGGAATGGAACACAGCTCAGGCAGGTGAAGCGTGAGCACATGCAGGAGCCAGCATGGTGATTGAACGAGTCGTAACACCGGACCTACCTGCCCGTCCGTCATCCTTCTCACTCATCTGCCCGACACTTTCCTAACCTGGAAATGCAGGCATTAGACATGCTCCCAGTACACCAGGCTTTTCCTCACCTCCATGCCTTTGCACATGCTATCTTCTCTCCCTGGAATACCCTCTTCATCTCGTCTCCTCGTGAACTATTTCTCCTTCAACACTCAACTCAGTGATCTCTTCTCTGACACTTTCCTGAACAAAACTGATCTCCCCCATGGTCCCAGTACTTACAGCTCTTATGCTGTCTCTGCGTTCAATGGTATTGGTATCAAGGTCATGGGGCTGAGTGTTGACTCTGGATTCTGCAGTCACTCTGCCTAGATTCCAATCTGGACAAGTCCCTTAACCTCCCTACACTTTAAAATTCTCATCAGTAAAATGGAGATAATAATACTACCGAGCTCAGGAAGTTATTAAGAGGATTAAAAGATATCCTGTTAGTGAAGAGCTTAGTGCAATTTCCAGCACATAATGAGTTTCCAATAAGCGGCAATTACTATTTGACTCGATATTGCAACTTTCTCACGTATCTGTCTGCTCTTCTGGATTTTGAGATCCTGAGAGAAGAGATGGTGTTTGGTCTAATTTTGTATCTCAAACAAACAAACAAAAATCTGGCTCACAGTAGGCACTCAATAAATGACTGTGGAATAAAGTAAACAGTTGAAAACAGCAAGTAGTAATAGAGATGGAAAAACAAGAGAAATATTATTGTGGGAAATTTGGGTCATAGAGTTCCATCCATCCATTCATTCATTGATTTACTCCTTCAAGAAGCATGTCCCAAGGCTGCAAGTCAGGGAAAAAAAATAGGTGCTAGACATGAAAATGCATCAGACAGGTCCTAGAGACATGTAAACAAATCATTGCGGTCCAACAGTCATCTGCTCTGAGCGCCTTGGGAGCACAGCGGTGGGAGGAAACAATTCTGCCTAGTGAAGTTAGGGACAGCTTCCTGGAAGAAGGGACACTGGGTCCAGATATAGAAGATCGTGTGGGAATTTGCTTGATGGTGAAGTGGGGCAAAGGACAGAGAAAAGGGATGTAGCATAAAAGTGAAAGCGCAGAGCTGAGAAAGAGGTTGCCAACCCAGCAGAGTGCCCCTCGGTCAAATTCTCCACCTCCTGAAGACAGGTCTTCATGTCCTGTCTCTAAAATAGAGATCACTGGGAATCTGTGTGTACCCTTGAAGGTTGCTTTGTTTTTTTTGTTTTTTTTTTATAAATTTATTTATTTATTTTTGGCTGCGTTGAGTCTTCGTTGCCGTGCACGGGCTTTCTCAAGTTGCGGTGAGCGGGGGGCTACTCTTCGTTGCTGTGCGGTGGCTTCTCTTGTTGCGGAGCATGGGCTCTAGGCGCACGGGCTTCAGTAGTTGTGGCTCATGGGCTCAGTAGTTGTGGCTTGCGGGCTCTAGGCGTGCAGGCTCAGT
The DNA here is from genome assembly GCF_963455315.2 of Globicephala melas. Taxonomy (NCBI): domain Eukaryota; kingdom Metazoa; phylum Chordata; class Mammalia; order Artiodactyla; family Delphinidae; genus Globicephala; species Globicephala melas. The sequence continues at coordinate 35,056,969 of NC_083333.1, forward strand.
AGTTGTGGCGCACGGGCTTAGTTGCTCCACAGCATGTGGGATCTTCCGGGACCAGGGCTCGAACCCACATCCCCTGCATTGGCAGGCGGATTCTTAACCACTGAGCCACCAGGGAAATCCCGGTTGTTTTGTTTTGAGGATTAAATGGGTAGCAGATGAAGCCTTCTTAGTGATGGAGTGTTGGATGAATGAATGGCCCGTCATGTGCGAGGTGCTTGCCCAGACCATCCTTAGAAAGAAGTAACCCTTTCATCAAACATGAAGCAGGAAGAACCAGTGGGCAAGTGTTTGGGGGCATTTTCCTTTCAAAAGTATACAACCTCTGGCCACCTTCCCGTCAGGCTCTGAGGCTCACAGGGGAGAACGTGACTACATCACCCCCCAGGCCAGTTCCTCCCTGGGTGTCCTCTGGTCTGTCGGGGCACGGCTGGCCAGACATCCCTTTGTGTCACCAGGGGCAACAGCCACAGGGATGCAGACCAGCCCTCCTCCATCTCCACTGCAGACAGGGGAGGAGCCAACAGGTCCAGGTATTCACGTTAGTGATGAGGAAAGATTGGCAGGCCAAGAGTTTGGGAAATGTACGTTGAAAAGAAATGCGCTGGCAAACTTGGATGATTTAATGGATGCAGTTTGTGAATTCAGCCCTGTGCCTCCTTGACAGCTGCTGGCATAACTGTCATTTCTGCACTTTTGAGCTCACTTCTGTGATCAGAATAGTCATTCATACTATTGTTACCTCCAGTAATAAGAAATACCACTTATCAGGCCCTCATGAGATAAACAATTCTAAGTGCTTTACACATGTTGCGTTTTCCTCCTGCAGTTGCACTGGCAGATAAGCCTGGTCCCTCCCATGTACAGGTGTGGCTGCTGGCACTCGGAGAGGTTGGGTGGACGGGTCCCGTAGAAGGCAGAGCCAGAGTGAGAACCAAGATCTCTCTGACTCCACAGTTGGCCTGTCCAACTCTTTGATTATTATGATAGGTTTTTGAAGTAGACAAAAGGCAATTCGTTCATTCATCAACCATTTATCGAGTGCCCACTCTGAGCCAGGCTGAGGACCCAACCATGAATAAGACATGACCCCGTCCCTTGCGGAGCTCGTGTGGGGCAGGGCAACACCCTTTTCAAACAGCTGCCACCAGAAGTGACAGCAGTGGTGAGAACACAGTACAGATCTCCTTCCCAAGAGGACAGCCCTCCATCACTGACCTGGGTGGGTCAAGAAAAGAGGTTCATGAGTCTTAGGTGACTGGGGGAGGTGGCACATCCAGGAAGAGGCAGTTTTAGGATACAAGCAAGTCTGTCTGACTCCAAGGTGGAATTCATGATCCCCAGACCACGGGGGCTGGATGGGACATCTAGTCTCAGCCAGGCTTTCCTAGCTCCCCCGAATCTGACCTTGGCTTACTACCCATTGTATTTTCCCCTCCAGCCCTTCCTCGGCTCCGGACGGCCCTCCTGAAAAGCCACTCCTATCACTTGGCACAAGCAGATCCCCATGCACACGTGCGCCCTGAAATGCCTGTCCTTAGCCCTCATCCCACCTCATGTGTCCAAATAACCCCCTCCCCTCAAGATTCCTCTCAGGCCCTATTCCTTTCTAGGATCTTCTCTGATCCCCCCAGGCAAAGAGGGCCTCCTTCTTTCCCTACTGCTCCGTCACTCACTGTCTCTATGACACACTCTGATGCTTGGTTATTTTCAGCTTTGCTTTTTGAACTGAGAGGCCACGCCTCCCTCCTCTCCCCCGACCCCCCCAACCTCTAGCTCTGGAGTCACACAGACCTGGAGTCGAGTCTCAGCTCTGGGGCTTGACGGCTGTGAGTTTTTGGATGAGTCTTGAATCTCTCTGAGTATTACCTTCTTCATCTGTAAAATGGGCATAATTTTCTCTTTCCTGCCCACCCAAGAGTTTTATTATGAGAATTAGAAAATTGGGTCATGGATATAAAGTCAATCCTAGCTTGTGGTAGGCATTCAATAAATTATAACAACAATCACAATAATATCCATAAATACTGGCTGTTTTGTTTTGTTTTTAACTCTATCAGTTGAGATGATTGCCTTCCTAATGGAGTTATAAACACTGAAAGCACCAACCACATCTTAAACAAATTTTATATTTTTCAAAGTACCTGGTACGGTGCTGGAAACATACTCGCTCAGTAATTACCTGGTAGGTAGCACTGAGGTTCTGGGAACAAAACAAAAGAACCCTCAGATGGGTCAGCCACAGTGACTCAGCTGAGGGACGCTTGTGCCACTGGAGCAAACATACTAACGGACTTTCTCTTCCCCCAAAGGAGTGTCCGATCCCAGGGTGACGCTGGACAAGAAGGAGGTCATAGAAGGCGGGGTCGTGATGGTCAACTGCTCTGTCCCAGAGGAAAAGGCTCCAATACATTTCACAATTGAAAAATTCGAACTAAATGTAAAAGGCGTCAAGCAAAAAAGAGAAAAAACTTCCCAGAACCAGAATTTTGTGACGCTGAAATTCACAGTTGAGGAGCAAGACCACGCTATATGGTTCCAATGTCAAGCGAGGATCGTTTCGGGGACCCACGTGGAGCCCTCTAGATCCATCAGGAGTGAACTGGTCACCGTGAGGGGTCAGAGTCCTACTCTCCTTTTTATCATTCTTTCTGGTTTGCTGGTTTGGTCTGGGGAGGAAGAGCCCAGAATTGGAAAGGGGCTGGGGCCTTCTGGCTGGACTGCTGTCTCAAGACTGTTCTTAATCACTTTATGTTTTTCAAACTTTCTGACTGTGACACAGTTAAAAATATATATATACATATATATTTCCCAACAACACTTAACCTTAATATACGATGCATTTTGCTATTTTTCTTTCTATTCTCTTTCAGTTTTTTAAAGCACTGGCCTCGACTCCCTGAAATGATGCCTTGTGTGACCTGCAGTTTGGAAACCATGGCTTTAAGCCAGTGAGGATCAGACACCAGGAAGTAGGATCTGGAGGGGATCCAGAGGGAAGGGGGGCCAGGTCCTCAGCCTTTGCCGCCCAGGTTTTTTGTTTTTTTTTTTTTAATTTATTTATTTTGGCTGCGCTGGGTCTTAGTTGCAGCACGCGGGATCTTTTTTAGTTGCGGCATGCGGACTTTCAGTTGCAGCATGCATGCGGGATCTAGTTCCCTGACCAGGGATCGGACCCGGGCCCCCTGCATTGGGAGCGTGGAGTCTCACCCACTGGACCCCCAGGGAAGTCCCTCTGCCTCCCACATTTGATGAGGGACTCCACTCTTCTACCCACCCTTCCATCCCCAAGACATTGGACTAATAGGAAACAAATGAGGTGACCTGAGAAATGCTCTCAGGAGAGAAAGGCAACAGCAGAGGGGAGCCTGGGTGTCAGTGTCCAGGACAGAGAGAGCTCAGAGCTCCAGGTTAGGCAACCAGCAGCTCCCGGTGACCTGAGAGGGAAGCAGTTGTGAAGCAGGGAGGAATCAGGAGAAGGCACAGTCTACTGCAGAGAGCCGCAAATGTATTCGGGATAGGAGCCCTAAAGCTTATCATAAACGACCCTCTGCTTTTGGTACCTTACTTCACCCCTGCCCAACGTGTATGCATAATACTTTATTTATGTGTATATATTTACTATATAGTATTATGTATATATAATATATAGTATTTTGTATATACGATATGTTTCTTATTATAATACATGGCGTGGGTTAAATTTTCAGAAAACATGGTACTATATAAAGTATGAAATGACAGTCTTCATAGTAAGTACCACTACTCAGAGAAAACCCTTGTGTGGTCTTCTAGACTTGTTCTGCTCATTCATCATGTACACACACAATTTTTGCTTGTTTTTCTTTGTTTTTACAAAAAAATAGGACCAGTCAAACATTCTACCTTATAACTTCTTTTTAACAACCGTAACATATATGGACTTTTGTCCATATCAGGAAATACAGATCTTTATCATTTTAGTGGCAACTCGGAATCCTGTGCCCTAATATATTTGCCTCGTTTTCTATTGATGGACATTTAGGTATTTTCCCACTTTTTTCCTATTAAGACAATCTTGCTTATACTTACAACTTACACATACTTATACCTTCTGTACTTTCGTGAGTATTTTATTATTATTTATTGGTCAAATTGTTGATTCAAATGTTTTGTGCATTTTCAGTATTGAAAGATATCGCCAAAGTGCTCCTCCAAATGGACAAAGATTTCCATCAAAAGTGTTCCATTTTCCCACATCCTCACCAACACAGAATATTATCAATGTTTTGTTATTTTTGGCAATCTGATTGAGGTGCAGTGATATATCATTGCTGTGATTTGTATTTCTTTGGTCTTCCATGAGGTTGAGTATGCTTTTTATGTTTATTGGTCTGTTACATTTCTGCCCCCATAAACTGCCGGTTCATACACACTTTGCCCATATTTACCACTTCTGGTTGATTTGTTTGAGCCCTTTATAAATTAAAGGAATGTGCTCTTTCTCAGGTACTATGCAAATATTTTACTCAGTTTGTCATGTGTCCTATTTTTTATTTCCATGAAGAAGCTTTTAATCTTTAGTTAATCAAATTTATGCATCTTTTGGGAATTCCCTGGCTGTCTAGTGGTTAGGACTCAGCACTTTCACTGCCATAGGCCCAGGTTCGATCCCTGGTCTGGGAATTAAGATCCTACAAGCTGCACGGCACAGCCAAAAAAAACAAAAAAATCTATGCATCTTTTTTCCTTACGGTATCCAGTTCTGTGATTCACACCTAAAGTTCCTCCACACTCCAAGATTATTAAAGAAAAAATGCACCTGTGTTTTCTTTTACTGTTTCTGTGCTTTAACTTTTTTTTTCTTCTGCATTTAGATCTCTGGTGCATCTGGAGTTAGATGCTCTCTCTTTTTGACTTTTACTCAGGAAAAGACTTTTTTTTAATTATACCTTTTTATTGTGAATTTAAATGACTTTACAGTAAAAAAAAAAAAAAAAGAATATTAAAGTATTATATTACTCTGAATTCACTTTTGGCATTTTTTAATGTTCTTATCTACATTTTACATAGTTGTAATCTGTGTACATACTCCCTTACGCACTGCTGTTTTTTTGGTGGGAGCGAAGGCCTGGCCCTATTTCTCTCACCATCTCCTGAAGATCCAACACCCTGATATCTGACCCATGTCCATATTTTATTAAAGCAGTGTTTTTCAAACTGCACGAGTCATGAAATCAATTTAGTCTGTCACAACCAGTATTTTTACAGAAGAGGTAGAATAGATTAGAAATCACTTTTGGGGGGCATACGGTTATTTAAATATGCATTTCCACGAAGCTGCACTTTGGACAGTGATGGAATATCTAGGCTGAAATGCCAGAGGTCCATGAAATGGTGTGATAATTACCTAGGAAATCCTTGGTGGGCAGGGGGAGAGTCTGTTTGTCACTGCTGTGATGATTTCTGAGGTCATTTGAAGAAAGTTCTGTAGATGAGATCTAGGGAAGATGGTTTGGCCTTTGGGAAACTCAAGGAAGTTAGAGAACTGAAGTTAAGAAGAAGGCTGAAGATGCAAGAATGAGCTAGAAGGGAGGGAGCATCAAAGCAGCCTTGGCTACGGTTTTTGAGAGGAAAGGTTGAATTTTTTTAATTAATAAGGAAAAACTGTGGTTGGTATGAAAAAGAACAGAAAAGGGGAGGAAGTGCCTTTCCCCCTCACCCAGGTTTGAACCTGAATCCAACCAGCTTGTCCTCTTCTTGTAGAATCCTTCTCTAATCCCAAGTTCCACATCAGCCCCAAGGGAACGATCATAGAAGGGGATGATCTCCACATCAAGTGCACCATTCAAGTGACGCACCTGGCCCAGTCGTTTCCGGAAATCATAATCCAGAAGGACAAGGCGATTGTAGCACACAGCAGGCATGGCAACGAGGCCGTGTACTCAGTGATGGCCACGGTGGAGCACAACGGCAACTACACGTGCAAAGTGGAAGCCAGCCGCATATCCAAGGTCAGCAGCATCGTGGTCAACATAACAGGTAGGGCTGCTGCTGGAGGGTGTTGGCATATGGCGGGCTCAAGAAGCTGCTGTGCTGAAATCCAGGATGGACAGTGAGAGCTGACCCTTCTGCTCCTGCTGGTCTGAATGAATGTGCTCAGGCAGGGCCATGGTGCTGGTGGGGAAAAGTCAGTACAGAGCAAGTGAGCCGCTCACTGTGGTGGTTGAGGGTGCAGGTTGTGGCATCAGATCCCAACCCGGCCACTCAGTACCTCTGTGACCTTGGGTGCGTTATTGACCTTCTCCTTGCCACAACTCTGAGATGGGGATAATGACAGCCCTCTAGGACTCTTACAAGGACCAAAGGACATCACCCTGCCATAAAGGGCCGCATATAGAGTAAGCACTCAGTGAAGTGTCAGCTGGCGTTTCTGTTATTACATCACGTTTTTCTTTCCTCTGTGCCAAATACTATGCTAGATCCCTGTATCCATGTGCAGGTCCTATGACAGGGTCAGGAATGAGAAAGCATGACTAAACTCAAAAATAATAGTCCCAATTCCTCTTTGTTGAATACTGTATGCCTGGTTTACATACATTTTCATTTCGAGCTCACAACTGTAGTATAAGGTAAGAATTATGATCCTGGCTTTATGGAGGTGGAAGCTGAAGCTGAGAGGTTAGGTCACTCACCCAACAATTAGAGCAAGGGTCACCCCCAGGCCTGTTAGAGTTCCAAACCCATGTACCTAAAAGTTCCGTTGGACTCCTTCCTCCTTTTCCTGGCTTTCCTTTTCAAAAAGTACTCTACTTTGGGACTCCCCTGACGGTCCAGTGGTTAGGACTTGGCCCCTTTCACTGCTGGGGCCCAGGTTTGATCCCTGGTTGGGGAGCAAAGATCACGTAAGCCATGCGGCCAAAAAAAAAAAAAAAGTACTCTGCCTCTTCCCGTGTATTGTATGTATTCAGGCACTAGAATGTAAGCTGATGAGGGCAGGGACATTATCTGTTTTATCCGGTGCTATATCCTTAACACCTAGAACAGTGCCTGGCACATACTAGGCATTCATATCTATTTGTTGACTGAACAGATGAGCATTGGATAACAGTGTTCCAGAGGCAGAGAGAGTCGGCACTGCTTGGTTCCCAAGTGAAAGTGTTCATTCATTCATCATTTGTTCACTCATTTGCTGAAAGCCTCCTCTGTGTCAAGCATAGAGTGTATAGTCACAGTGACAGTCACCAGGATCATAGGTGGGCTGCCAACTACCCAACCAGGTGATTGGCCTGTGTGGGGCCCTGCTAGCAATTTAGTTTACTATTGAGAATGACAAGTGTTTTGGTGGCGCATACCATTCACTGATAAAGTATAATTATCTCATTAGAGAACAGTATTCAGTTCAACATATACTGAGCACCTTCTGCATGCTGGGCAACTTTTGGGGGATAGGGAGCTGCCTAAGGCCAAGCTTTGCCTTCGAAGAATTCACAGGCATAAATAGATCATGAGAATGCAATGCAATGAACAACTACATTAAAGGGATGGGGGTACTGCTGTGGGAGCTGCAGGGACCACGTGACAAACACATGGGCCGTTTCACCAGTTAGAGCAGCACCCCGACCCCTCAGGCCAGCCTACCTGAGGGAAACGTAAAGCATCTTTGGACCATAAGATACTATTGTTGTAGCTGATCCCCCACATCCAGAAGTCCAAGTCATGCGGGGTACACAAGTCAACCAGGAGATGAGTCGCCCTGGCCCAAGAAAGCACAGCGTTAGACTTGGCCTGCCTCTCCCACCCCCTCAGCCTGGTGCTCTGTGGTCCTGTTCCACGTAGAGCTACCGGAGCCAGGCCAGGGCTGGCAGGCAACACCCCCGCGTTCAAGTGCTGCAAGCCCTTGGACATGGCTCCAGGCCCACTTACGCATCTGGTTTTCCACTCCTCTGTTGCTATCAAGCCTCACTGTAAGTGGCTCTATGTAGTGATGTTGGAGAATCACAATAATTTTGTGAACATAAAAATCACTGAATTAGTAATTTGTCTTTGGATTGAAAGTGGGTTTCCTTCACCCCTCACTGTCCACCTTTTCAGACTCAATCTGCCACCAAGTGCTGCCAGGACTCTCAACTCTGCCCTTTCATCTGGTCTCTACAATCACACCCTAACTCTGGCCCTCACACCAGGATGGTTGCAGGGGTTCCCCAAGCATCTCTGCTCCAATTCATCCTTCAGCCAACCTGTAGGAGAAGCACCTATTCGACATCATTATTCAGGGGCCTAGCCGCCTTCACCTTGACTCCACCCCCTTCCAAACATCCCATCCCACTCTGCCTGGAACATCCTTTCCCCTTGGCCACTGGAAAACCTCTGTTGTCCTTAAACACCAAGCCGCAAATCTCCCTCTAGGCTCCCCCAGGCAGAGTCCCATGGTCACACCTCAGTCCCCATCACACTCTTCTCCTGTCTTCATGTCAACTGTCACTATAAAGATTTAGCATCCTTCTCCACCGCCCTGGGTGAGCTCTTGAAGGACCAGGTCTGTGGCTCAATTCATCTGACAACATTGATGCTTAGCACAGAGCCTGGCACATTGTAGGAACTCAGTAAATATTTGTTCAGTGAGTGAACAAAAGACCCATCCTTGTTAACCCCCATGATGGTCCAGCTGGTCTGTTTAAGTTACCTCCTTTACGAACAGAGATTCCCTGACAACATCGTATTCCTAATTCTAAACCACTGTGCACCCACCCTAGCAAGCTGTTTTATATTTTTTGCATTTTTGTTTACATGTTTTTATTTTTTAATAAATTTATTTATTTATTGTTTATTTTTGGCTGCATTGGGTCTTCGTTGCTGTGCACGGGCTTTTCTCTAGTTGCGGAGAGCAGGGGCTACTCTTCATTGCGGTGCGCAAGCTTCTCATTGTGGTGGCTTCTCTTGTTGCAGAGCATGGGCTCTAGGTGCGTGGGTTTCAGTAGTTGTGGCACACGGGCTCAGTAGTTGTGGCGCACGGGCTTCATTGCTCCGTGGCATGTGGGATCTTCCCGGACCAGGCCTCAAAGCCGTGTCCCCTGCATTGGCAGGCGGATTCCTAACCACTGCACCACCAGGGACGTCCCTGTTTACGTGTTTTTAAATGTAGAGTTGTTGCTGTGGGATTCTTCCTGTCATTTTTTTCACATTTTTTGGTGTTTGTCCAATGAGATCGTAAGGCACTTAAGGAGGTCAGTTTCTTTGGTTCCTTTTCCCCACTCCTAACCTAGAGCTTTTGATGGTGATCTGAAAAGAGGTAAGTCGATGTTTATTATATGGAAGGACAGAGAGATGGAACATGCCTTAATGAATTAATTATTGGGATATCACCTTACTTGCAGTTTTATTTTATTCCCTGTCAAGGAAACTAGGAAGACACTGTGGACTGATTATGATGGAAATGAGTTCTATTTCCATCTGTGGAATATCAGTGAAGACGATGACAGTGTTGGTTTTTACTTCCAAACCTCTATGGCAGATAAATTTAGAGCCAAAGGTAGAATTTGGTCCCTGACTCCTAGTTGCATTCTCAAACCTCTAAGAAGGTTTCCTAAGAGAAACTTTGAGTCTCAGTCTCTTTCTTAATATGAAGATAGTGTCAAGCATTACTGGCTCCTTCTTCTTTCTGCATCAAGGGTCATAACCATGAAGTCACTGTACATTTGCTTACATGAAGGATCCAAGTCTCCACAATGGTTAAGTAGTTAATTAGTAATTTCCCTGCTGCTGAAAATAAAGACATTCACCATAATTATAAAATATAGATATAGTTCAGGGGATACTTAAATTAGGAGATGGCAAGACTTCTTGAAATACAGCCTCAGTCTTTACTACTGTTGACATCCAACCTACATTATGGTACTAATAACTCCTTACAGTAGCATGGCATGTTATAGTTTACAAAGTGTTTGACCTTGGGAGGCTTCAGGTGGCATCTTCATTCTTCTCCATGGGGAGTGCTGGAGGGATGGTGGCCAAGCTGCCACTTGTCCCCAACCCCATGCCATGACCCTGCTTCAAGCTTGGACTACATCGCCCCCTGCTTCCAGTCTGGGCCCCTCCAACCCCATCCATTCTCCTCCCAAAGATCTCCCTGCAACACACATCCAATGCCATTCCCCTGACCCAGACCCTCCATGGTTCCCACTGCCCTGAGGACATAACCCACGCTTTTTTATGTGGTTCCCAAGTTCCTTGAAGATCTACAAGCCTTCTTCTTCTACTCCCACTATGTCCCAGGCTGCCTGAACTTTGAGGTGCTTGAACCTCCTGCCAGGCCTTCCATATGCTATTCTCTCTGCCTGTGATACTTTCCATCTTTGCCTGGATAACTTCCTCCAGGAGCTCTTTCCTGATTCTTCAAGCCTAGGTTCTGTGTCCCCTCTGTGGGCTCTACTGCAAACACTATCTGAATCACCCGCTAGACTTAAGAACTTTGGAGTCAAGGACTGTTTCTTTTTCATTGCTGTCTCTCCTATGCCAAGCACAGAGATGGCCTGAAATAAATACTTGGGGAATGAAATGAGTGAGTGGATGAATAAATGGGTGAATGTCTGAGTCATTACTTGCTGCATTACAAGTTGCAAAATTTTTCTAATCCATGTCTGTGAAATAAATTGGATTAATGAGGGAGGCAAACCTGCCATTGGAATCCCAGGTGAAGAATGAACCCTGGCTCTTCAATTGTGTGATCGTCAGGTACATGAGAAGCAAAGGAAAACTTTGTGCAGGAAGTTGGGAAATGGTTCTGTCAAAAGCAGCTGGGCCGAAGGCCTCTCCATAAATGGGCTTTCGGGCCGGTACCCAGAAACATCTCACCCCATTCCCACTCACTGTTTTTTTTTTCAGAGCTGTTTTCCAAGCCAAAGCTGGAATCTTCCGCCACACGTCTGGATCAGGGGGAAGGCCTGAACCTGTGGTGCTCCATCCCAGGGGCACCTCCAGCCAACTTCACCATCCAGAAGGGAGGCGTGGTTGTGTCGCAGGCTCAAAATTTCACTAAGATAGCCTCAGAGTGGGACAGTGGAACATACACCTGCGTTGCGGGCATTGGCAAGGTGGTCAAGAGTAGCAATGCGGTCCAGATAGCTGTGTGTGGTGAGTACGTCCTCGCTGACTCTGAGGGTCTTGGGACTGAATGGGAGAAAGGGAATTTTTTGCCAGGCGCCACCCTCTGTGTTCTGAAGGCGGCTCAGACTGAGGCGGGGTAAGAACTCGGGGGAAAGAGAGAGGAGTGGAAAGGAGAGACCAAACAGCAGCAAGTGGGTATTTCTGCCTAGAGTACAGGAGAGAGGCATCAAGGAAAATGTCGTTGTCAAGAGTCATGTTCATGGCTTTTGTGGCTTTATGCTGATGGTGTGGCCTCTGAATCGGCAAGATTCTGCTGCTTGAACAAGCAGCCACCCAAAGGGTCAGGGAGGAAACACTGCTTAGTCGACACTAAACTTTAAGATCTAAGTTCCAGCTTTTGATCCCTATCCTGGCTCACCCGAAGGGCTTGGACTCCCAGTGGGCAGAAGTAGGTACTCGGACCACCCAGAGCCGGGCTTCTTAGACTTGAATGTGCACATGCAAAACCGGGCACAGCGCAGGTCAGGATGGGGCCAGGTTTTGCATCTCTCACCAGTGCCCTGGGGATGCTCGTGCTGCTGGGCCCTGGACCGCACTTTGAGTAGCGGGGTTCTAAATGGATGTGGAACACCAGGCAAGCTGTCACCGTCACTGTCCTTACTCATCATGATCCTTCAGTTTAGCCTTCCGTTTAAATCCAGCCAAGATTTCAGTCTCAACCGAAGCAGGGTTTAGCAGTCATCTACCTCACAAGGAAATAACGGAAGAGACGAATGTGGGTCGTTCCATTGTAATTCTTTTTGTTGTTGTAGCTCTTGGGAGGAGGTCATTTCATTTTATTAGCTTTATAAATAAGCTAAGTTCTAAATAATAACCTAGTATAATTCTTGTTTCTGAGGCATGAAATTTACTATCAGGAGAGGCTGAGGCACTGAGAATTTGTTTTAAAATATATTCTGTTTGGGTACTTGTACTTTTTAATATTCTTCTTGTGTCTTTTCTCAATACAAAAAAAAGGTATGAATGTGTGTGTATGTGCACGTAAGATATGTGAAAATATAAGCATATATTTAGGGGGATGTAATGTTCTTCCTGAATTTGTGCCATCCTTTTTTGTTTATATTACTCTCTTTCCCTCTCCCTCCCCAAGAATCTTAAAGCAGTCCTCCAAAGGTAGATAAGGCAGGCAGGCATTTTAAATTCGAGTAATGACAGAGAAACCCAAGCCCAGAGTTTGGAGACGGAATCCCTTAGGCTGGATGTTTTGCTTCAGATTGTTTCTCTCTCTCTGTCGTTCTAGAAATGCTTTCCAAGCCCAGTATTTTTCATGACTCCAGGTCTGAGGTGATAAAAGGACAGACCATAGAAGTCAGCTGTCAATCCATAAACGGAACCTCACCCATTTTTTATCAGCTTTCAAAAGCAAGTAAGATTTTGGCGAGTCAGAGCATGGGCTCCAATGAGCCCGCAATATTCAAAGATAACCCAATGAAAGATGTAGAATACCATTGCATCGCGGATAATTGCCATTCCCATACCAAACTGGTCAGCGAACTTCTGCAGGTCAAGGTGATAGGTAAGTCATGTGGGAAGAAGAATCCATGTGGGACTGGGGCTTTAGTTCACGTTTTCAAAGGTTTGGGGTGGACAAGAGAAGTGGGTGGTACTTGTGCAAAGTCCATGAACGTGATGTGTGGCAAAGCAGACCAAGGCCCAAGTAAATGGAGCCGGAAAATATCTGGGGGTTATCAGTGTGGCCAGTTCATCCTTTTTCAGAACCTTTCAAGTGAACTGCTGAAATCATAAGCGTAAAGTGTCCCAAGTTGAGGAAGCACAGAAGTTGTGCTTTGGGGCTCCCTTAGCATTTGCTCATGTTTAGATGAACTGACAGTCTTCTCTGAGAATTGTAGACCAGAGCTCTTCTCCACCATGGACCCTCGGCGGGGCAAATTCTGTTGTGTGTGGAGCCCACAGCAATCAGAGCTTCAGGCTAACAGTCACTAGGACTCTCATACTCAAGAGAAATATACCATTGTCCTGAGATGGATCGTTTTCCTCAAGCCTCTGTCTTGTACCTTTCCGGAGGCCTTAGGAGTGCCCATTACTTGCATCTCTGAGACGTTCTGCATCTTTTTGTAAAAAGCTTAAAAAGGCTTCCTCTTCATCCTCCTCCTTTTTATTTAATAACTGCTTGTCTACACGTGCCATGTGGACATCTTGAGTTGGACAGTAGTTTCTCCTACTATTTTTGGGGGGGGTGGGGGTGGGGCATGCCGTGCAGCTTGTGGGATCTCAATTCCCCGACCAGGGATTGAACCCATGCCCTCTGCAGTGAAAGCCCGGAACCCTAACCACTAGGCCACCAGGGAACTCCCTGATTCCTCCTACTATTAATGTATAGCCTAAGAGAAACAATACTTTTCAAATTAACATCAATATATATTAAGTCTCTCATGCCGTAGGGCATACAGAAAAAGAAGACATATTCTTTGTTTTCAATGATATAATGACAGGATATAAACAATGATATAAACACAGGATCTCCTGATTAAATAGTGAAGAAACAATTTAACACATTTGAATAACAGTGCAAACAAATATAGAAAAAAATGTTACCAGGCAACACATGTTTAATGGTCACACGAACTCTCCTTACAATGATGGTGATAGGAATTTAAGGCATGAAAGATATCATCTAGCTTGAGTGGGAAGAGCTGGGTCAGGAGCCAGGGTTCAACAGTGGGTGGGCAGAGAGGGCCAGAGATGGTCCCCAGCCTAGTCAAATAGGTGATCAGAAGGCTCCAGGGAGCAGCTCTAAAGGCTGTGGGTAAGTCAGATGCCTGGAAAGAAAGATTGGGAATGGAGAGTCATTGGATATAAACTGGTAGAGTAACTGAGCCCAACTGTACAGAGCATCAGCTGCCAGTCTTAGGAGTTGGGGGTTTGTCCTGTGTGCAGAGAAGGGCCAGAAGAGAGAAGGAGGGCATGCTGAGAATGGGGTCTCGGGAAGATTAACCTGCTGGTCCTATCAGTCAGAAGGAGTGGAGACTTCAGACCTTACAGTACCTTAAGAAGCTAACGTAGAAGCCCATGTGAAACTCTTGGTTTGAAGTGAGTCAGTATTAGTGGCTAATATTTACTGAGCTCTGACCACATGTCCAACCCCGTGTGAAGTTTGTTAGTAAATTATTCCCATTCATACTTACAATAGCCATGTAAGCTCCATGTTAATATCATCCTTACTTTACGATGAGGCACCAAGGAATTAAGATAAACAGCTGGTGGGCAGTAGGGTCGGGAACTGAGGCCAGGCAGTCTGGCTCCTGAGCCTGGCCTGCCACCACCCGCTTGTGCTTCACAAGAAGACAGGCTGTCAGGTCAGGCTGCACCCTCCAGGAGTCTGTCCTTGTGCTTGACCCCCACCATCCCATCCCAGGCCTGGTGCCCCCTTTCGTTGGATCGGCAGCTCCATGGTCTTGGCCATGCCCTGCACTCACAAGAGGGTGATTCATAAATCAGATATTGGTCTGCTGATCGGTTCATTCTGACACTAACAGGAACATACTTGGGAAGACAGTTTAGGATCAGAATTTTAATGGTTGAACATGGAGTGAAAGGGTCTGTCTATAGGAGCAAGATGAGTTCTTCTTGGATCTGCTGGGAATGAGAGGCTGGCAGGGCTTCTCAGTGGAAATAAATTTACCTCAGTGCAGGTAAAAGTCAAGACTTGGAATTCAGGGAAGTAACCTGGACTAGAGCTATATATCCAGGCATTAAATGCCATAAGTTTATGTGTTAAATTCGCAAATAGAAGCTATAATGTAGATGAAATCACCAAAGACGAGAATGGAGACGGCAAACTGAGGACTGAATTTTGCAGAAAGTCCACATTTAAGGGGCAAACGGAAGAAAAAATGGTAAATAAAGAGGGAGTGGCAGGTGAGGAGGTAAGAGAATCAGAGTGTGAGGCTTCACAGACGCCCAGGGAAAGCTGAGTTCCAAAGGAAGGGCAGGGTGACAGGCAAGAGCTGTAGGGAGGCCAAGGATGGGAAGACGGAAAGAACATCTACCATGGATTGGACCTGCAGGGAACTCAGGGATGAATTAGTCAGGGGTC
The DNA here is from genome assembly GCF_963455315.2 of Globicephala melas. Classification (NCBI taxonomy): domain Eukaryota; kingdom Metazoa; phylum Chordata; class Mammalia; order Artiodactyla; family Delphinidae; genus Globicephala; species Globicephala melas. The sequence continues at coordinate 35,072,168 of NC_083333.1, forward strand.
AGGTCATCTTTGAGTTTCTTCAAAACCAGAGATACAGAGCAGTTTCAGAAGCAGAGGGATAGAAGTCAGGTTTCCAGGCTAACAAGAAAGTGGGAAATGAGGACATGCAGGCAATTGGTTTAGATCATTCAAAGGAGGAGAGAAACAGGACAAGAGCTCGAGAAGGCAGTGCGTCAAGGTTATTTGCTCGTAAGATCTGGAGGTGCCATGCATCTTTGTAAGCAGAGGGAGAGAAATCACTTACACGCACTCTCACTTACACACTTACACACAGTCTCACACACAGACTCACCCAGAACAGACCCTAGTAGAACACATAAGTTAATCGTATAGTTGAGCTAAGTGGTCAGTAATACTTGAGGTGGTAAGTGAAGGGAGGTGTCCCTAGCATCCTGTGTCTAATCAATATGTGAGGGCAGGAGGTGTCCATTGCTGCCCTTCTGGGCTAATCGGGGGAGAACTGTGAAGAACGTGGGATAACACAAGTGACTTGAATAAAAGGCAAAGTCCAAGTCTGAGTCACAGTCACAGATAGCTGGTCTTGACCAGTGGCCGTGTCAGGTTCTTCCTCTTCCCCACTTCTCTTCTCAGTGCTAATCCCTTTCCTGCTTTCCAGCCCCGGTGGATGAAGTCAAGCTCTCTATCCTGTTGAATGAGGAGGTGGAGTCTGGGAAGCCCATTGTGCTTCGATGCTCTGTGAATGAAGGATCTAGTCCCATCACATACAAGTTTTACAAAGAAAAGGAGGGCAAACCCTTCTACCAAGTCACCTTGAATGACACCCATGCCATTTGGCACAAGCCAAAGGCTAGCAAGGAGCAGGAGGGACAGTATTACTGCACGGCCTCCAACAGAGCCAGTCTCTCCAAAAATGTCCTCCAAAGCAACACCCTGACAGTCAGAGGTGAGTCGAGGTCTCAACGGCAAAATGTCGTGTGAGCTCCAAGGGCAAGGCTAGAAAAGCACTTGTCAGAGGAAGTGGGTGGGAGTTTGGTGCATTTTACTGAGGGGTAAGGGAGCAGCACATTTGCCAGGCTCTTTGGTTTCAGGTAATAAAAATCCACTCAAATTAAGTATAAAAGAGGAATTGATTATTATAAGGAATTAGAAGTATTTCACACAGTCCTAATTACAAATTCTCGGTGGAGAGACACCAGCTTGGGTCAAATGTGCGCCCATGGACCACCTGTGGTCAAGAGGGGTGGGTCATACAGAACAGACATGGTTTTAGAGAAGCCCACCTATGTGGGCAGAGGGTGATTTATGGAGAACGAGGAAGGGTGAACAGACACCCTATGAAGAGTCTCCTTCAGTCCTGTGGTCCTTTCAGACCATCACTGACTCGTTTTATAGCAGAAACAACTATTTCTGCCCCTCCTATGAACACAGAGTCCCTCAGAGGTAGATGCTCAGTGAAAGACATCAGTTACAAGGATATAAAAATCAGTCTTATTTGCTGCTTAGAGCTGATGTTATTTCTTGCTGGCAGAGGAAAAACTGATCGATTTAAAATTTTTTTGCACTTCCAGTCTATCTCGCCCCCTGGAAGAAAGGACTTATCGCAGTGGTTGTCATCGGAGTGATCATTGCCACCTTGATACTTGGGGCCAGATGCTATTTTCTGAAGAAAGCCAAGGGTGAGCACAGTCCTTTCATTCCATTCTGACAGGCTGCCCTGCCAGGGAACCTGTCACGGATGTGAGGGGTTTCAGCCTCACGGGAGGCGAGTGCTCTGCTCCAGTGAGGGTCGAGGACATGTGCCTGATGACAGCCGTTTTCCTCCTGGGGGGTCACCTTGATAACCAAAGATTTTGGCTTTGGTGGGTGTGGAGGTTTTACTGCCCCTGGATTTAGCTAGGCAGAAGTGAAAGCAATTGGTTTCTTAGTTGGGCTCCCCAGAAAAGATGAATTTGGGGGGAAGTTGCATCTACATGTGGTCAGAAGCAGCCCTTCGTGTGGATTTGGCAACATCTAGTCCTACAGTTGGTAGAGTTGGGCATGAGTGGAGACACCCACACACGCTGAATGCCTCCCAGTTAATCTTCTGGTTGTGCCACGATTTCTACCCTGTGCTTGGGGTTAGCCATGTGTGGAGGGAAGCCAGGATTACTCATGGACACTCAGAAATCAGAGTCAATTAAGCAAGATGCAAGCAAAAGGGCTCAGCACCGGTAAAGTCTGCAAAAATTTTGGGGGGATAAGACGGGTTGCTTATCCCTGTTGGTGCTGCTGCCTGGGATGGGATGAGACAGATGGGATGAGGAGGGTTTTTTCCTAAAGCAGGAAAGGGGCAGCCCCCCTGGGAAAACAGTCCTAAGGCTGAGTCTGGCCTTGGCCTCAGGCCAGTTTGGAATTAAAAGCTCGGGGATTGATTAAGCCTTTACTTTTGGAGATGGTCTTGAAGCAAAGAGACAGTTGCCCGTTTATCTGGCTCATCTGGTTCCTGTGCTGTTGTCTTCCTCTCCGTCACATTCCATGATGGGAAGTTGCTTCTGGCTAAAACAGTCGAAATGTCAAATTTCAGGGAACATGATGTGAAATCTCTTGGTATAAGACCAAGAGAAGACCTGCTTCGTTTATTTTCCTTTTTAAAAAAGTGCGAATATATTTGGCTTTCTGTTCTCTCTTTTTATGGGTATTCAATCTTCAAACAAGTCAAATATGGTTGAAATGAGTGTTCCTGTCTGATATGGTTGTGGGTTCTTGATACTGACTTTGGTTCTTTTCTTTGTCTTTCAAAGCCAAGCAGATGCCAGTGGAGATGTCCAGGTCAGTGTGCTTGGAAGAGGGGTGGCTGTCCTATGGGTGTGGATAGACTTGTCTGGAGGGATTCCTGTCATTAGGAAGTTTTCAGTGGTTCTTGGCAAACTCAGAAAAATTAGGACCTTGGGTGTGAGCGGTGTAGGGGTGTGTGTGTGTGTGTATGCGTGTGTGTCTGTGTCTCAGTGGAAGATTGCCAACTGTCCTTCATGGGAAGGAATGGCTTTATTCTGAGGTCATGTCCTGTCTACACTTTTCCTTATGAAATTATAATGGTAGGTGGAATTTAAAATGTTTTTACTTACTTGGCAAAATAGAGTTGCCTTAAAAATGGTTGTACTATTTTTACTGTTCTTGAGATCTAAAATCCCAAAGCATGGAAACTATCGTTCTGTTCCTGAAAGAAACAATAGCACAGGATGAGGAATCCCCTCCCGACATGGGATTCACCTCATAAAGGACTCCTCATGTTTGTGCGCCCTTTGGCCCGGACACTTATTTCAACAGCAAAAGGGTTTTTGTCAAATAATCATAGAGCTGAAGAAAGCATTAGTTCCAAATGAGAGAGTAAAACTTTCCTCACTTCAGAAAACTCTTCCTGATTTTCTCATGCTCTTTCCTTGATTATTTTGTTGGTTTGGAGTTAGAGCCAAAAAAATGTTATTTCTTTTTCCTTTTTAAATTTCAATTTAAGGCCAGCAGCACCACTTCTGAACTCCAGCAATGAGAAGACGTTGTCAGATCCCAACACTGAAGCCAACAGACATTATGGTACCGTCATGGTTTTGTGCAGTTGTTAAGAGTTTTTCCCAACTTGCTCTACACTCTCCTGTCCCTCTGAGAAGCAGAATCTATGGGCGGTGGGGTGAGGTTGGAAGGGAAACTCTGGCTTCAAGCTGGGACACTTAATCTAATCAGTCATTGGGTGGTGAGCTAACAAGCAAAACAAAAGTGTAAGAAGAAAGGCAGAACATTGTGCTCTAATTTCACCACCTTCTAAATATCCCAAGGAATGAAAGGTGGAGAATAATTATAATGCTGTGGACACCCGCGTGGGTTCTCTTCACACACTGGACGCTGTGCAAGTGAAATCATTCTTCATTTGTAAGAGAGAGACCAGCTATCAAATGAAGGCATTGGGGGCTTCCCTGGTGGCGCAGTGGTTGAGAGTCCGCCTGCCGATGCAGGGGACACAGGTTCATGCCCCGGTCCGGGAAGATCCCACATGCCGCGGAACAGCTAGGCCCGTGAGCCATGGCCGCTGAGCCTGCGCGTCCGGAGCCTGTGCTCCGCAACGGGAGAGGCCACAACAGTGAGAGGCCCGCGTACTGCAAAAAAAAAAAAAAAAGAAGGCATTGGTAAAACATCTTCTCAGGTGGAATTATTTATTGCAAACACAAGGCAGTCTCATTTCAAACTTGCCCCAGTGGGAAACCAATTTAAAGATCCCACTGTTGATAGAGGCATTTAAAAAAAGAAAAAAAGAGTGGTACAATAATGGAATACCTGGTTGTGAGGTTTATCACAGCTTGAGAGTCAGATCTATAGGGTGGGGAGCCAATCCCAGGTGTTCTTAATCCCATTATGTCTGTGAGAAAATTGTTCACACCTTTTAGCAGGGGTGTTGTCTGTTTCCCAGAGGGGGCCATGATTAAATCACACAAAAAGTTCTGTCCCAGACAGTTTTGGGAATTAAACACTGATGTTCTTTTCTTTTTTTTTAATTTATTTATTTTTGTCTGCATTGGGTCTTTGTTACTGTGCACGGGCTTTCTCTAGTTGTGGCGAGTGGGGGGCTACTCTTCGTAGCGGTGCGCGGGCTTCTCACTGCGGTGGCTTCTCTTGTTGCGGAGCATGGGCTCTAGGCACGCGGGCTTCAGTAGTTGTGGCATGCAGGCTCAGTAGTTGTGACTTGCAGCCTCTTGAACACAGTCTCAGTAGTTGCGGCACACAGGCTTAGTTGCTCCACAACATGTGGGATCTTCCTGGACCAGGGCTCGAACCTGTGTCCTCTGCATTGGCAGGCGGATTCTTAACCACTGCACCACCAGGGAAGTCCCCTGATGTTCTTTTCTAATTCTGTAACATCGTCGCACAAAATAAAAACTTTTTAGAATACACCTTTTACAGGGCATTCCTGAGAAATCTTTTGAGAAATGAGCAATTCCTATAGTACTGAATCATAAACTTTTTAAAAAGTAAAATAAAACATATGTCGTAATAAGAGTAATGTGCCAATAAAGAGAAAAGAGCAAATATGTCATTGAAGAAACTACATTTGGAAAAGTTTGGTGAATATTTAGCAAAAAGCAATCCAGTGCTATAGAGAAAATACCTCTTTGTGGTATAAAGTGGGTTCTGTTGGTAATTTGTATTTATACTTAAGAACAAAAATATGATATTCTAAATTAAATGCTGATAAAGACTTATATTAAAATAGAATTTCCTCCAAATTTCCAAAGTGCAGGAAATACTCCAATTCTTATTATATTTTCTCTGCATGGATTATTTCAGTTTATAAATGTATGTTAGTAATCACAATAGTAATTTGTAAATACGTAATGGAATGGAATGGAAAACCATGTGTTCTTCAGCAGTAATATTTGTAACACTTGAAAGAGTTCTTTTTAATAAAGAATAACTTGATAAAAAAGATCAAAAAGATTTTGCTCCTGCCCAGGTGGCAGCCTGGAGATATTGCAATATCTTTAAACCATGTTCTCATGGATCCATTTCTCCAGCTGAATGATACTGGTCCACTAGTATCCTTCATGTTTGTGGTCACTGGCTCACCCCTTCTAGAATTAAGCTTAATTTCTTCTGAGCTTGCTTCTAGTGAACAATTCTGAATTTTGAACAACTCATAAGTAGCCATGTCCCTCCCATGCGATGGTGGGCGTCATACCGGTTTTAGAAAGAGACCAGGCAGTGGGTTGGATGGGGCCCAGGGCCACCAGGAGGGTATTCGGACCCCAGCTACACTGCTGGTTGCCAACTACACTGAAGAATTTGGGCTTGACTCCTTTTGTTAGTGGCACTGAGTTTTCTAAAATTTATATAGAAAACTAGGAATTCCACTGTCACTCATCCTGTTATTTTTCAACTAGGTTACAATGAAGATGTTGGAAACCATGCAATGAAGCCATTAAATGAAAATAAAGGTAATCATCTATCTAACTTTTTAAAAATTAGAAACCTTTGCTTTTATATAAAAGACCCCTAGGAAAAGAACAAAAGCTGTTAAGGCCTGTGGCTATTTCCTCATGTCTCTTAAATGGAGATGCCTATTGCTTTCTCCAAAGATGCTGTCGTGTTTCTTGTTACTTGTCTTAAAGATAAGCAGCAGTGCTATTTTATTTTATTTTTTATAGTGTATTTTTCATTTTTTGGTTTTTTCTCATGTATTTTTCATTTTTATTAAACATGTAGATACGAAGTAATATTTATAAGTTACGTATAAAACATAAACAATAGCAATTCAATAAATAACTGCATACCCATCATCCTTTAAAAAAAAAGAACATTTCCACTACCTTTAAAGTACCCTGAGTACTTCTTCCCACCCCAGCCTCTTAACACTTTCTTTGCCAGCTTTATTGAGATATACTTGACACATAACATTGTGTAAGTTTAAAGTGTACAACATGATGATTTGCAGTAATGCTATATTAAAAAACACCTGTGACTCTACTATCCAAGAGAAGGGAGATCCTCCTGACTTATTTCGTAGCCCATTCTGAATCAGGAAGTTCCATTCTGGGTGTAACTTGATTTCCTATGTGTATGCCTCATACTCTCAAAGCAGTTTGGGGCTGGGGACCCCGTTCCCCATTTCCTGAGATCCTTTCCATCTTGGAGAAAGCGTTCTGTGCCTGTGGCCTTGGAGAAGTCTTTTATAGTTAACTGCTGTGGCCGATGCCGGCTGTTTTCTGTATCTAATGAGCTTTACAAGTCCTCACACTGTGGTAACAACGGGACCTGAGCCGGAGGGTCCTTCCACATCCCGGGAGTGCAGGCCTCCTCATTACCTCTCCCAGCCTGAGTTTTCTCGCCCACTTAGAATGGAGTTAAGCCTGCATCCAGCTTCCCTGTTAAAATACAGACTTCTTCGATCACTTGAATAGAAATCTCTACTGTGGTCCGAGACCCCCCAAGGAGACTCTGTCTAACCGCAGGCTGCTGTGGTTCTTTCGAGCAGAGCCTCTGACCTTGGACGTGGAGTACACTGAAGTGGAAGTGACCGCCCCTGAGCCTCACAGAGGTAACACCATCACTCAAGGGATTCCCCATGTTTTACTGTCTGCTTGGGTGTAGATGCCAGGGTGGGCTGTGCCGTGGCCCCCGGACAAGAATCTAGTCACCCTCATCACTCAGAAGGGAGGTGGTCTGCAGACAGATGGGCTGGACATACCCAAGGCAGGAGCAGTGACACCCACCCAGGTTTGGAGGTGTAAAATTTCATTAATTATTATTTATCATACTAGTAATGATGGCTGCGTTTTATTGAGCAATTACTAAGTGCTAAGAAATGGGTCTGTTGAGAGACTTTTAGCAGGCAGCCTCACTCCTGGGTGTTTGGGCATCCTTCCAGAGGTAGCCCCCTTGGCCCAATCTAGCACCTTCCTTAAAAAGTTGCTTTCAGACTGAGCTTGTATAAATGAAATGTGCAAGGGGATGAAGGGGCTTGGCTATTTAAAGGGACAATTGGGTAAAGGCTTTTGAAAGCACGGACTCCCTCTGCATGTAAACAGTGGCACCATCATTATGCTTCAGGCTTTGTTTTTATTGTGTGGTTCTCTTGGGCACACTGCCCTGGAGAAAGCCCCTAGCTCTGGTCCTGCACTGGGGAGACTGACTCAGGGTGGGTCAGTCCACAGCAAGCACTAGAACGTCAATCTCAGCTGCTTCGGGCACCACAAAAAAAACAGGCACATCCTCCTAAACCTCCTTAGTTCCCGCAGAGGCTGCCACACAAAGGAAGCAGCCACCCGAGCCTTCCTGCCCTGCTGGGAAGCTCGTTAGGGCTGTTGCTGTGCATCCCCCTTCCTGCTGAGGCTGAGGCCAAGCTGCATCCACTCAGCCTTGCAGGCCCGGGGCTGCTTTGCAGACCATGCCTGTGTAGCCTCAGCCAGAGCCACGTGGTGATGGCGTTCTCTTGTCACCTCTTGCTCCATGATCTGGAAGGAGTTTGGGGTTCCTTCCTTCTTCCCTTGCTTAGCACGGTTCTAGGTACCATGTCTGCAGATGTGTCCGTGGGACCTTCCAGGCAGGGCCGTCCCCTGTAGCCCCTGGGGCTGGGTGCTGCACAACAGGGCCACCATGCCCATAGTCTACAGTCAGCATGGCCCCTGCAGTTGGTACTGCCTGATCTGCACCACTACACAGGGCATCCCAGTTCCAAGTCTAGACTGGACGGGGCAGGGGTGGGGGCCACGGCCAGCCTGAAGTTCTCTTTCTCTTTACTTCATGGTAAAGTGATTTGCTTGTTGGGTTAGCAAATTATGGGCGCATGATGGACCAGCCCCAGTGCAAGCAGCAAAGGTACATATGTGGTCCCCTTCTCGTGGAGGTGTAGCCCCTGAGGGAGTCAGGAAAACAAGGAACCGATGAGCAGATAGTATCAGGTTAGAGTCAGAGTTTGCAGGAAGAGTGGGGTGTGGTGGAAGGCCTGAAAGGTGATGCCTTTTCTGGCTGGGTGGTCCCAGAAGGCCTGTGTGAGGGGTGGCAGGACAGTGGGTGGTGGCCTAGAGCTTGGCCCATTTAAAGACCTGAAAGGAGACCTTAAAGGATCCTTAAATGACTCTTTCTGGTCCTTAAATGTCTGCAGAGAGGGCGAGAGGGAGTGGAGGCAGATGAAGCTGGGAGGACCAGGCGGGGCCCAGGGACTGCAGGGCCGCTGGCGTTCTCTTTTTGTTCTAGTCTCAGTGGACTGGGGGCCTTTGGAAGCCTTTAAGCAGCGAAGTGACAAGTTCCAACTTCCTTCTTTTAAAAACGATCCTTGTGGCTGGTGTGGAGGACGGATTAAAGGGAACAGAAGTGGAAACCGGGCAAGAGGGGATGAGGATGGAGCCAAAGTGCTGGCAGTGGATAGATTCTGGATAGATGTTACAGACAGACCGCAGTACTGGATGAAAAATTCGTGGCCAGGATGGGAGAGACAGAATGACTACATGTTTCTTGACCAAACAACCACATGGATGGTCGTGATGCCTGCCATTGGGAGGCACAGGCTCATGGGGAGCCTGGTTCGGTTGGGTTAAATTTGAGAGCCCAGGAGGAGACAGCGCAGGGGTCTTGGTGCTCAGAACCAAGTGTGGGCGGGCTCTGGCCGATGGGACTTTAGGGTGCTCCTCGCCGGCCTTCCCTGGTCCAGCCTGAGCCCCTCCATCACCATGCATCGTGGGTGCCGTCCCACAGGTAACAGCTTACTTCCTCCTAAGGGGGCTTCAGACTTGGAAGGAAAGGGGAACCACAGCAAGAGGGCAGGGCTGAATGTGTGTGGGAAACCCCACTGCCCTCCATGCCCCACTGTGCTCAAGCAGAGAGCGATTGCCCTGGGTTCTGGCCTCTCGGTTCTGATACCTGTCCCAGAGGGCCGGGCCCCACCCTTACCCTGCTGCCGGCTGGGCCCGGGCAAGGTGGAGTTATGAGGGCTGTATGTGAGGCCTGGAAGGCTTTGGATTGAAGGAAACTGAAGCAGGAAGAAGGAAGCAAGGTTTTGTCCTTGGAAAAGCATCCGTTTTCCATTCCTTTGGGGATGTTTCCACGTTAGCAGCGTCTGGTTTTCTTTTTCTTGCTTGAAGGTGGGGAGCGGTTGAAGGGAAAAGAGAACCCCTGGGACCGGGCGAAGCAGGGGTGCTTCCCTTTGCCAAGCTCTGTACCTGCAGGGTTGTAACCAGCCGGGTCACCTTTCCCCAGTCTGTACAAAGGTGCTGAGTGGGCCGCAGGGGCCTCAGCAGAGCTGGACTGAAAGTCACTCGGGTGGAAATGGAGAGTTTCTAGGGGATTCAAGTTGTTTTCTGGACCCAGCCTCCTTGGCAGCTGAGGGACAGTGGGGGAGAGCGGCCTGGCCCAGGATGCCGTCCCCCTGTTTTCTCATGGGTGGGGAGTGGGGCATTACTAGATGAGGGCCAGACTTTGTGGGTTCAAGGCCAGTGGTGAGTCCACTTGACCTGGTCTTGGCCAACCCAGTTCCCTGTCCTCAAGGCCTCCCTCCTCTACAGATGGGATGGAGGAAGGAGTGGGGACCATGTCCAGCTCTAACGTGGCTGGCAGCTGACCAAGTGGTCACTTGGAGGTGGAGGAGGGGTGGGAAGGAACTCGTTAAATCCTGGTCTGCTGCATGTTTGCTCTGAGACTAACTGCTGGGAAAACCCCATGACGTTGAAGCCATCTCTTTCTCTGTTAACAGAGAAAAACAGAAGCCAAAACAAAGCCCATCCGGAAACATCCCTGGCAGCAGAGACAAACAGCCTGCTGGCCTGGTTTAGTCGTTAGCAGGCAGCTGCTGCCTCGGAGCAGCGGGAGGAGGGGCACTCTCAGTGAGCTGCAAACCCCGTCCCCTGGCCGGGCGGAGCCAGGAGGGCAGTGGGGGAAACTGCTGGGCCAGCTGCAAATCTGGCAACTCAACCAAGAAGTGAAACCATCCTGCTGCCCTGGCTGATACACAGAGTTATGAGGTGAAAGGGAGTTGAGTGCAGCTCCTTGGGTCCAGAGGGTGTCAGAGCGTCCCCAAGGTGACCAGAGGTCTACCCGCCACCCCTTATGTGCCTGGGGGTGGTGGAGCTCCCAAGGGTGTCCAGGGCCCCAGGCTTGGCCGCGCAGTCCCTCCCCTCCATTCCCTCCCCTCCATTCCCTCCCCTCCATTCCCTCCCCACGCCCCCAGCTCCCACTGTGAAGGAGGATGAGTTGGCAGGGCCCCCAGTGCTCCTGGTATGCAGTGTCCTAGAGCGTTTGTCACAGCATTGTTTGCATACCATCCGCCCCACGGCCCGGAGCTTCCGAAAGCTGGAACCAGGTCCCCGGTCACCTTTTCCTCTTCCACAGTGCCCAGCACACAATAGGTGTTAGGACTATGTTGAACGAGTGACTTGCCCATGCCTGACATTGAGCAGAGTCCCTTAGTGATGCGGTAGAACCCCCAGTAGATAGGGGAGTTGCTGGAGCTTCCCTCTGCACCTTCAGATCTGCTGCCGTGGAGAGTGGAGAGTGGTGAGGGCATCTCTGCTGTGCTCTTAGAGAAAGGCAGGTGTCCCAGCAGGGGGTGCCTGGTATCTCAGCCACTCTGCTGAGTACCAACTGCTATTCGGTGCCCTGGGGGGAGTCGCTACGATGCCTTCTGCAAGGTCCTGGCACCCCAAGTGCCCCAAGTACAGCTGTCTATCTGAACTGCCACCCAAGCTTTCTCCTGCCATTTAGATCATGACATAAGAACCACGACCACGTAGTGTGTGACGAATGACCGTGATTTTAATCCTAAGACCTAAAACTTCAGGGATCAGGCTGATCATGCCAAGAGCCTCCTGAAGGTTGGAGTCTGAGACAGAGACACCCGCAGGGACGTTGACTGTTGTCTTCACTGTCCCATCAACCTTTACAGGCGCCCCAGGCAGCTGTGCAAAATCTGGGATCGGGAGGAGCACAAGACCCGGGCGCTGCCCTAGAGGGCGTGGGGCCCGCCAGGGGAGATGCTTGTGGGGGCGAGTCGTGTCAGTGTGCCGTGGGCGCCCACGTAACTGCCCAGGGCACAGGGAAGGGGGGAGTGTGTCAGGGAGTGTGTAGGTGTGTGAGGGTATGTGCACCCAAGTGCAGGAGCGAAGCTTGTCCTGGGGCTTGGAGGATGAGGAGGAACGGGGCAAAGCAAAAGGGCCGTGCAGACAGCGAAGGAGTGTGTGCAGGACCAGGGCATGAGAGAGGGGAGCCTGGTGAGTCGAGGGTATCTTGGTGTAGTTAGAATCCGTGTACGTGCCCTGGCCATCTGCCACTGAGGAAAACGACATCCACGTGGCACTGACCGTGGCGGCAGGAAGCATCACCCAGTCTGGGGTTCCGTTTCCCGATTTATAGAGAGAGAATGCTGGCCACACGGCATCAGGCAGCTTTCTACAATAAGGCTTCCTGGTCCTTTGTGCAGGTGAGAGGGAAGTGGCGGGCTGCATCCCCTGAGGGTCTGTGTGTGTAAGTGCATGTAGATGCACCATGAGCGTGTGTACGTGTGTGTGTACATAACCTGTGTGTGTACGTCAGCTTAAACAGATGGCTGTACAGGGGCTCTTTGTCTCTCAAACCACTGAGGCTCCTCTGGGTGTAATCCACACCCTAAGTGGGTCATCTTGTCTGTTGTTCAGAAAGGGTCCAGACCAGAGGATCTGAACCCTGTCTGCATATTAAAATCCCCTGGGAAGCTCTTAAAAACACCAACACCAGGGCCCACCCTGGACTAATTCAATCGATCTGCAGTGAGGCCCGGCTTGCTGACATTTGAAATCAACCAGCCCAGTTGTCTAGAGTTGTAACTGGGCCCCAGCTTATCCTTAGAGTCACAGATGATACCCAGGCTCTAACCCTGACCTTGGGTAATTGGGAGACCCTAACCCAGCCTCCTGAGAGGGGCTGGCAGAGCAGCTGGACAGAGGGACACAGTGGCAGAGGAAGAGGGATGGGGCCACCGAGCTGGAGGCTACAGGTCTGTGCTGGGGGTACCTCTACCTGCGCCCCCTAGGTCCAGGGGTCCCACAGTGGCCTGTTGGCCTCATACTTCTAGGCTGAGAGTGATGCTGGAGGGACCATGATCTTCTAAAGCCGGGAAATGGCCCGGGCTCAGTAGTGACAGGGATTCCAGGGGCTCCTGGAGATGGGCACTCGTGGGGTGGGTAGTGGGGTACAGCCTTGCCTGGGAGCCTCCGACATTTTCCTGCTTCAGCAGTGAGCTGACCTGGTGCCCAGAGGCAGTTGTTGACCTGTGCTTGGTCCCTTTCCAGGTCTGGGAACAAAGGGCACGGAGACAGTGTACAGTGAAATCCGGAAAGCTGACCCCGGTGAGTGAGGGCCCCTTAGCTCCCCCAACCGGGGGTTGGGGGGAGGGCGCTTCCCGCAAACTCATCCATGGGGTCCTGGGAGTGGGCAGGGGAAAGAAGGAGCCAAGGCAGCCAGAAAGGGTGCCAGAGTTTTTAACCCTCTCTTCCCCACCACACTTAAAATGTGGCCACAGGTGACGTGTACTATTTATTTAGTCGATGAACACTTATTGAGTGCTGGCTGCATGCCAGGCAAACAGAACCTTATACCTTCACACCCAACTAACGGCCAGGTGGACCAAAGCGTGTCCTGGCACCCCTGTGTGCTCATGAGATGCCCAGCAGCCTCCCGGGCACTCCTGACCCCAAGAGAAGCAGCGTGGCCCTGCCTGTTCTCAGGTGCCAGCCAGGGGCCCCACCTGCTCCTCACCCGGGCCCTGGTGCACTGGGGCTCCCGAAGGTCTTAGGCAAAGTCGGTGCTTTGCTTTGAAGACGTTCAGTAGCTTCAGCCTTTCTGGGAGCACGCCGACTTTGGGGAAGGGTGTATGGATCTACTTCCGCTTCCTTTGATTTCAGCCCGGACCCCACTTCATTTCCCATTTCCACTGCTTCCTCATGGAGAGATTCCCTGGGACTGAACAGACACGGAACTGGGGATGCTCCCAGCAATCTCATTTTTTGTGTAATTATTCTATTCTATTCTCATGAAATGAAATCCACAAAGACCACTTTTATTTTTTTATCTTTTTTTTTTATTGAAATCAAGTCGATGTACAATATTATGTAAGCTTCAAGTGTTCTACCTAGTGGTTTGGCGTTTGCGTACATTGTGAAATGATCACCACGATAAGTCTAGTAACCATCTGTCCCCATACAGAGTTATTACAATATTATTAGCCATATACCTTATGTGATATATTATATCCCCATGACTTATCTTTTTATATAACTGTAGGTTTGTTACCTCCTAATTCCCTACACCTATCCCCCATCCTCCTCCCTTCTGGCACCAACAGTTTGTTCCCTGTATCTGAGTCTGTTGTTTTTTTTTTTTGCGGTACGTGGGCCTCTCACTGTTGTGGCCTCTCCCGTTGCGGAGCACAGGCTCCGGATGCGCAGGCTCAGCGGCCATGGCTCACGGGCCCAGCCGCTCCGCGGCATGTGGGATCCTCCCGGACCGGGGCATGAACCCGCGTCCCCTGCATCGGCAGGCGGACTCTCAACCACTGCGCCACCAGGGAAGCCCTCTGAGTCTGTTTTCACACAAAGACTACTTTTAAATTCTGAAAATAAGTCACAACCCAAAGGGCATAAACATTCCAGGGGAAAATAGTCACTATGCAGATATCTTGCTTTGTACAACAAACCTCTACTTAAGTGGATTCTTTGAAAGGGAATTATTAAAACAGGCTGGAAAACTTTGATAAAGCCTGGCTACCCCAAGGATGGTCCACAGACAGGTAGCAACGATCTCAGGCCCAAACCAGACTCACAGGGTCAGAATCTCCAGAATCTGAACTCCCAACAAGGTCCCACATATTTCTTTTTTTTTCTTTAATATTTATTTATTTATTTTGGTTGTGCCAGGTCTTAGTTGTGGCCTGTGGGCTCCTTAGTTGCAGCACGCAGGCTCCTTAGTTGTGGCATCCGAACTCTTAGTTGCGGCACGCATGTGGGATCTCGTTCCCTGACCGGGGATCGAACCCGGGCCCCCTGCATTGGGAGCATGGAGTCTTATCCATTGAGCCACCAGGGAAGTCCTGGTCCCACGTATTTCTGATGCTGCCAATATTAGAGAAGCACTGTCTTACCTGAAGAGCCTACTTGTTATCTGAACTAGGAATCACCCCTTAACTAATCTTTTTAAAAGTGGTATTTTCATGGGTAGAGCAGAAACTCAGCCCCATGGAGAACTTGACTGAATGATAATTTGAAAACCATTTCCTGGGGAATTCTTGGCTTCAGTATCTCATTTTGCATTCTCAGTCTATTCAGAGCTAGCAAAACGCAAATTTAGAAATAGGCTTCCTCTGTTCTTCCAGTGTAACAGAAAGCTGAAGCTCAGATCAGGTTCAAGGTTGGTCCTGATGGGTAATTGTGTAAAAATGCCCCCTTTGCTTTCCTCGTGGTGGTCCCTGAGATGGTTCGCTTTCAGTCGCTTTGGTTATGCAAAAACTCACGTTTATTAAGCACTTGCTGTTTGTGCTAAGTGGTCTATATTACATTATCTCTTTCAATCCTCCACAGTAAATCCCATTTTTCAGATGAGGATCCTGAAGCATAGAGGGCTTAAAACAGTTCCCCACGGTTAGCGTTAGTACACCAGAACTGGCCCACCCCAGAGCTGGATTCCATGCTCCTGATCATTGAGCTGCCTTTGGTTTGGGGAAGGGAAGCTGGTGAAGTGTGGAGGCCACAGGGAACCCCGGCTACAGGAGGCCGGGGAGGGGCGGGGGGCGGGCTGTGGCCACCTGAGGCCACCCCTGGAGGCCCCATACAGTTGGTGAAGGCCACGCCCAGTGTGGATTCCAAAGGGCTTGTGTTAGGGACCCTGCAAATTAGCCTGAAAAAAGACAGATTAACAAGAAAAAAGCAGTGAGAGTAACTCGGTGGAGTGGGGTGAGGGAAGCTCCCGGAAGCCTTCCTTCTGCATCCGTTGATGCTCATTTGCCTCTAGCTCAAAATAACCCTTATGCCAAAGTGGCATGTTTGGGGGTGGCATATTCTGGTTTTCTACTCTGCTTCAGGGTAGCTGTTCAAGTGGGTTCTCTCAGTTTCCCCAGGCTGGTTCTAGATGCCTGAGTCCCCAGTCCCCGGCTGTTGGAACCTGACTGCTCCGGCTGGCCTCAGGCTGGAACAGACCACAGGCACCATAGAACCCAACCCGGTAGGGATTTGAGGTGGTAAAGAGCCCTGTTTTGCTGGGGGATATCTGAGCCCCTGTCCTGGTGCTGCCACTTAACAACTGTGCGACTTTGACCAAGAGGCCTGACCTCTCTGTGATGACTTAGTTTCTTCAACTGTTAAATGGAGATGCGATTAAATGAGAAAAGGGGATGAGACGGCGCCGTTTACTCCAAGCATGCAGTCAGTGTATCACCCCTACCATACAGTGAGCATTCAATCCATTTTAGCTGAAAAATGCATGAGGAACTTGAGCCCTAGTGCCTGGCCCAGGGCAAGACTAGAGCCAGCTCCGGACTCCCAGGCCAGGGCATTCCCACTGTGCTATCTGGGCCATTAGGTGTCAGTTGGGGCTTGGGTCTCTCTATAATCTGGTCTGTCATCTGGCAGCCAGCTCCTGCCAGGTAGGTAGAGGGAGCCCTGGGTCTTATAGCCAAAACCACATCGCTGCTGCAAAAGCCAGTGTCCTGGAAGCCAAGGGAGTTCCTGTTTTTGAGCGTTTCCCACTGAGCTGCTGCCCAAGGGGAGGAGGCTGCAGGCCT
The DNA here is from genome assembly GCF_963455315.2 of Globicephala melas. Lineage (NCBI taxonomy): Eukaryota > Metazoa > Chordata > Mammalia > Artiodactyla > Delphinidae > Globicephala > Globicephala melas. Next base: position 35,088,390 of record NC_083333.1, read on the forward strand.
TGGTTGATTCCTCTTCCCTTTTCTTTTTTTTCCTCTGTCAGCCACTCAAAACCACCATAGGGTTGATGGAGGCTCTATTATTATTCCTGCTCTACAGATGGGGAAATGGGCAGAGGTGAAATAGCTTGTGCTGGTCCCAAGGCCAGTGGTGGCAGAGCAGGGACGGAGTGTGGGGAGCCTGGCTGCAGAGTGGCGCACTTCACCACCCTCATGTTTCCCCTGTGTTGCCAAATCAACTGGTTTCCACTTTCATCAGCCTAATTAGAGGATGCAACTCTGTCTACTTTAGAAATTAAGAGTAACAGCCTGGTGTGGTCTGGGTGAGCCTGGGTGAGTCATGGAGCCTCTCGGGACCTCTGTCACCTTCTCTGTGGAATGAGGGGCATGGGCTCGAATCTGGATCAGGGGTTCTCCAGGTTGGTTACAATACAGGTAGACTGGCACCACCTCTGATTCAGTAGGTCTAAGTGAGCTGAGAATTTGCGTTTCTGACAGATTCCCACATGCTGCTGCTACTGGTCTGGGGACACACTTTTAGAACCATTTTCTAGATGCTCTGAGTTCCCTTCTGACTGTACCACTCGATTGGCCGGCAGAGATAACCCAGAAACACTGTATGTGTGTGTGTGTCTGTGTGTGTCTGTGTGTGTGTCTGTGTGTGTGTGTGTGTGTTGAGGGGAGGGTGTGACTCACAATAAAAACAAAGGCCCCGTGAGGGTCTCTGGGCTGGTCTGGGAGCAGGCTGAGCGCAGAGCTGAGTCTTATCTGACTTTTCCTTCTTAGGTTTTTGTTCTTCCCCAACTAAGAAACTTCCCCAGTTTCTCAGTTCCCCATCATCTTCCAACGAGCAGCACTTCAGGGCTGGCTATTTTGGGAAATGGCTCACAGGGCGTAGTTCTGGCTCTTAGACCCCCTTTTTCCCCTGAGTGATGCAAAGGAAAACTGCTCCTCTAGATAAGCAAAAGGGCAACAGGCAGGCCTGCCTCCAAGGAGCAACCCCAGGCGGGGCTGGAGAGGGTGTCAGGGGATCTGGTAGGCCGTGGGAGGCACCAGGTCTTTGCAATCTTGGCTGTAGGCTCTGAGCTCAGCATTTTTTTTTTTTAAACCTGTGGTAAAATATATTGGGTTGGCCAAAAAGTTCATTCGGGTTTTCGTAACATGGAAAAACCCAAACGAACTTCTTGGCCAACCCAACACATAACACTTGCCATTTTAACCATTTTTACATGTACATTTCAGTAACACTAAGTACAATCACATCGTTGTATGGTCATCACCACCATCCATCTCCAGAACTTTTTCGTCTTTCCAAACTGATACTCCTTACCCATTAAATGATAATTCCCCAGACCCAGACCCTGGCAACGACGACTGTTCTACTTTGTGTCCCTGTGAACTTGACTACCTTCAGCTGTTTTAATCTGTCAGATCAGGTGGTTGAATGAATGATCTTAAGTTGCTTTCCAATCATAACATTCAGAGCCTCAGCATCCTGGCGTTTGGAAGGGATGGTCATTTGTCTATGCCTTGGTCGCTCCAGACCCAGGCTCTGGAACATGTCTGTGGTGGGTGGGGACTCAGTCCCTTCTAAGAGTCACTCCCCAGGTCCCTTGGCGCCAATCCTAATCCTCTGCCCACCTTTGACTCCACGTTTGCCCTTCAAATCTGAGTTAAGTCCTGGATCTCAGGGGCCATTTTACCGTGTTTCTGCTGCATTGTGTCAGCCAGAGGCCAGCCTGGGTGGTTCTCTGTACCGCAAACCTCATGGAAAACACCCTTAATAGGAGACCTGGGGGTTGGTCTTGGCTCCGCCCTCATCAGGTTATAAGACTTGGCCCCACCCCCACTGCTATCCCATCAGATGTCAGTTTCCTCACAAGTCCCCACTAAAATTCCCTTGGCCTCAGTGGAGCTGCTGCGGGGTGGATGTGTCAGTGTTCCTCAGGAACGTACGTGGCCCTTGAGTGGATAAGGGCTGTTGTGGACAGGTGGGTTCTATAAAATGAGGAGGGAGGGAGGCATCTCTTCCAACTCATTACCTCCCACTGGGTCTTGACCACAGTCACACACATCTGCTCTTCTGTATTTTTTCATAGTTGAAAATTTATTGGAAAAAAATTTTTTTCTATAAATTTATTTAATTTATTTTTGGCTGCATGCGGGCTTTCTCTAGTTGGGGCAAAGGGGGGCCACTCCTCGTTGCGGCATGCGGGCTTTTCATTGCGGTGGCTTCTCTCGTTGCGGAGCACGGGCTCTAGGTGCGCGGGCTTCAGTAGTTGTGGCTTGCGGGCTCTAGAGCACAGGCTCAGCAGTTGTGGTGCACGGTTTTAGTTTCTCCGTGGCATGTAGGATCTTCCCGGACCAGGGCTCGAACCTGTGTCCCCTGCGTTGGCGGGCAGATTCTTTTTTTTTTTTATTTTTTATAAATTTTTTTTTTTTTTTTTTGCTGTGTTGGGTCTTCATTGCTGCTCCCGGGCTTTCTCTAGTTGCGGCGAGTGGGGGCTAGTCTTCATTACGGTATGCGGGCTTCTCACTGCGGTGGCTTCTCTGGTTGCAGAGCATGGGCTCTAGGCGTGTAGGCTTCAGTATTTGTGGCACGTGGGCTCAGCAGTTGTGGCACGCAGGCTCAGTAGTTGTGGCTCACGGGCTTAGTTGCTCTGCAGCATGTGGGATCTTCCCGGGCCAGGGATCGAACCTGTGTCTCCTGCATTGGCAGGCGGATTCTTTTTTTTTTTCCTCTCACTGTTTTGGCCTTTCCCGTTGCGGAGCACAGGCTCTGGACGCACAGGCTCAGCAGCCATGACTCACGGGCCCAGCCGCTCCGCGGCATGTGGGATCTTCCCGGACCGGGGCACGAACCCGTGTCCCCTGCATCGGCAGGTGGACTCTCAACCATTGTGCCACCAGGGAAGCTCCTGTTGGAAAATTTAAATTCATTATTAATATGTTGTTACAGTGACTCAAGCACAAATGGCATTATGTTTCCTACTCTTAACTATTCCAACACCTGAAATATTCATTTTTAGGAAAATATAAGTACTAATACAGTAGCATACTAGAAAATTTTGATATTAAAGCTTATTTTCCCATTGGAGTTACTTTGCCTTTTTTTTTTTTTTACATATACATGTATCTATTATTTTTCAAATTCTTTTCCCATTTAGGTTGTTACATAATATTGAGCAGAGTTCCCTGTGCTGCTATTCTATTTTGTTGACATACTGCTGAGCTAACACCTTCCTGTCCCAGCAATTAAGTCAGTCTGAGGCGAGGAAACCTCTCGATCTTTGAGCTTTTTCACTTTCCAGCCATTCGATGATTCTTTGCTACATGTTCCCTGCCTGTTAGGGAGGGAGGAGAGGGATGCTCAGAACTTGGAAGACTTTTATCAGAAAGAGACCAAATTGAAGTCAGCCTCAGGAGAAGACAGAGCAAGCCCCAGGGACACTGCCAGAACGGGTGGAGAAAGAGATTCTGCCCCTCACTGAGCTTCAGCTTTCTCAGGGGAATGGAGAAAATGCTGATAATTTCCTCATCATTTAGATCTGCAAGCTTAGCATTTGGGGTTTTTTAAAGTTCTTGTTTCCTTTTCCCTCATTTGCCTGAGGTTAGGGTTTGTCAGCAGTAGCAGCTGTAGTTATGGTTAACGATACGGCTTTTACCAGAAACGGGAAAACTCGTCTGTTTTCGTGCTCCTCAGAAGCAGCCATGTGGATGATCCCCGTAAGTGAGCACTGCAGGAAAGTGATCCAGGTGCCAGTGTGGTACCTCTCTCTCCCAGCCCTTAACGAGAGCCCGTTTACTCCCACCCACGTGGTTTTGGACTTCACGCAGGATAGTCTGTTACTCAGCTGAGCCCTCTTGGTTGAGATGGGGGAGGCGTCTTCGCAGGGTTTTTTCATAGCTTGGTGCTCTGGGCTGTGAGCTGACCTGGAGTCAAAGGCGCCCCCCACCCCACCTCTTCCTCCTCTGCCTGGTGCCAACTAATTCAAGGAAAGGTTTGATTCTTTTCCTCCCCCTTGTGCTCTAGTGCTCTCCTAGTGACAGGAGCTAAAAGAGCTAAACCGTAGCTGGGTAGAGAGCCTCTCCATGAGTCGGCTCACAGTTATCCGTGGCAACGCTCCTCAGCTTCCCTCAGCCTGCTGGAGCCTGGTGTGAACTGGAATTCCCGGCTAGCCAGGGAAGTGTGTATCTTCACTCTGATTCAGCGATGGATGGCTTTACAGTGCCCCAGCTCATCCTGAAAGTACTTTATAAAATGGTTTGCAGTTCATCCAAAGCATAACTTATTAACATATATTTACCCCAGTTTTTAAGGCAGGAGAATAAAGCGGTTTATTATAATTAATTAGCAATGCAGTCAAGTTCTTCCCTATGAAAGAACTAAGGTCTAGGATAAGATTTCCACAGTTTAGGGCAGAGGTTCTCAATGCAAGAGACATTTGGCAATGTCTGGAGACATTTTTGGTTGTCATAATTTGGGGCAGGAGGAGGGGTGCTACTGCATCTAATGGTTGGAGGCCAGGGATGCTGCTAAATATCTTAGAATGCACAGGACAAGCCCCATAACAAAGAACTATCCAGCCCAGAATGTCAGTAGTGCCAGTGTTAAGGAACTCTGGTTTGGAGGAATTCGTTTCCTGTCATTCCTCCAAGACGAGAGCTGGTTTTCCTCCCTAGATGCCCTGTGCCCACCTTGGAGGTATCCTGGGCACATCCCACCTGACAACTAGCGGTTCTGGGGAGAGATGCCAAGTCCTGCTCCAGACACTAACCTATGTCTTTTGGATCAGGCAGGGCCCACCTCCCTCACTCAGCCTCCTTCTTCTGCTTTCTCCTTGCCTGGAATTCAGACTTCTGGGATACTTCTTAAGGGAGCAGAAATCCAGTATACCAAGAGTGACTGGTCATGGAGACGGGACCAAAGAACAGAGGGGCCCTATGCCATGTCCCCTCTGGAAGGGAGAGAAGAGCACTTGAGGACCCGTCCCCACCCATCCTGCGAGACCCAGAGCAAACTAGCCTAGTGGGCACTGCCAGCCTTCCCCCAGGGTGGCATCTCCTACCTCAGAGTGCAAGGTGGTAAAACTTGCTCCATTAAAAAAATATATGGGGGCTTCCTTGGTGGCGCAGTGGTTAAGAATCTGCCTGCCAATGCAGGGGACACGGGTTCGAGCCCTGGTCCGGGAAGATCCCACATGCCACAGAGCAACAAAGCCCGTGAGCCACAACTACTGAGCCCAGGTGCCACAACTACTGAAGCCTGTGCACCTAGAGTCCGTGCTCTGAAACAAGAGAAGCCACTGCGGTGAGAAGCCCACGCACTGCAACAAAGAGTAGCCCCTGCTCGCTGCAACTAGAGAAAAACCCACACGCAGCAAGGAAGAACCAATACAGCCAATAAATAAATAAATAAATTTATTAAAAAAAAATATGGATACTACCCACCAGATTCTGGTACCAAAAAGAAACAAAACAAGTGTGCGTAACTTGGAGCTCCATCCGCATCATCAGCGTACTTGAATTTTAGTATTCTGTGTCCCTGTTGCTTTAGGAAACACAGCCTGAGGCTCTTGCCCTCTTGTGTCTGATTCCAGAGCCCTTGGGGCTTTGGAGGAACGGGAAGCATGGGATCCTTTGGGTCCTCCCAGGTCAGGTTTGGGCTGGGGGTGGGGTGCTGCCCACAGCCTTACTCAATGCGTGGAAGTTTACACAATGGCTCAACTTCTTGGTCGGGCTGATTCATCTATTTGGCCTTTGACGCCTACCTCTGACCCAGCCAGGACAGAAGGGGGCCCCTTAGGAACTCCTGGCCCTGTTCCCTCTAGAGGAGACGCACAATGGAGCTGTGATAAGACAGGGTTTGAGGAGGAAGTAGACTGGTGGAAACAGGATATTTTTAAATTAGAGAAAGAAACAGAAGATTGTGACTCCCGTTGTGACAGTTGTGTCCTGAGACAGCCCAGGATTCAAAGGGACTGGGCTTGAGCTTGGGCGGCACCAAGGCCCCTTGAATTGCCTCTCAAGTAAGACTGAGGATTTGGGAGTGGGGACAGAGTATGACTCTCCACCACCTTTAAGAATGGCAACCAACCCCCAAACCCTCATCTCCTCTTGGGCCTTCCCCAGGCTTCTGTGTCTTCGGAACCGTGTCCATGGTGGGCTATTTGGGGAATCAGCCCCAACATGTAGGCCACTCCCCATTCAGAAACTCTGCTGTTAGTGGGGCCTGGTCCTGTCCAAGAGGCAAATCGTAGCCCTCTCTTGCCTCTTGCCGTGAAAATCATCCCTAACTAATGCAGGCGGGGGTCACGCACCTTCGACGCAATGTCTCCTGTTCTCTTCTGGACATTTTCAGAATGTCCAGCCAGTCCCGGCATGCACCCTGGCAGGAAGACTGTGTGGTCTCCGGATGACTGAGATGAGGCTCCCTGGGCCCTACCCTTCAGACAGCACTTGAACCATATATGCCAAGGGCGTTGGCCTTGTTTGTACTTTCTGCTCCATTTGATCCCACTCCTGGGAATAGACAAACTAGTATGAAATATGGAAATTGCTTTATTCCCAAAGAGGACGTTGGCAGCATTATTTAAAATAGCCAAAACTTGGAAAGCACCTCAACTTAAATGTTGACATTTAAGTCAACAGTGGAACCAGAGATAATTGTTACCTGCTTTCTACTTTTCTGTAGTTTTCAGTTTTTTCCCCTAACTAACAGGTGCTATTAATTCTTAAACAACTGTTTAAAATGTTAAACTAGCTGCCCGGGACTTTATATGCTTGTCACATGGAGCTACAGGGCCCAGGGGAAGCTATCTGTGGGCAAAGGAGCCATAAACCTGGGCACCCGGTGAGCTTGAGGGTCTGGCATCTCCTGCACTGCGCCCCCTCCCTCCCTCTTTATTTGCGCAGCTCCTGAGATGTTGGGCGTGGGGGGTGGGGGGAGCCTAACTCATACTCTGTGTAGCTCACCTCCATGTTACCCTTTGTTTTGCAGATTTCGTGGAAAACAGATATTCTGTAAGTATACATTTCATATGCACTATTTTTTTTAAAACAGTCCATCGAACAGTGAAATATTTCCAGACTCACCCAGGTTCTGCAGCCCCAGCAATGACACCCGTAGACTAGCCTCGTCTGTTTTAGACCAGGAGCCTGGGCTCCTCTGACTAGCCTGGTCATCAGGCTAGCCAGGTTTTCTAGGCCAGCTGTGATTTTGAAATTCTCTCCTACTGTTTCCATCATTATGACTCAGCCCACTTGTGAAGGGAGAGCCTGGAAGTCCCCCGCAGGGTTGGGAATCTAGGGCTCTCAGCTCCAGATGAGCAAAGTCCACATTTCCTCTGAGTCTAGGTCCTTGGAGGTGAGGCAGATTCGGGGGGTGTACTTGGAGAAGAGAAGCGTCCAACAGTCACCCTCACACACCAGGCCCTCTGCTGCAGGGGACACACAAGGTCTTTGATCCAGTGAGGGAATCAGATGAGTTTTCTTGGCTGAGAAAGCAAAGGGATAACAGCTACTCCAGAAGCCATGGAAACAGAGAACAGAGGTACTTTGTTCTGCCTGGTTAGTGGTCTCTTCCCCAAGGAGGGGTCATTTGGATGGGCCATGAGGAGTGAGCGGGTTCCAGCAGCGTCCAGGTAGAAAGATCATCAGGGGCAGAGGCGTGAGGGTTGGAGCAGTCTCTAGCAGCTCAGAATGGGAGCAGACAGGGGTGCCGGTGACAAGGGCTAGGGGAAAGGTAAGTTAGGGCTTGCTTGGGAAAGACTCCAACACCTCATTATGAGGTTTCATTCTGTAGGAAATAGAGGGTTTAGGAAGCTGCCACTTGGCAGATGGGAATGTTTAAAAGAAGTGCAGAGGCCCAAGTTCAAGTTTTGCGAAGACCCATTTTCCCCTATCTTCCTACTCCCAACCTTTTTATGAGCTACCCAGCAGCACAAGAGTTAACTAACTGGGCAGCTAACGTCTTAAGAAATGAGGGATTTGTCTCGCAAACTGCTTCTTTAAGGTCTGGGAAGAACTTTCAGCAAGATTGCCTGTAGCCCTTCCAATGGGCCCCCAGCTTCCTTTGTTTTGCCCGAGTCTGAATTCTTGTAAAACAGAGAACTCATTATGCCTTTGACAGACAGGAAGCCGCTGACATTCTTTTTATGGAGGAAGGCTATCAATTTAAGGAAAAGAGGAATGAAATGAATGTCTTTTTCTAGCCTAAGCCACCCAGACTCCTGAAATCAGAGACTGTTGCATTGGAAGGAAAAGGGGCCCAATTTATAGATGAGAAAACCGAGTCCTGAATTGGCAGGACAGCTCGACCAGGGTCACCCAGCGTGTTAATAGCAGAGCCAGGACTAGAACCCTAGGTCTCCAGACTCCCCGGCCAGTCCACAACACAAGACTTCCTCCAAGAAATGATGTCACTGTCCCAGCCATCATGGCATTGCGAGAGTGGAAAGTGAGAACTTTGCCCCATGGGCCTTGTGGGACTCGGATAAAGAGATGTTCTCCCGCTGCAATAATCGTGGCTGTGTCCACCCAAGGCAGGTCTGCTGGACCTGCAGGACTGACTTATTTACTTTTTCTTCAATCCAAATGATCTCTCTGGACAAAGGCTCTGAGCTCTAGGATAGACAGAACTTCCCCTTTCCCCAGAAGCCGGCCCATGGGCCCAGGAGTCTGCTTCCAGAATGCTCCTGAGTGTTCACCCATGGCTGGTCCTGTGCCCCAAAATAATAAGGTCTTTTGACGGGAGCACAGGGATTCCCAGCCGTTGGGAAAGGCATTTTGAATCTTTAAGGGAATGCGTCTTGTTTATAAAAGAAGCAGGTATAGTTTCCCTAATAATCAGCTGGTGAGGGTCAGGAGAAAATTAATTGAATTGCTCAGCAGGGAAATGGGAGGGGATTTCCTTCCTGAAATCAAACCTGGCGATCATTCCCCGTTGTTTAATGGCCGTTGCTTCTGAAAACATATTGGAGGAAATATCTTAACAATGAGGTAGCCACTTAGCCAAATACTAATTTAGTATTGTTCGACTTGCTTCAATGGCACATTCTGACTTCATTTTTCCTCTGCCATTTTTGCCTTGTTTATAAATCGTGTTGTGGCCCAGGCAGACAGATAACGTGAAAAGAGAACACCCTGTACTTAAAGGGATGAATCTGGACCTGCCTGGGTCTCAGGATCTTGGAAGGGACTTGCCTTCTTACTGACAAAAGGCAATTTCTAGTTACAACTCATCTCCTTCCCTCCCGGGAGCCAGCGGGCAGCTGGACTGCAATGGGAACAGCCCTGGAGTTGGGATCAAGGGACTGGGGCATGAGTTCCAGCTCTCCAGCCACACCTGAGCTTCCCCATCTGTAGAATGGAGATGGTGATGGCAACAACAAAAACAGTAATGTCTGCCTATTTAAAGACCATCTTAAGGGTTAAGTGAGAAACATGTGTGCAGAGTACTTTGCAGATTGCAAACTATCATATAAAAGCTAATTGATTATCTATTTTAAAGTTCTTTTCATCAAACACTCTGGCGGCATAAGGCACGGGTGGAGAATTTACTTCACTTGGCCCTGAAATGCCCCTGTCACCTGAGGGGAAGGTAGCAGTTGCTTACCCAAAGCACAGGATTCAACCCAAGCCAAGCTTTGCCAGGAAGCAGAGACCCACATTAAAACTTGACTTTTCCCTGATACCTATTTATTAGACATGTCACTTCAGGCAGATTTCCTAACCTCTCGGGGCCTTAGTTTCCTCATTTGTAAATTGGAGGAAATAGAACCCTCTCGCTTAGTTGTTGCAAGGATTAAGCCAGCACCTAGCACAGATCTGGTTCACTGGAAGTGCTGGTGGGGGCTGGGGGGGGAGACATTCTCGAAGCAGGAAGTAGAGATCCCAGGAGCGTTAGAAGCAAAATGACCTTTGAGAGTGTCCACACCATGTTCTGGCCAGAAGTGGGGCAATTTCTTGGCTGTACTTGGTGCCTGACAGCTGGCCTCTGATTTACACACAGGCAAGCACAGCCTTAGATGTGAGCACATTAACCTTCACTTCCAAATCCCCAAGGCCTGGATGACTGTGGCCCAGCCTTTCCCATCTCTGGAGCTGGTCCTGCAGCAGCTCCCCGAGCGCTCACTTCCCCTGGAGAGGGGAGCGGAGGTGTCTGGGGAAGGACTTGGTCTGGGGCCTGCAGAAGGCTGGACACCAGGGTCACACACACACACACACACACCCCCCACCACCCCCAGCTGAGCGGAGGAAGTGGAGCGAGGGTAGCTGCCAGGGCTGGCGGGCCTCCAGCCCCCGGGGGCCAACACAGCTCTCTTGGCCTGCTTGCCTGGGTCTCTCCTGGCAAAGGAGGAGGCAGAACCTTGGCCTTCCGGCTGGGGCCCCACAGACCTGCATCCTGTTCCGAGAGGCTCCTCAGCCCTGGCAGGACCAGAAAAAAACAGGGACTCCATCTCAGCCAACCCTCAGGGAGACAGACAGCCCGGCCATGGCGTTCCCAAGACGTTGGCCAATCCCCACAACTTCTGCTCCGGCCTCCCCCTGAGATCCACCTGCAGCAGGGGGCCCTGTGCTCGCAGAGGGCCCAGAGTCAGGCACTCAGGCAGGTGTTGCCTGCTCTTCCGGACTCACTGCTGCCCAGGGCCCAGTATCTCCCAGCATTGCTCCACTCTTGCCCCCTTGCTCCATCCATTCATCAAAATCCACCCCACCTCGCTGCCCAGCTAGGGTCCTCTCACCACCTCTCAACTCCTTCTGCAGTTTGTTAGGACCTCTTCCACCTTCTAACTTCATGCTAACATTGTTTGTCAATAATTGATAGGATATAAAATTCTCGGGGGCAGGTTCTTGCATCCTCAGCAGAAAGAACAGTGCCTGGGTCAGACGGGGGTCCAGTCACTGATGGGTGTGTAGGGGACACAAATACCCTATGGAGCAGTTAGAGAGCACTGCAGGGCGGCATCTGGAATTTAAGAAAAAAATTTTTTTTTCACTTTTATTGTGGCAAAATGGACACAACATGAAGTTTACCATCTTAACAACTTTTCAGTGTACAATTCAGGGGCATTAATGCATTTTCATCGTTGTGCAACAATTGCCAAATCCATCCACAGAACTTTTCATTATCCCAGACGCAAACTCTGTATCCATGAAGCCCTAACTTCCTGTTTCCCCTTCCACCCAGAATGGCAGCCACCATTCTATTTCCTGTCGCTATGAACTTGGCTCTTCCGGGTACCCCATTTAAGTGGAATCACTTGTTCCTTTTGTGTCTAGCTTATTTCAGTTAGCATAATGTTTTCAGGGTTTATCCATGTTGACATGAATCAGAATTTCATTCCTTTTTAAGGCAGAATCATATAATTTAAAAACATTTAGGTTTGATCATTTGAGTTCAGTCTTTCATTTTTGAAATATAAAAACAAACCTAGAGAAGGTTCACCTCATGTTAGAGGCAGAGCTGGAGCAAGACACCAGGTGTCCCTTAACTTTCCTAGTCTTCCTCTTTTCTAGTCTTCCCCATGTAGCACCCATGGGACCTAGTGCTGGGTTCACAGTGGGTGCTTGATGACGTTGGTTGCTAGCCTGATGTGCAACGTGTCTGTGGGGGGAGTAGAGGCTGCAGGCCCTACCAAGCAGGTGTGGAGAGAAGGGAAAACCGAGTGTGGGCGGGAGCTGCCCCACAGGGCGGGGCGTGTCCTCGGATGACAGCACTGCTTTGCAGTTCCTTTGAGACGTGCTTTGTGCAGTGTTTTTTACATCTTTCCACCAGGCCAGTCTTCAATCCTGAAGGGTGTGACCATAGTGTGTCTTGTCTCTTGTCACTGCAGAGAACGGAAGGCTCCCTTGATGGAACTTAGGACTCCGAGAGCACACGCTCCTCCCTGGGAGGACACCCACATTCTGAGAAGAGCAGATGATTCCTGTATTCCAAGAGTTTTGTGCACTTATTTATGAACCTACCCTGCTCCCACCGAACCACGTGGCAATTCCTCAGGCCAAGTCACCAGTTCTCAAATCCATCTTAACTACATTTATGTTGGGTATAAAGGGCTAACAGAGGGGCTGGTTAATTTCCCACACGGCCCGCCTCCCACCAAGCCAGAGCATCCTCGGGAGTGGAGAGAAGCAGCAGGAGGTTCAGAGTAAACTGGCCACTGAGATATTTTGAAACTTGAATATTTTGTCTTGTACAGAGATCAAGAACTTTTCCAAGTCCCCTCATACACAGAAACCAGTTTCTGTTTTGTAGTCAATCTCTCCTAGCGAATGGCCTGACTTGGGGGCTAGTTTTTCTCTTTGCCTTTGGTCCTTCAAGGGTCTGTGGTTCTGGGCAGTCCTTGTTCCTTGGAAGTACACAGCATGGACCAGACAGCTGCACCCTGTCCCCTCTACCACCTCACCTGCCACAGATGGGAAAACAGAGCTGCTTGGGAGCAACCCCTTTGAGATGCCAGCTTGAAGATGAGGTTCATTCTGTGCAATGCACCAAACAGAAAGTGAAGTTGGACAAAGCACAGATGTTCTTAAGCTGGTTTTCTGTTCCCTTTCTTTCTTTTCCTCTACCATGCTGAAGGCCGAAGGACAGGAAGATGGTTGCCTCCAGCAAATATTTTTTTTTACTAGAAAAATGAAATGCCTATTTTTCTTACTAATTTTTTGTTATTTATTCCTTGCTAAAGGAATGGTCTCCCGAGGTCTTCAAATGTTTCTGATGGTGCCCTGAGTGGGTGGATGAGGGGCTGCGGCCATTCTGTGGTGGGTCGCACTAGTGAGCACACCCAAGCGAGACCACCTCCCTTGTCCTCCTCATTGACACAGCTGCAGGGACCCTGAGGGGTGTTGTATTAAATAAATTTGATCTTTACTCTTCACAGACCTGTGAGATGTCATCTTCTGAGAGGCCACACACGTACAGAGTATCTGTTGTGCCTGGGGACTCCTCAGGGCATCCAAGGCCACAGAGAACCAAGCAGGTCCCGTCAGCAGGCCAGGACCTCGGTGGCCTTCACTGAAGTCAGAGGTAGTCTGAGTCTCGAACCCTGAGTTATTAATATCCATCAGCAGGTGCTTCACTGTTTGCTTCCTAGCTGAAACCTGCTAGGCTGCTGTTGTCAGATTGAGTGAACAATAACAACTGCCCACCCCACCCCCAAACCAGGATGTCCGGTTAAATTTGAATTCCAGATAAACAACAAATAATTTTTGAGTATAAGTATGTCCCATGTAACATTTGGGACATACTTATACTATAAAAGTATTCATTTATCTGAAATTCAAATTTAACTAGGCATCTTATGTTTTATCTGGTAACCCTACTGGCAAAGCCTCCTCCCACCCCTCTAGGCCTCAGGATCCACCCTCCCCCGTGGCCTCAGACCAGACCTCCCTGCCCCACAGGCCAGCACCACCCACTGGACCTGAAGGCAGAGGAGAGCTGCATGTGTCCTGGGTCTGCGGCGGCAGAAACTTGAAGGAGCCTCTTTGTCTCTTCATCTCTAAGATGAGTTAGACTAACGGTTCTTAACATTTGGAGGGTTTAGATTCCTTTCAAAATATGATGGCCGCTGTAGACACACACACACACACACACACACACACACACACACACACACACACACACACACACACACACACACACACACACACACACACACAATGTTGTATCACAAAGATGCTATACAATTTCCCGGTTTTCAGGGCCATTGACTCAGTGCAGAGACAAAGGATTGGATAATCGCTAACAGCCTTCAAGCCTGTTAGTTGTTGTGTCGGTGATTTGGGGTGCACCCCGAGCCCCTGTGTCAACTCCTCAGTCCCTTGCTGCCACCAGAGCAGAGCATTTCTGGGGAAGCTGGGAAGACCCTGTTCATACTGCTTATCACTTATAAATGGAGCATAATTGGGTCTTTATTTTTCCCCTCAGTCTATATGTCTGAGGAGCAGGCCACACATGCAGGGGTCTTTCTTTCAGTATATATATTTTTTAATTAAAAAAATTTTTTTAATTAATTAATTTATTTATTTTTGGCTGCGTTGGGTCTTCGTTGCTGCGCGCGGGCTTCCTCTAGTTGCGGTGAGCGGGGCCTACTCTTCGTTGCGGTGCGCAGGCTTCTCATTGCGGTGGCTTCTCTTGTTGGGGAGCACGGGCTCTAGGCACATGGGCTTCAGTAGTTGTGGCACATGGGATCAGTAGTTGTGGCACGCGGGCTCTAAGCACAGGCTCAGTAGTTGTGGCGCATGGGCTTAGCTGCTCTGCAGCATGTGGGATCTTCCCGGACCAGGGCTCGAACCCGTGTCCCCTGCATTGGCAGGTGGATTCTTAACCACTGTTCCACCAGGGAAGTCCCTCTTTCACTATATTTAATGGCTGAAACCTCCCAACTCAGGATCCTGGTTCCGTTGTCCTAACCTGAAGCCATAACCAAACGTCTAAGCCTGAGCTCATCACGTAACAAGGAGGGTCCAGTCACCATTTCCAGGAGAGGAAGGACGTTTTCTTAGCTGTGGAACTTGTTAGTTAGAGCTCCCTCTTGTGTCTTCATGTTGTAATAGCTTATTAGAGAAGAGACCACTTAGAAAAGGCAGAGTGGAAGTTTTTCCCTCTTCTGAGGAGCCACACGAGGTCAGCCACCCATTTCATGAGCACGTACCGAGCGCTTCACCAGCAGAAACTGACTGACTGAACTCTCACTCCGTGACATAGACTCAAGATGGGCAAAGTGATCCCAAGGTCAACATTAATTCATTTATGCAGTGGTTTTCTACCAGGGCGATTTTAACTCCCAGGGGTCACTGGACAGCGTCTGGAGACATTTTTATTTGTCACAGTTGGGTGGGGCACGTGGTGGGTAGAAGCCAGGGAGGCCATGAAATATCCTACAATGCACAGGACAAACCCCTATGGCAAAGAAGTATCAAGTCCAAAATGCCAACAGTGCCAAGGTTGAGAAGCCCTGCATTGACCCAGCCAGTTTATTCATGTATTTACTCAGCAAGCTTGCATCCATCCACCATGCTCTGTTTTCCCGACACTTGGGAGTAGGAAGATTATAAGAATCACACGGCCCCTGATTTCCTGTACAATCCAGTAGCGATACAGGTGAGTAGAGAGCCAGTTACAACAGTGGGACAAAGGTGGTGATGGAAAAATTCAAAGCCAGTGGGGGCATAGGGAAAGGGCTCCTAACACAGACTTTGGGGGATCAGAGAGAGTGTCCAAGAGGAAGGTGGGTCTAACCAAAGATCTGAGGGCAGGTAGTGGGTAGCAGGTCAAAAAGGTGGGGTGAGGAGCAAGGAGCATGACCAACAATGGGGGGACGTGTGCTAAAGCCCTGAGGCAAGGGAGAGGATGGTGTCCCCAATGAATATAAGGAAGACTGCCTGTCAGCCCTATGACCCAATCAGTCCTCTTCAAAAAGCCAGCACTGTCCCCTGGGAATTTCTGCCGGGGATCCCATTGGCCCGACCCAATCTTTGAGAGTCTTAAGAAGAAGGTTCCCAAAAGTTGCTCGGCCAGAACTCAACTCCTGAGCACAGCTGTTTTTGAGACTCTGCACCAGTGTCCTTAGCATGTTGGAGAGAAAACCTCTGCCATAGGTCAGATTCTGCCCTTGCTCACTCACCACTCTGAGGCTCAAGTAAGAAGGCGAACTGGAGGGAGGTGGATGCCCAGCGGGACAGTCTCCACGACTGGGGTCCACGGGAGGGTGCGGGTAGGGCATGGTGTCTGTGAACACCCTGAGAGTGGGTGCAAAAAGTTGTGAGAGTACATGATATTCTAGGAGAGAGTCCATAGCTTTTATCAATTCCTCAGAGACATAATCCAAAAGAGGGTTAAGAACTATGAAATAATTAAAAACTCATGTGTTCTCCATATGATTTGATGTCAGTTGAAAACCCAGATAGAGGTCAACCCATTTCTAATCAAAGGGTCTACTTCATGGACAGTTTTAAGTCCAATGTCCCAAGAGGGACTTGGCTTGCCTTGAAAAAAATTGCTCAGAATAAAGAAATAAATGGTGATTTCAGTGTTCAAAACAGACAGCCGTCATCTTTCAAAAGTAACAAACTATTAGACTGTTTTGGAATGCCAAAGGAATGGGCAGTAAATGTTTTGAAAAGCTTCAGAGTCCAAAGTATTTCTAAAGCCTGAAGTGTCCCTTCATACACATTTCCTAATTCAATGGGAAATGAATCTTTATTTCAACATAAACTTTGACAATAGACAAACTATTTCCATGTTCAGAGAGGATGAAAGATGCTGGAAATAAATAAATTCTTAAGGAAAAGTAAAAGGCAGGTTGGAATGGGTGACTGGCTACCAGTTGACTCCGTGACCTTGGAGACGTCACACATCCTGGAGCTCTTCTCCTGCAAAAGGAAGCGTATTAGTGTCCTAGGGTTGCCATAGCAGAGCACCACAAACTGTGACTCAAAGCAACAGAAATTTATCCTCCCACAGTTCTGGAGGCCAGAAGTCTGAAATCAAAGTGTCAGCCATGCCAGGATCCCTCCAGAGTCTCAAGGGAAGGTTCCTTCCTTGCTTCCTCTAGCTTCTGGTGGTCGCTGGCGATCCTTGGTGTCTCGTGGCTTGCGCTGCACCACTCTCATCCCTGCCTCTGTCGTCACGTGGGCTTCTTCCAGATGCGTGTGTATCTGTGTCTTCCCGTGGCCTTCTCATAAAGAGACCAGTCATTGGATTTAGGGCCCACCCTAATCCAGTATAGCCTCATCTTAACTAATTACATCTGCGAAGACCCTGTTTCCAAAGAAGCTCATGCTCTGATGTTCCAGGTAGGCATGAATTTTGGTGGAGGTGAGGGGACACCAATGCACTCCAGAAGGAATTGGACAAGATGACCTCATGTTCTCGCAGCTCTACTTGCCATGTGTATAAGATGTTCCTGTAAATAAAGTATGACAGGACTTCCCTGGTGGCGCAGTGGTTAAGAATCCGCCTGCCAATTCAGGGGACACGGGGAACGAGCCCTGGTCTGGGAAGATCCCACATGCTGCGGAGCAACTAAGCCCGTGTGCCACAGCTACTGAAGCCCGTGTGCCTAGAGCCCGTGCTCTGCAACAAGAGAAGCCACTGTAATGAAAAGCCCACGCACCACAACGAAGAGTAGCCCCTGCTCGCCGCGGCTAGCAAAAGCCCACGTGCAGCGACGAAGTCCCAACAAACCAAAAATAAATAATTAAATATATATTTTTAAAAAGTATAACAACAATGATTTACCATTAAATAACCATTTTAAAAATTAAGGTAACATTGTTTTACAGTATTATATGTTTCATGCACATACATTTTATTTCAACTTCTGTATATACTACAACATGCTCACTACCAAAAATTTATTTATTTATTTATTTATTATAAATGTATTTATTTATTTATTATTTATTTTTGGCTGCATTAGGTCTTCATTGCTGCGCACGGGCTTTCTCTAGTTGCAGCGAATGGGGGCTACTCTTCCTTGAGGTGCACAGGCTTCTCATTGCAGTGGCTTGTCTTGTTGCGGAGCATGGGCTCTAGGCATGCGGGCTCAGTAGTTGTGGCACACGGGCTTAGTTGCTCCACGGCGTGTGGGATCCTCCTGGACCAGGGCTCAAACCCACGTCCCCTGCATTAGCAGGCGGATTCTTAACCACTGCAGCACCAGGGAAGTCCCCACAACCAAAAATTTAGTTTCCAGCCATCACCATATAGTTGACTCCTTTTAACCATTTCACCCTCCCCCCACACCCCTTCCCCTCTGGGAACCACTACTCTGTTCTTTGTATCTACAGCATATCTTTTGAGCTTTCTCAATCTGGTGTTCTTTCACTATGCTCTGTTCTCGTGTATTTCGTGTCTCTGCCTCTGAAAATATTTAGTTTCTTTCTCTAACCTTCTTTCAAGTTCTCTGTGCCTCTCTCATCTCTCATCCTTTCTCTGCTTCCTCTCTCTACTTCTTTTTCTCCTCCAATTCATCTTTTCCTTTTCTCCCCCATCCCCAATCAACTGGCCATAATACAGAACTGAAGTTCATATTTCTCTTATATGGATAGATGAGTTTTCTATTCCCAGTTGTTTATTTTGAGAGCCAATGCATGGAATCTTTTCTCTCTCTTTAGGAAAAAACCAAAACACCTCCAAAAGCCCGCAAAGTTTTTTTCTGTCTATATCTGACCTTTGGTGGATTATTTTTCCAAGGATTTATTGGATTCACTAGGAAAAGTCCCCAGTCGCTGCCTTACTTCCTCCCAGTCCTGGGATGTGCTGGTTTTCCTGGAACCTCTTGGCACAGGAGGGTCTGGTTTTGTGCCAGAAATTATTCCATTAGTTTCTTGTACAACCAATGCTCTCCTCCTCAGGGCTTGGGTTGTTTGGGCCAGAATTTGCCAAGCAAGGAAACCTCCTGCTGTTGGGACTTTGAAGGAGCCCAGGACTGGGTCCTAGAAAAAGGAAAAAGAGTGGATTTTGGTGCCTTCCAAAGCGAGGGCAAACCTCAAGCCGGGATCTGACACCGTCTCGAGAAGCTCTGTCACACCACCAGCCATTCAATAGAAGTACGTATCTCTGAGCCAAGGTGAGTTTGGATTCCAGGTTGCTTCTCCAGCAGGTCAGTTTCAGAAGAACAAGGTGGCAGAAGAAGCTCTTTGAGGTCCTGATTATTTAGAAACAACATGGAAGAGTCAGACACACGGCAGGCAGGTGGTTATTCCACTGGGTTCCTGTGGCAGGGCCAGTCACTGAGGTGCAGTTTGTTATTAGCTTCCTCCGGGATCCTTCAGCCCCTGCCACCCAGGCACAACTCTAGGAGGTCCAGCTGAGGCCCCCTGTGACCCCAACCCCAAGGAAAGTTGTACTTGGAAGGAGCAGAGGTGGAGCAGCAGGCAAAGGAGAGTCCCCCAAACTGGGGAGAGTGAGCTGCCCCTATGATAGAGGCAGCTCCCTCAGGGAAATGTCTCCCGGGCATCCAGGGACGCCAGACACTAGGCTTGGGACTTGCAGCCTCTGCTGAGATCACCTTACACCTCATGTGACACAGAGCCTGGGAAGCCACCTGTCCTCTAGGGACCCTGGGAGCCTGAATCACAAGGAGCTTGAGCAGTGACCACAACCAGACTCTCTTCCCTTCCCCCGTTTTCAAGGAGCCACATGATCCTTCCAGATTCTTATGCAACCCTAGGGAGAGAAGGGATTTACCAATTGAGGCCAACATTAAATTTCCCAACAGGCTGGCAGAATGGCGGCCCAGGAACAGATTCTATTTCATTTAATGATAGTAATGTGATGTTTGTTTCACAGCCAAGTTTGACGTTGATCAGTCAGGCCTTCTGCGCAGTGCTTTGCGTTGTGCTCTTTGAGGCTGGTGTGCAGGACTTGAGAGCATAGCTGGTGAGTGAGCCTAGCCAGCCACTCTGTGACCTCATCTTATTGGATATTTTTGCAAGAAGTACTTTTTCAGTACCTAAGGTGCAGATCCTGTGCTAGGTTCAGAGGATGCATCAGAGATGCAGACAAACGTGGTCTCTGGGGCTTGTGATACTTTGCTCATGTTTTTGGTCCTGCTTGTTTAGAGGGAAAGTTGCTAGAATGTCAGATGTTCACAGGAGTGAGCATCTGACACTCTTTCCAGTGTTAAAGGTCTATTCAGGGAGTGGATCCCCAGATCTGGAGAGCTTGGGAATCGTTGCAAAAGGTCTTCAAATGCATGGGGACATATTTTTATCAACCTGAAAATGCAGAAAAGACAAATAATGCCTTTCTTGTTCGTGTGGGAGTCTTTGCAATTTTTTTATGTTAAAGAAGAGTCTTTATACTTGAACAGGTTGAGACCCATTGGTTTACTGACAAATTCATCTCTGCATTTGTCAGAGTTCCAGTTGGTGTCTTGAGGTTATGTGACTGTCCAGCCCTTGGTCCAACGAGCAAACGTAAGTAGACAAGTGCATGAACACACACGCGTGCCTGTGATCACCCATATGCACACATACACGTGCACAGTGCACAGAGAACAAGGATGGCCCAGCCCTGCCCTTGAACGGATCCTGTGCCAAAACCAACACAGGTGCTTCTCTTTGTTTCATGGGAGGTGTTGGCATATGGGGATGTGATATTTAAACCAAAAAGTGAAAATCAAGGCAGCATGGCTCCAAACATATCACCTTTGCTTATCAGAGTTTATCCAACAAACGAGTGCCTGGTTTGTGCAAGGCTCTGCACGTTCCATGGCTGCGTGGAAGAAGCCAAGATAAGCAGATACCTCAAAGAAGCAGGACCCCACAAATAACCAACAGAGACTACAAGCCAGTTATAAGCCGACCCAGCCCTCAAAGATGGTGGCCCTCCCCACAAGGGTCTGCACACAGCTGGCTCGTTGGCAAACCCAATCCGATCTCTGCTTTCAAGATGGAAGCAACTCATCCATGTAGTTGCAACAGAGGAATCCAGGCCATTCAGGCAAAAGTCCAGGGTGTGATTAGAGTAAAATCCAGCCCCCAGAGGCTAACACCACTTGACACATTTCAGGTTCAAGCCCTGGGCCCTCTTATGGCCCAGGGTTGTCAGTGTGGCAGAACAAATGCCAGGTGGAGAAAGAATATTCCATGCGTGTGACACATCTGTGATGGGCAGAGGCAGAGATGGTGGGATTCAGTTGAAGACACGGTCACAATATGATTCCAATTTAAAAGTTTTCCAGACAGAAAAAAATGCCTTGAGAAATATCTTAAAGTATTTGATAAGAGATTAATATCCAGAATATATAGAGAACTCCAAAACTCAACAACAAAAAACCAGACAACCCAGTACTAAAATGGGCAAAGGATGTGAATAGATATTTCCGAAAAGGATATACAAATGACCGAGAAGCACATGAAATGATACTCAACATCACTAATCATTGGAGAAATTTGAATCAAAATCACAATGAGAGGGCTTCCCTGATGGCGCAGTGTTTGAGAGTCTGCCTGCCGATGCAGGGGACATGGGTTTGTGCCCCGGTCCGGGAAGATCCCTCATGCCGCGGAGCGGCTGGGCCCGTGAGCCATGACCGCTGAGCCTGCGCATCCGGAGCCTGTGCTCCGCAACGGGAGAGGCCACAGCAGTGAGAGGCCCGTGTACTGCAAAAAAAAAAAAAAAAAAAAAGTCACAATGAGATACCACTTCACACCCATTAGGATAACTACTATTCAAAAAACAGAAAAGAACAAAAGTTGATGAGGATGTGGAGAAACTGGAACTGTTGTGCACTGTTGATGGGAAACATAAAATGGTACAGCTGCTGTGGAAAACAGTATTGTGGTTTCTCAAAAAATTGAAATTAGAATTACCATACAGCCCAGCAATTTCACTTCTCAGTAGAGACCCAAAAGAATTGAAAGCAGAATTCAAAGAGATATTTGTACACCTTTATTCACAGCAGCATTGTTCACAATAACTAAAACATGGAAGCAACGACAGATGGATAACAGAATGTAGTATAGCCATACAGTGGAATATTTTTCAACCTTAAAAAGGAAGGAAGTGCTGACACCTGCTACCTTATGGATGATCCTTGAGGACATTATGCCAAGTGAAATAAGCCAGTCACAAAAGGACAAATATGATAGAATCCTACTTATACGAGGTGCTTATAGTAGTCAAAACCCTAGAGACAGAAAGTAGAAGGGTGGTTGCCGGGAGCTGGATGGCAAGGATTGGGGGTTATTGTTTAATGAATATAGAGTTTCAGTTTTGCAGGCTAAAAAGAGTTATGGAGATGGATGGTGGTGATGACTGATTGCACAACATTATGAATGTATTTAATACCACTGAACTATACTCTTAAAATGCTTAAGATGGTAAATTTTATGTTATGTGTATTTTACCATGGGGAAAATTTTTTTTTTTAATGTTTATTTATTTGGCTGTGTTGGGTCTTAGTTGCGGCATGCGGGACCTTTCGTTGCAGCGCCAGCTTCTCTCTAGTTGTGGCTTGAGGGCTTTAGAGCGCGCAGGTTTAGTTGCCCCAAGGTATGTGGGATCTTAGTTCCCCGACCAGGGATCAAACCCGCATCCCCTGCATTGGAAGGCGGATTCTTAACCACTGGACCACCAGGGAAGTCCCCCCAACCAAATTTTTTTTTTAATTGCACCAGGCAGAAAAAAAAATGCCTTGGGAAATCTTTTTTTTTTTTTCTAATGAAATATTTATAAATTGGTTGTGTAACATAAAACTCTCCCAATAAATACCTCTTGAGAAATTCATCAATTTTTATACAGATATCACACTAGCAATGAATAGGACAGTATCTCAGTTTTTTTGTCTTTAAACTCTCATAGTTGGAGACAGTTGAACGTATACATTTCATTTTGATAGGAAAATTACTCCATCCTTTACTTCACAGTCATCAAGGAACATATAAATACACAATGAACTTTGAAAAAGTATTTGCACAAAGACCAAGACATGCTCATTTGATCAATCCGGTCTCAGTGGAACAATCCACAGTATATAATGCAATGATGTACAAATATCAAAAGAGGAAGTACATTGCTGGAAAAGGAAAGATTCCAGCCACTCTTATCCACATACAGTATGACACTCATCACATTTCTTGTAGTTGTTTGTTTAGGTGCTTATCTCTGTCATTAGACTGTGAATTATTTTAAAGGAGAAATCTTTAAATAATTTTTAAAGGCGTCTATAAGAAAAAATGTATTATCATTTATTAAAATACATTGGCTAGTATTCACTCACAGGATATTCAGAGGTTTTGTAAAAGAACTGTGTTTTGAAAAAGCATCAGCAGAAAACAGAGCAATTGTCCCTACTTCATGGTGGAGGACAGCTTCCTGGTGGCCAGAGAGGTGAATTTGCTGGATGCCTTTTTTGGATACGGAATACACCCTAGCAAATACTTCATGCAACTTAAAGAAACAGAAGTGGCTTCCCCTCCTGTCCTCTCTGCCCTTGAGCTAGCTGGGCCTTGGGGGTGCCCTCTGGGGGAAAAGGATCCCATTTATAGTAGAAACTCAATAAATATCACCCCCCTCCCCCATTGAACATATGAAAGTCTAATCCATGAATTGCCTGTGGTTCAATGTTTATCTAAGATCTGAGACAGCAGATATTTGTAAAAGATATTCCTAGACATGTTTACCTATGCTTTCTCCTAGATTCTCTGGTTTTCATCCTTATTTTCTGGTAGAGCTATCAGAAAAGGACTCACTTGAACTTGAGAGCTATCACGTGATTTTATGTTACGCTCTTAGAATTCCCAGATAAAAGGAGCGCATTCTTCAGTGAGAACTTTGGGGGTTTTGGGGGAACGTTAGCCAATTGGGGGCCCACTGGATGTCACACAGAGTTCTCCTGTGCTTATACGCAATGCGTCCTGGAAGTGCGTTCCTGCTGAGTGCTCAGACTTTCTTAGCACAGACAACAAACACTACGCAGCCCCATGTGCTTCCCGTTTAACTCAGCTGCCAAAGAATTCAGAGCCAAATTCTGTACCCCATTAGCATAATTAACTACTGTCAAGGGCCTGTTAAAATCAACTCCCTCTTCCTTTAGATGATATCGCTTCCATCTTGATTCCTGACTGTTCCATTTTATATGAGTTTATATCATCTCGTTAGCTCTCCAGATCCTTTTTGGAAAAGGCCTAACACAAATAATAAGAATTAACACAGTAGCTTGAAATTTAACTGATAGTAAACAACAAAAACAAATGAAAAGAAAAAAAATTTAACTGATACAAACAAGTCCTGCTTTTAAATTATATTCATTTAGACGGACAGCACAATCTCCCTACAGTCTCACAGGGAGCACACGTAGGGAGTGTATGACCCTGGGCACTTCTTTATCTTGCCCAAAGACCTGAAGCTCATTTCTTCATCAACCAAATGAGGGGATTGGGCACTGTCATCTTGAAGGTCCCATTAAGGTGAACAAATATTTTCTTGTGAACCTACTATGTGCCAGACACAGTTCTAGGTGCTTGGGGTATATCGGTGAAGAAAATAGACTAAGATACCCACCCTCGTGGAACTTGGATTCTAGCAGGGAGAGACAGAAATAAGCAATTAATATAGTAACTATATTATATGGTATGTGAGAAGGTGGTGAGGGCTATAGAGAAAGAATCGAGTAGGTTGAAGGGGAAAGGAAATCAGGGTGGGGACAGGGGGCAGTATTCAATAGGGTAGTCTGGGCAAATCTCATTAAGAAGTGAGGTTTGGGGAAAGACAAGGGAGCAGAGGGAGTTAACCAAGTAGAGGATATCTGGGGGAAGAGAATGCAGGCAGAGAGAACAGCTAGTGCAAAGGCCCTGTGATACAGAAGCACGGAGGCCAAAGGGCTGGGTGGGGGGAGGGGATTAGCAGGAGGTGAGATCAGCTTCATTGCTGGTTCTGACAGAAAAAGAAAAGTTGCCTAATTGTAAATAGATATGTTTCTTCATATGCTTGTTCTAATCCTGCTCTTCCAAGTGTGTTCTCCAGACCAGCAGCATCACAATCAACCCACAGCTTATTAGAAAAGCAGAATCTTAGGACCTACCTCAGTCCCACCAAATCAGAA
This sequence comes from Globicephala melas, assembly GCF_963455315.2. Taxonomy (NCBI): domain Eukaryota; kingdom Metazoa; phylum Chordata; class Mammalia; order Artiodactyla; family Delphinidae; genus Globicephala; species Globicephala melas. The sequence continues at coordinate 35,112,950 of NC_083333.1, forward strand.
TCCTGATGAACAATATCCCCGGGTGATTATGAATCATATATGGGAAGACACGCTTGAAAGGATACCACCTTTACAATATATAGGTATTTTATTTTATTTCTTATTGAAATATAATTGATTTACAATGTTGTATTAGTTTCAGGTGTACAGCAAAGTGATTCAGTTACATACATACATATATATGTACATATATATACACATACATATTCTTTTTTAGATTCTTTTCCATTATAGGTTATTACAAGATATTGAGTACAGTTCCCTGTGCTCTACAATAGGTCCTTGTTGGTTATATATTATATATATAATAGTGTGTATATTTTAATCCCAAACTCCTAATTTATCCCTCTCCCCACTATACAGGCTTTTTTTTTTTTTTTGCGGTACGCGGGCCTCTCACTGTTGTGGCCTCTCCCGTTGCGGAGCACAGGCTCCGGACGCGCAGGCTCAGCGGCCATGGCTCACGGGCCCAGCCGCTCAGCGGCATGTGGGATCTTCCCGGACCGGGGTCCCCTGCATCGGCAGGCAGACTCTCAAACACTGCGCCACCAGGGAAGCCCCTATACAGGCATTTTAAACAGCATATGCTTTACCAAAGAAGAGCCTTCTTTGACTGAGACAATCCTTAAATTGCCCTTTCACAAGGGCTGTTGAAGGACAAGGTCTACCGAGAGTGCCACCTAGTGGTGGCATAAGAAAATGACATCTCTAAGACAAGGATCACGCGGAGATTGTGTAGTTTTTTGGTTTTCTTGGCCGCACCCCGAGATTTGTGGGATCTTAGTTCCCTGGCCAGGGATTGAACCCGCGCCCCCGGCAGTGGAAGTACAGAGTCCTAACCACTGGACCGTCAGGGAATTCCTGGAGATTGTGTAGTTTTAACACAATTAGTTGGACTTTTCAAGTATCCCCATGTCAGATAAAAGTAAAACAGGCTGAGGAACTGCTCTAGATTAAAGGATACTAAAGAGCCTGGACAACTGACTGCAACACGTGATCCTGGATTGGATCCCAGACCCTTTGAAAAAGAGCTGTTCAAGGACAATGCTGGGCCGCTTGGGAACATTTGAATGTGGAATGTATATAAGATACTAGGATAGTGTTAATGTTCAATTTCCCAAGTGTGATAATACACCATGGTTATGCAGGATGTTTTCTTAGTAAGGAATAAAGTGGCATGATGTCTGTACCTAAATTTCAAACAATTCAGCAAAAATTAAAATTAATACATAGAAAGAGAGAGAAAGAGAGAACAAGTGTGCAAAATGTTAACAACTAGTGAATCTAGGTGAAGAATCTACAAGTGTTCATTGTACTACTTCTTGTAACCTTTCTGAAGGTTTGAAATTTTTCAGAATTAAAAAAAAGAGGGGAGCGCAATCATCTGTGAATACATTTTAAGGCACAAGGAACTACTCCAGGAGACCTGGAACCAGTGGACCAAGTGGTAACAGCTGGGGTAACCTTGAACCTTCCCCGCCACAGTGGTTATCTCTGTTTCGCTGGCTGATTTCCCTAGAGAGATTAAAGACCAAACCTTTGAGCAGATGGAGAGCTGAAGTGATGGGGTCCCAAGGAGCAAAGGTGGGAAATCATCTCAGGCCTGGGTCTCCAGGCCTGGCTGTATCATGGGCTCCATTTCCCCTCTATTTCATTCTTTCATTCCATATTATTTTAAATTACAAATATGGTGCATATTTATTGTGGAAAAAATCCAAACAATATAGAAGGATAGAGAGTGAAATATGAAAACTCTTTTTTTTAAAATAAATTTATTTATTTTTTTCTGCGTCAGGTCTTTGTTGCAGCACGTGGGGTTTCTCTAGTTGCAGCGACCGGGGGCTACTCTTCGTTGCAGTGCGCGGGCTTCTCATTGCAGTGGACTCTCTCGTTGCAGAGCACAGGCTCTAGGCACGTGGGCTTCAGTAGTTGTGGCACATAAGCTCAGCAGTTGTGGCTCACAGGCTCTAGAGCGCAGGCTCAGCAGTTGTGGCTCAGCAGTTGTGGCGCAGGGGCTTAGTTGCTCCGCGACATGTGGGATCTTTCCGGACCAGGGATCGAACCCGTGTCCCCTGCACTGGCAGGCGGATTCTTAACCACTGCGCCGACACGGAAGTCCCTGAAAACTCTTCTTAAAACCATTTCCCTGCTCCCATGCACCCTGCCTAGAAATAACCAGGGTGAACAGTTCCTTCCAGGCTCCTTTCTGTTTAGTGATAATCCCTGTTTATGCACGTTCCATGAGGGACAAGGTTTGTTTGGTTTTGCCTATTTATCCATGGTGCCTGGCATATAATATTAAATGTTGGTTGACTAAATTGTTGTCTTTCACAGAAACGGGATCATTCTGAACATATTTTTCTTCTGCCTGCTATTCTCATTTAACGGTAGGTATTTTCCCTCCGCCTATACAGGTTTGTCTTTTTCGCCTCATTATTTTTAATTGTTAAATGTTGCCTGGTGCACCAGCCTGGTATCCCATGATATGCAGGGGTCTTCACTTATTTAATCAGTTGCCCTTTAGTGGGCTTTTTTTCTCCATTGTAAACAGCTGGGAAAGCCCTTGCAAATAGCATCATGCACATGTGGGAGCATTCTCTAAGTAAGATTTCTAGCCTGAGAATTGCAGGTCAGAGGATATTTAATGTCTGAATGGCTATTGTCCTCCTTTGGCCTTGGTCATGGGCAGTTCCCTCCTCCTGGAAGCTTCTCGTTGCCTACTACACTGTAGATGGCGGAGACCCTCCTTGAGCATGGCCAAGGGAGCTGTGGCCTTTTCCATTCTCAGGCAGGAAGGAGCTGGCCCAGCAGGCATCTTCCTCTGGTGCAGGTGGGTCCAGACACTGAGAAACTCTGCCCTCACTTGTCAGAGTTGGATGGAGGCAGATAGGGAGAAAATGTGAGTGCCATTCTAGGGGGTGGGCAGCTAGCCAGGGGCACGGCTACCTGCACAGTGGGTATGAGCATCTCAGGTGCTGTTCCTTAGCTGAGGGGACCTGCTCCTTAGCTGAGACTCTGGGGAGGAAGAAACTAAACTCAAAGTCTACGTGCCTCAGCAAAAGAAAGAGACAGAGGCAGAGACACACACAGAGCGAGAGATTGAAGCTCCTCTAGGAAAACAAGCCGCATAAGCCCACAAAAACAAATGAAGTGATGGGTGTTCACAGCATTCGTTGGCAAAATTACCAAGCGTGCACAAAAAGAAAATAATGACTGTGCATTCCCAGGCTTGATTAAACAGTAATTATACTTCAAAAGCTCGTTAAATGTCCCTCTTAAAAAAACATCAAGCTAGGCGATTTTTCTTTCACATTTAATAGCAACTATTCTTGTATTCTTTCTTGTCCAAAGTGGCCATAATAATGGGGGCGTGGTGAGACAAGCACCCTCACAAGCTGCTGGTGGGAGAAGGGAGCAGCAAAATCTTTCTGAAGAATAACTCCTCCGAGAGCCTGAAACACCTTCCTGCCCTTTGGCTCAATCATTCTGTTTCTAGGAATTTCTCCTAAGGCAATCAATAGACCCATAGACAAAGATTTACATACAAAGATGTTCATTACAGCCTTGTTCATAGTACAAAATATTGGAATTCACCTAAGCAGTGACCCTTCATGAGGGATGCATTTTATTTTTTTTAATTTATTTTTTTGTTTGGCCACACCGTACGGCTTCAGGGATCATAGTTCCCCGACCAGGGATTGAACCCAGGTTCTCAGCAGGGAAAGCGTGTAGTCCTAACCACTGAACCACCAGGGAGTGTCCGAGGGATGCGTTTTAGAATCAACTGGAAGTTTTTTAAACGCGTGTGCATGCACACACGCTGGTACACACACACACACTGGGGCAGAATCTGGGTGGCCCAGCTGTGGTTTGAGTGCCTCTGTTTTTAACTAGCTCACGCAGGTCATTCTTATGCTAATGCAAATTTGAGATTCATTCACCCTGATCCCTCTAGGATTATGGGTATTTCTTCTTTAAATATATACCATATATACATGTGTCTTTTTTCAAATCTCACAGTGGGCATGAATTACTTTTATAACTAGAAAAATATATTAAGAAAATAGACTAGAGGACAGCTAAGGAAGTTCAACTGACAAACACCTATTGTGTACCAGGCCTTGTGTGTGGTGTTAATTCTGAAATAAAGCAAGCGCAGTCTGCCCTTCGAGAAACTCACAGCCCTCCGCAGGGGATGAGCCATGGGAAGACAAATATTATCTGGAAAGACGTGTTGTAGTAGAGGTAAGTGCTAGGGCTGGTGCAACCCAGGGAGTAATTAGCTCTGGTTAGAAGCCTTAGGAAACCACTTCCGGAGAAGGAGACATTTTGGCCAGTCCTTGAGGCACATGGAGGGAGGGAAGGAGGGAAACAGCACTGCAGGCTCAGGGAGGGAACAGCTTGTGCAAAGGCACAGAGGCACGAACACCCTGGCTCGTCTGAGGAAATGTGAGCATCGAGGTGTGGCTGGAGCGGAAGGTTGACACAAGGCGAAGAGGAGACACTGGAGAGGCAGGTGGGCCCAGCCCAGGAGCTTGTGGGACCTGGGCTGGAAGGCCAGTGGTTCCCAGACGGTGTGCCGAGGAACACCAGTCCTCCTTCTGACTGACGGATGCTCAGTGCAAAGGTGTTCCAGGGCAAAATGACTTCGGAAAGCTCTAGGTTAAAGTGGGTTTTTTTTTGTTTCTGTTTTTCCTTTTTTTTTTAAATTGCAGGACACACCAAAACCTTTACTAATATACAAAGATGCCAGGGATTCTCCAAGACTGGTCAGCATAGATAGCATGTCCCAAATTTATTTAACACAGACTGGCCACCTCTCCCCTCCACACACACTTTATTGCTGTTGTTGTTTTAAAGAAAACTTATTCTATCTTATACAGTGACATCCCCAGGGCGTAGTTTGGGGAACTCAGCTGTAGTCAGTAGGAAGCCCAGGAGAGAAAGCAGTGACATGGGAAGAGCTCAAACTTAGGAGTCCCCAGACCTGGGCTCAAATCCCAGTTCCACTGTATACCAGCTTAGTGATCTCGACCAAGTTACAGAAGCAAATTACCTCATTAGTAAGGTGGGACTAATAACAACTACCTTGTGGGCTTTGGGAGTTGAATGAAAGGACACCGGCCATGTGGTAGATGCCCGATAGGTTCTGAGTAATTGACAGTCATCATGAAAATCTTTTCATCTTTGTTTCAGAAAGATCGCTTAGCGGCTGGCTTGGAGGGTGCTTAGCCAAGTTCAGGCCTGGAGGCAAGGGACTAATAAACATGCCCTGTGGCTGCGACAGGCAGGAAGTCACAGGACTGGGTGACTAGATGCAGCGAGAAGGGGACTATTGAGGGAATCCCTGGGTCTGGGGGTGCATGGGGCATTTAACCAGAACAGAAAGTCCAGGCAGAGCAGCATTTTTGGGAAGGAAAATAATAAATTGTTTCTAACCCAGACTCTTCCGCGTGATTTAAAACTGGCTCTAAAAGCTACTCCTTGATGTATTTTTTTTTTAGAATTGTAGACACAGTGATTACTCCTGGTTTCAAATTGCGTTTCACGTTGTTTCTTCTTTGCCAGACTCAGAGGGTTTCTGTTATGTCTTTTCCCCAGCTTATAATAACAAAAGAAGGAAGAATAAATTTTAAGTGGGAAAATTAGTTGCTCAGCTCTCGCCTGAAAATTACCACGTATGCGTGTGTCTCGGTGCTGTGTCTCGGTGCTGTCACAGAAGAAAGATTCTGTAGTCCCACAGGCGTGGGGTGGGAGTGGGAGAGGAAACGCTGCCTTTTGGATGGATACCAGTGGCACTTAGATGTTTCTGCACTGGGAGACAGCAGCACGTCCCCTTATGAAACTATGTGTTCACCACGAATCCGCCGCTGATTATAAAGAGCAAATGGTAATAAGAGGACCATGCCAGACCTCTTGCTTAGGGTAAATCTGACCCTTGTGACCTTTCAGGAAGACAGGTCAAGGCGGCACCGTTTTGTAGATGAGGATACTGATGCTTAGGGAGGTTAAGTCCCTTGCCTGAGGTCACGCAGCTTAATTAGGGCACTTCTGAGATTCCAGCTCAGGTCCTTCTGCTTCCAAAGTGCAAACTCCACGATCCCATTTCCATATGTCTCTGGAGGATGCAAATAAAATGCTTCGCACAGCACCTGGCACATAGCAGGCACGCAGTCAATGTTAGCTGCTCTTCCTAAAACTCAGAGCAGGGTGGCTGCCAGTGGTAAAATCTGAGAGCTGCTGTGAGGACCCCAGTCCCAAAGGTGATAGTAGCACATGTTTGTGCTGAACGTTCTCATCGGCATTTCCCTTAAGCTTCACAGCATTGGCAGCAGGAGGGAAACTTCCTCCTCTATGTCAGTTTGGGAGTTTTACAGGCAAGGAAACCAAAGACTGGGACTTGCCTGGGATCACACAGTAAGGAGGGTAGAATGGGACGTGGACTCAGATCTCCTGACTCTAGCATTCCCTCGCTTGTGGCCCCATCACTCCAGGGTTGGTGACTTTAAGTCTCTGTCTATTCTGTCTTCATAACACCTTCTCTGCATATCAAATCTCCCTCTGCTTCTATCTTATAAAGACACTTCTGATTGCCTTTAGGGCCCACCCAGATAAAACAGGATAACCTCCCCATCTCAAGATCCTTAACTTCTTCACATCTGCAAGGGTATTTTTTTGCATATAAGGAACATCCACAGGTCCATGGATTCAACTGTATATATCTTCTGGGGTCATTTCTCAGCACTTCCCAATAGCTAAATAAATTCCTTTATTTGCTAACTATCCTCCAAGGCAGTGAGGATTGAGAGCTGGGAGAATAGTGTCCTGACAGAGAAAAAGAAGAAGAAAGAGGGAGATGGGGCTGAGGTATGGGTTGGGCTCAGGCAGCCCCTCTGAGTTTTGGGAGTGCTGAATGAGCAGTAGGACTCTCACTGGATGCCCTCGGGGAGGGGTCAGCAAACCATAAACCACCAGCTGGCTGCTGTTTTTATAAATAAAGTTTTATTGGAACACAGACATGCCCATGTGTTACATACTGTCTGTGATTGCTTTCGAGCGCTGTTGAATAGGCAGAGTTGAGTAGCTGCAACAGAAACCATATGGCTGGGGTGGGAGGATTGGGAGACTGAAATTAACACATATTCATTATTGATACTATGAATAAAATAGACAACTGATGGGAACATACTGTATGGCACAGGAAACTCTACCTAATGCACTGGGGTAACCTAAATGGGAGGGAAATCCAAAAGGGAGGGGATGTCTGTATACATATGGCTGATTTATTTTGTTGTGCAGTGCAGTGGAGGCTAACACAACATTTTAAAGCAACCAAACTCCAATAAAAATTAAAAAAAATATAAACCATATGGCTCACAAGCCTAAAATGTGTACTGTCTGTCCTTTAATGAAAAAGTTTCCCAATCCCTGCACTAGGGAAGTAGGAGAAGCAAGGTGATGAACCTGGAATTAATACCATCCAGTGTATTTCCACCCCCTGCCCCCCACCCCCACCCCCCAGCCCAGGCATTGTAATATTTTTCATCTCTATGTCAGTTTGGATCTTTTATCGTGTTTTCCATATCTCTACTAAACATGTTCAGTCTTTCCTCTACCTTCTTGAATATAGGTATATAATAGCTGTTATAATAGCTGTTTTAATGTTCTTGTCTACAAATGTATTATCTGTGTCATTTTGTGGTCTATTTCTATTGATTGATTTTTCTCCTCATTATGGATCATATGTTTTTCATCTTTGCATGGCTGAAAATCTTTGACTGGATGTCAGACTGTGACTTTACCAGTTACCAATTTGTTCCTTCTCAGCTTTAAATCTATTTTTCATCACCTGCCCAGAGATAGTTTAGCTGGACCCGGTAAGCATTTCTCCTTTGCAGCTGGAGCAGTGTTAAGCTTTGTCAGTAGGGGACACTGGAGGGACACTGGCAGTCAAGGGGCTTCTCTTCCTCATTCCAATGCATTACTTCCTCTGGCTTCTTGCTCTTATCCCAGGGCTGCCGGGGCGCGTGGGGGACATCCAGGGGCACTCACCCCCATCAGATTTTAGCAGCCTCCCGTTGACAGCTTCCCATCAGGAGCTCCCTCAAAGGCGAATTCTCAGTGAATCTCACAGGTCCCCACAGTGATTTTCCATCTTCACCTGCACCCCAGTGGGAGGATTCCTGTTTGTCAATCCCAACCCCAATCCCACGGTTCTCTGCCCACCACACTGACCCACCTGCACCCCAGAAGGTAGTTTCCTTCTTGTGCAGCAACCACGGACCAGCTCTGGCCCCGGCAACCCAGTGAACTTCACTGTGGACTGGGCTGCAACCGTATCTCCTCCAATGAAGTTTGAATTCCAGTTTTAGTAGATCGTCCCCTCAGTTCTAGGGTGTTCTTTGGAGTTCTCTTTACCTATTTATAGTTAGGCCCCTGTTATCGTTAACAGTTCTTTACATTAAACATCCCCTGCTCCAGTTACTATGTGGTTTCTCGCCCCTGATTGGACCCTGAATGTTAGACAGACATTGTGAATTTTCCCTTGCTGGGGGCTGGATACATCTATGTTCCTACAGGTATTTTTGAGCTTTGCTCTGGGATACAGTTAAGTTGCTTGGGAACAGTTGGATCCTTTCAAGCCTAGCTATTAAGCTTTGTCAGGCAGGACCGCAACAGTGTTTAATCTTCCCCACTGTTGAGGGGGAATAAACAAAAACACCATGAATCGCAAGGTTCTCCACTCTCAATAGAGGGCTCACTTCCTTTGGGTCTCATTTCTCAAGGACCACTGTCCTCTGCTGCCTGATGTCCAACGTCTTGACAACCATCGTTTCGTATACTTTGTCCAGTTTTTAAGTTGTTTCAGGCTGGTCCCTGTTATTCTGTCTTGGTCAGACATGGGAGTCAAATCCCCTAATTTAAAAAATATTCACTTATTCAACACGTGCACCAGCCATCTGGGTGCATTGACGAACAAAACAAATGGAAACTTCTGCCCTCCTAGAGCTTACATTCTACGGCAACTGACTAAGAGCATTTCTAATGCTGTGTGAGCCCGGCAGAATGCGTTCTCTCCGTGGACCACTAGACCGTGAATCCTCCTGAGTTCTCCCTGCCCCCAAGTTGTCTTGAACTGCAGCTCTGTCCTCTTTCCTCCCTGCCTTCTCCACTCCCAGTGCCCCCTATTCCACAGGTGATCTCTCTTTTTCTTTCCCAAGATGCTTCATAGAACTCTTCAAACCACCTTACCTGGGCATGCCTGTGGAAAGCGGCTGGATGGTGCCTCCAAAGCCTGGAAAGTGTAATTTATGTTCTTAATTACATCTTTCTGGCATCACGGGAGGAGTTTTCTCCCTTCCTCTCTCCACAGCATTGCACTTGCTCTTTAGTAAATAGATTGAGATCAAACCTGGCCCCTTGCAAGGTCACAGATAACCAGCATTTGCCAGCTAAAAGTCAAGGTCTTATTTATAGACCCTGTTACATACTTACCAGCCCCCCCTACTTCCCTGCCAAGTTTATCTTTTATTATTCTACTTTAAATTGGGAAGATAGCCAACACCACATCCATCTTTGTCTGCCTTATTGCCCAGCGGCATGGACTGGGTAATGACCATAGATATATATATATTTAATAACAGCTTGATTGAGGTATAATTCACATATGATAAAATTGCATCCCTTTAAAGTACACCACTCAGTGATTTTCAGTATATTCACAGAGTTGTGCAATGATCACCACAATTAATTTTGGAACATTTTTATCCTTTCCCCACCCCCCAAAGAAACCCTCATACCCGTTGGCAGTCACTCCCTCTTTCCCCTAACTCCCCTGGCCCTAGGAAAATACTAACCTACCTTCTCTCTCTATGCATTTGTCTATTCTGGACAATTCATGTAAATGAGATAAGACAATACGTAGTCCTCTGTGCCTGGCTTCCTTCACTTAGCATCATGTTTCCAAGGATCACCCTCTTGGAACGTGGATCAGTACTTCGTTCTTTTTTATTGCCAAATAATATTCCATTGTAATGACATACTACCCTTGTTTTATCCACTCATCAGTGGATGGACATTTGGGCTGTTGCCTCTTTTTGGCTGTTACGAGTAATGTTGCTATAAACATTCATATGCATGTTTTTGGCTGGTGGACATAAATATTTATCATCAATTTCTCCCAGCCTTTTGGATGAGGGTGTGCCTGAGACAAAGTCAGTGAAGGTGGCCACAAAGCCTGTCCATTTGCTGATGTCACACTGGTGGATCCTTCAAGGAGAGGAAGACAGGAGAGCTGGCTGCTTCGGAGGACCTTCAGCCTGATCAACGAGCTGCGGACTTTGTGCCAGGCACTGAGGTGTGTGCTGGGGTTGTAACCTCCCCCCTCCTTCTCAACACTCCTTTATTAGCACCTACTCTCTGCCAGACTGTGAGGTCCCCTGAGGGTCTTAGCCTAGTTGGAGAGGCAGAGCCTGAATTCATGACAGTAAGTGCCCTGGTGACTAACAGTTCCTGTCCTGGAACTACTGTAGCCCAGGAGAGGGGCGCCCAGCCCAGTGCCGCGCCATCAGGGAAAGTCTCTTGGAGGAGGTGACTTTTGTTCTTCCCACATTATACTATATACATTTCTAAACATACAGAAGCCTTCCATGCTCGTCACCCGGGTTTAACGACTGTTGACATCTTGCCAGGATGTTTTCCAATTTTTTTCTGAGTGCTTTTAAAGTAAATTTCAGACATTCTGGCAGTTCACCTCTATATACTTCAATGCACATTTAAAAATGAGGACACTTTCCTGTGCACAATGCCCTTATCACATCAAATATGACATAATAGGGACTTCCCTGGTGGCGCAGTGGTTATGAATCCACCTACCAATGCAGGGGACACGGGTTCGAGCCCTGCTCCGGGAAGATCCCCCACATGCTGTGGAGCAACTAAGCCCGTGCGCCACAACTACTGAGCCTGCGCTCTGGAGCCCGTGTGCCACAACTGCTGAAGCTTACGCACCTAGAGCCAGTGCTCCGCCACAAGAGAAGCCACTGCAATGAGAAGCCCGTGCACCGCAACAAAGAGTAGCCCCCGCTCGCCGCAACTAGAAAAAGCCCGCGCACAGCAACGAAGACCCAACGCAGCCAAAAAAAAAAAAGACATAATATTTCTTTAGTATTATTAATACCCAGTTCATATTCAAATTTTCCTCATTATTTTGAAAACAGGGAATTCCCTGGCAGTCGGGTGGTTAGGACTTGGCGCTCCCACTGCAGGGGGCCTGGGTTCAATCCCTGGTCAGGGAACTAAGATCCCACAAGCTGCGCGGTGCGGCAAAAAGAACCCAAAACATTATTTACAGTTGCTTTGTTTAAAAGAGGATCTAATTAGGGTGGGGATCCCCCTTAATCTGTGACATGAAGGGAGGGTGAGAAGGCTCTGTGGGCAGAGGCAGATCCCAGGCAAAGCCTAGGGGGAGTCTGACATGTGTAGAGTGTAGGGCAGGGAAGAAAGGGACTGCTGGTTCTTGGGGTGGGTAATCCCCCAAAGCTGACGTCCTGCTGTGCCCTCAGGGCAGGAAGGCCTTGAGAGCTTCCTTCAGCCAGGTGATAAGTCAGTCCATCCGTCTGCTGTTTGGAAACTTCCCCCTGATGACTGATTCCTCTCCTGTCACTTCTTCCCAAGACGGGAGACCATCCTTCCTCAGGCACCTGAGGTGGTGGTACTTCCTGGCTGAGTGACAGCCTGGGAGGCTGCTCTCACTGCCCCAGGGCCCCATAGTCCAACCCCCTCAAGCCCAGGATGGGCGGCTGTGGCACCGCTGGGTGAATCTACCTGGTTCTGATTGCCGGGTTGATCATCAGAGAAGGAAATAGTTGTCGTCTCTGTTCTGAGCCCTGTCCTTTGAGAACAGCTCCTGATGTGAGCTGGGAAGTGACCTTTAGAAGTCAGACCCCATTCCTCTGTCTGAGATGTTGCTTCCTTCTCTGTGGTGGAGTTTCCAATGGAAGCCACTCTTCAGCCTGAGCCTTGCTGGCCTTGAGTTCACATGACAAAACCTATGACCCCTCTTGCTTGTGCCAGAAGAGCATTTAAACTCAGACAGCAGAGATGGACGGGGTGGAGGCAGGGGGTGGCTGGCCGTCCAGGACCAGCCCCAGCACAGCACTGTGAAGCCGAGGTGTCGGGGTGCGGAGTGGGCAGGGGTCTTCCTAACTCATCAGTAGAGCATCTTTTCAGGCAGTGATTAGTTCAGGCCTTACCTGTCCAGAAACATCTTTAGCCACTTACTTCATCAAGCTCACTGATCAAGCCCTCAAGAGTCAGATAAAGAATTAAGGAGGCCAGTTATATTCATCACCTACTTATTCATTCATTCAGTTCATGTTTATTGACACATTCTCTTTGCCAGGCATTGTTCTGGGGGCTGGGCATCCAGTGGTGAAAGACACAAAGTTCCCACCCTTGCAGCGTTGATGTCCAGCAAATTCACTTGCAGTTTTTTTTGGGGGGGTGTGGTGTGCGGGCCTCTCACTGCTGTGGCCTCTCCTGTTGCGGTGCACAGGCTTTGGACGCGCAGGCTCAGCGGCCGTGGCTCACGGGCCCAGCCGCTCCGCAGCATGTGGGATCTTCCCGGACCGGGGCACGAACCCGTGTCCCCTGCATCGGCAGGCGGACTCTCAACCACTGCGCCACCAGGGAAGCCCTCACTTGCAGTTTAATTGGCTTCAATCAAGAAATAGAACAGCCAGAGCACTGAGCACCCATGTCAGCTGACCATCGTGGATAGGGTCAAAACAATGATGTGGTCCATGGACCTTAATGACCAATTTTGGTCCCTGGACCGCTAGAAACTTCTTGAGGTTCTGCAGCAGTGCCCACTTCAGAAAACCCTGTTCTGTATCATCACATACTGGCCACAAGGCTTTGAGACATAACCGCTGTCACCACAATTGGCCTGGTTTGTTCCTAAAACCCCTCAACCCCCACTATGCATCCTTCCTCAGGGAGCATCACTTCTATAGATGATGCAGCTAATCCCAGTTCCGGGTGTTCCACCTGGATTCACTCTGGGAGGGTACGTAGGGGATTGGTTTGAACCTGGTATTTTAACTACACCTCATAGGTTCTTTTTCAAGATTTAAAGATTGTATCTTTTTAAAAGTATTATTATTTATTTATTTATACATTTATTTATTTTTGGCTGCGTTGGGTCTGTTGTTGCACGCGGGCTTTCTCTAGTTGCGGTGAGCGGGGCTACTCTGTTGCAGTGTGTGGCCTCCTCGTAGCGGTGGCTTGTCTTTGTTGCAGAGCACAGGCTCTAGGCACGCAGTCTTCAATAGTTGTGGCACACGGGGGCTCATTACTTGTGGCTCGTGAGCTCTAGAGCACAGGCTCAGTAGTTGTGGTGCACGTGCTTAGTTGCTCTGCAGCAATGTGGGATCTTCCCGGACCAGGGCTTGGACCCGTGTCCCCTGCATTAGCAGGCGAATTCTTAACCACTGCGACACAAGGAAAGCCCTATTTTATTTTATCTTATTTTATTTTATCTTACTTTCAGCTGCCCCGCAAGGCATGCGGGATCTTAGTTCCCCGACCAGGGATTGAACCATCCCTGCACCCCCTGCAGTGGAAGAGCAGAGTCTTAACCACTGGACCACCAGGAATGTCCCTCACCCATCATTTTAAATCTAAAAAGCAAAATGTTCTGTGTTATGGACACGGGTGTTTTTGGAGACTGTCCCCTGGGGGGGGTCATGTTATCAAAAGGAAATAGTTATACCTCTTCTCACTTTGCACTCACACCCCTCTGTGGTTTTACTCAATCCCTTCTGCCCTCCTGCCCTCCCTGCTCTCACTCCTGTGGGGTGGCACCTTCTATCCACCCTCCTGCGTTCCTTCTCCAGGACAGACAGGACTCACCCGGCCAGTGCTCCCAGCAGCCAGGTTTGGGCTTGTCACACGGCACTCGGTTTGGGCAGCTGGTCCCCATGCAGGTAAACTCAAATGAGGAGATTGAGGAAAGACTGGGAACAGCACAGTGCCCCAGCCATAGGTCTTGTTTTCTCAGTCTTCAAGAGTCCTTAACATATGGAATCAAAAAAATAAAAAAACAAAAGCCAAACTCAGAGATACAGAGAACAGATTGGTGGTTGCCAGAGGTAAAGGTAGGGGTGGGTGAAATGGGTGAAGGGGTCAGAGGCACAAACTTCTAGTTGTAAAATACCTAAGTCCCAGGGATGTAATGTACAACACGGTGACTGTAGTTCATAATACTGTATTGTACATTTGAAAGTTACTAAGAGAATAGATTTTTTTTTTTTTTTTTGCGGCACGCGGGCCTCTCACTGTTGTGGCCTCTCCCGTCGCGGAGCACAGGCTCCGGACGCGCAGGCTCAGCGGCCATGGCTCACGGGCCCAGCCGCTCCGCGGCACGTGGGATCTTCCCAGACCGGGGCACGAACCCGTGTCCCCTGCATCGGCAGGCGGACAAGAGAATAGATCTTAAAAGTTCTCATCACAGGAAGAAAAAATTTTCTAATAATGTGTGGTGATGGATGTTAACTAGACTTATTGTGGTGATCGTTTTGCGATATATACAAATATAGAATCGTTATGTTGTACACCTGAAACTAATATGTTATATGTCAATTATATCTAGATTTTAAATAAAGCAAGATGGGAATTCCCTGGCAGTCCAGTGGTTAGGACTCTGCACTCCCACTGCTGAGGGCCCAGGTTCAATCCCTGGTTGGGAAACTAAGATCCCACAAGCTGCGAGGCGCAGCCAAAAGAAAAAAAAGGCAAGAAAAAAAATAATGAAATAGGTGCTTAGTAAATGTCAGATGTCTTCAGCTTTCACTATATGAGTAATTAGAAATATAAATTTTATTAAAAACCCTGGATATTCTTTTTTTTTAAGTCTTTAAGAAAAAGCAAAATTTAGCACTCCCTCTCCCCTTTTTCCCCCACTGACTTGGCCATAGAAACAGGAACTTCTAGCTATCCTTATATATTGCAAGTGATTTAGGAAATAAAATCTTTTAAGGCAGGCGGAGTGCACTCCGTTAAACAAATAGCAAGACTGCAGAATTTTATTAAGTTCAGTAGACGTTAAATGTAGTCTTTGCAGCCACCACCCTGCCCCCCACCATATATAGGAAGGATTTTTGTACTTTTCTCCAGGCTTTGGAAACTCCATCCTAAGTATCCAGACTAGAGGGTTTCCACCTCTTTTTTTTTTTTTTTTTTCCTGGTGCTGCTCTGTTCTTGCGATGGGACTTGTTACTTCGAAACTTCTGAGGCAGAGAAGGAAATGAGGTCGCCACACCACCGTGGAGCGAGACAAGAACTCCAGCTCATCCTGGCGGCTTCTAGTCTAAAAATATCCCAACTTGGCAGGCAGGAACTTTCTTCCTTCTTTCCTTCTGGTAGCAAGGCTGGAGGCAGAATTCTTTCTGAATTCTGCTGAATAGAGCACGTGTCTGTAAGAGCCAAGTGCAGAGAAGAGCTGAGAGCTGTTTCCCCGGGTCCAACAGGTCCAGGGAGGACCCTTCACTGTCTCTTACTGGACGTCACTCCTTCAGCAACGAGTGTTTACCGAGGGCCTGTGATGGGCCTGGTCTTGCAGAAGGAGGGAGAGACAAGATCCCAATCCAGCCCTCCTAGAGCTCACCGTCCAGGGGCAGAGGAGATGCTAATAATTACTTGAATCCCCCTTTGGATAAGTGTCGCAAAGGAGTTACTCAGGACCAGAGGGATCTAGGCCACTCTGATTTACAACCCAAGGCCAAAGGAAATGGGTTTCCAAGGTGACAGGACTCGATTTCATCTTTAGAGAAGGAAGAGTCTGGGGAATTCCGTGGCAGACCAGTGGTTAGGACTTCAAGCTTTCACTGCCGAGGGTGCGGGTTTGATCCCTGGTCAGAGAACTAAGATCTTGCAAGCTATGTGGTACAGCCAAATAAAATAAAATAAAAAAAAAAAGAAAGAAAGAAAAGGAAGAGTCTGGTAAAAGTGAAGAGGTTTGAGAAGAAGGAGGTGGATGTTGATGAAAAAAGTTGGGATTTATCTTCAAAAAGGGAGAAAAGGCAAGGAGGTTCCATGTTGTTCCCTGGGCACTCTGTCAGCATAAACGTTAACCAGAATTATAGCAGATACATGAATGCTATAGCCAAGCTCTTGAAAAGGTCACTGAGATATCATCACAGCTTCAGGGGAGCCTTGAGTGATACCAGCTAGACCCGGCTGTCACATTCACGGATTGCTGCCACCGTTGACACCACCCCCTGGAACTCCATCCACACGTGAGGGCCAAATCTTCTTATCAGGCATTTTATTTTGGGTTAATCAACTTTCCTCCATTGCCCAAACAACATTGTAACAGCAGTAATGGAAACTGAGATAGGGGTTGGGAGGGGGTGAACACAGCAATCCTATCACTCTCCCGTATCAACATGTTAAGTTTGGGACATCCCTGGTGGTGCAGTGGTTAAGAATCTGCCTGCCAATGCAGGGGACCTGGGTTCAAGCCCTGGTCCAGGAAGATCCCACATGCTGTGGAGCAACTAAGCCCATGCGCCACAACTGCTGAGCCTGCATGCCGCAACTACTGAAGCCCACACACCTAGAGCCCGTGCTCCACAAGAGAAGCCACCACAATGAGAAGCCCATGCACCGCAACGAAGAGTAGCCCCTGCTCGCCGCAACTAGATAAAGCCCGCGCACAGCAATGAAGACCCAACACAGCCAAAAATAAATAAATTAATTAAAAAAGAAAAAAAAATGTTAGGTTTTCCATTTCCAGCTCTGTGTAAAAGATGAAGAGAACAGGCTTATGGAGACATTGTTTGGTGACATCCCACGGCCTGCCCTGGCCAGCTCCCCACTATGACATTTCCCGGCACCCATGGACACATCGAGGTCCTGCCTGAAGTCTGATCTGTTGGACAAGAAACAGGCCATCAGAAACGCGTGCAGTAACGAAGACCCACCACAGCCAAAAATAAAATAGATAAATTAATTAATTATAAAAAAAAGAGTGGATATATGTATATGTATAACTGATTCACTTTGTGAGTAACACTGTGTTACTTTCTGCATGTTATAAATCAACTATACTCCAATAAAAATAATAATAAAAAAAAACAATGAATTATCTGGGATTTCATCCTTTCCAGCTCACATCCAATCCAACTTCTCAAGAGTTCTCCTCTTCCTCTCCCAGCATCCTCTTTAAGCTGCTCCCCCAGTGTCTTCCACTTCCACTGCTCCCCTGAAACTGCTCTTGTCAAATCATTGATGACGTCCACTCTGCCAAGCCCAGGAGTCATTCCTCTGACCTACCTGACCCTTACTTAACCCTATTCAAAGCATCTATTGACCACTTCCCTACTCATCCAATCCTCGTTCCCTTAGTCTGGTCTCTCATATTCCCTTGAAGCCATGGTGGGATGGAGACAGCAAGCTTTGCCAACCAGGTCACATATTTCTTTATTTTTCAATTAATTAATCAATTTATTTATTTATTTTTCGCTGCATTGGGTCTTCATTTTGGGTCTTCGTTGCTGCGCCTGGGCTTTCTCTAGTTGCGGTGTGCGGGGGCTTCTCTTCATTGTGGTGCGTGGGCTTCTCATTGCGGTGGCTTCTCTTGTTGCAGAGCTTGAGCTCTAGGCACGTGGGCTTCAGTAGTTGTGGCACATGGGCTCAGTAGTTGTGGCTCATGGGCTTAGTTGCTCCACAGTACGTGGGATCTTCCCAGACCAGGGCTTGAACCCATGTCCCCTGCATTGGCAGGCGATTCTTAACCACTGCGCCACCAGGGAAGCCCCCTCCACTCTTTTTTAGATTCTTTTTCTATATAGGTCAGTACAGAGTATTGATTTCCCCGTACTATACAGTAGGTCCTTATTAGTTATCTATTTTATATATAGTCGTGTGTATATGTTAATCCCAATCTCCCAATTTATCCCTCCCCCTGCCCCAACTCATTGTTCTGGATGTTCTTGACTCCAGCAAGTGACTGGGTGGGCCATGGTGCCATTGACTATGATGGGGGTGGGCGGAGACCAAGAGCTCCTTTTGAGGACTTTTTTTTTTTTTTTACATCTTTATTGGAGTATAATTGCTTTACAATGGTGTGTTAGTTTCTGCTTTATAACAAAGTGAATCAGTTATACATATACATAGGTTCCCATATCTCCCCCCTCTTGCGTCTCCCTCCCTCCCACCCTCCCTATCCCACCCCTCTATGTGGTCACAAAGCACCGAGATGATCTCCCTGTGCTACGCGGCTGCTCCCCACTAGCTATGTGTTTTACGTTTGGTAGTGGATATATGTCCCTGCCTTTTGAGGACTTTTAACGTGGGATGATGATCGGGCATTCACGAGAGACCAAGCAGGCAGTTGGGTAAGGCTGGAGAAGAGCGAGAGCCCTGCGTTTTCTCCTCTTCTCTGAAATGTACGAAGACTATAGCATGAGCTGGGCCTGGGGATGTGACGTTCACCGTAACTTGCACAAAGCAGAGGAACGCGTTCGGCCCTGGACAGCAAGCTCCTGAGTTTTGTGCACCTTTCCGAGCTCCAGGAGACAGTAGACGTTCAATCAGTGTTTTCCATCTGGATGGATGAATAACATCATGGTCCCTCCCAGTCTCCAGAAACTGGGTGACTTTCTAAAGCCCGGGACAGATGCCTTCACAGCTTAATGAGAGGCCTGACTAATTATAACGATGATGCCAATGATAGAGGGATGACTTATAGTCAGGAAGGGGCAATTGCTCTTCTGAATAATTATTTAAATTGGTCACACTGTGATTGCTCAGAGGGCCGTGAGAGTCAAGGTAGGAGTAGGAGGGTGGGATAGGTGATTGGAAAAATGGGAGGGAGGCAATGCCAATTCCACCAGTAAGCAGGGTTTGTTTTGGACCTCAGGCTAACTTCTTGATTTCTCCAGCCCTTTTAATTTTTGATTTTTTTTATGGCAGTGATAGAGATCTACCACCCCAAATAGCTGTAAGCACTGCTAATGAAATCACGGAGGCTCTGTGGCAAACCAGGGAACCTAGTAAACCAGAAGTTGAGTGCTAGTTCTCAAAAGCAGAGACTTGGTGTCTATTTGAGGGGACTTAGTGGGGCCCTGGATACCGTGAAAGAGGTCAGTCATTTTCTAGCCCAAGGCAATGGTAGGACTTGGCCTTTGAGGAAGGGTCAATGGAAAGTGATGTCCGTGTTTGCTCCATTCTTTGCCAGTGTGCTCCAGGGACATGATAGGAGAGTTTCCAGTTTCCTCTGGCTGAATTGAGCCGGTGCTGCCTGTAAGGTGAAGGGCCTGTGCTAATCTCTTCTTGGCAAGTTATACAGCCCCATGATTGAAATCACCAGGAGAGCATCGTGAGTGCCCGGGGTATGTGTGCCACAGAAAGAAAGAAGGAGGAGCCAGCGTGGGGGTGACGGACAGCGATGCCACTGACACTGGAGTCTTCCTATGAGAGTAAAGTGAGGCTGTGCGGCAGGCAGCCAGGTGAGCAGCCACAGAACAACAGAGAGGTAGCGACTCGCAATGGGTAAGGTGTGGAATGGCCTGACCTCTGTGATTTTATAGAAGAGGCAATGGAAGCCCAACAAGGGTTGTCCGTGTCTTCCCCAGACATTTCTCAAGAGCCGGTTACGTGCCAGAGGCTGGGCCAGTGTTTTGGTTACATACTGCTGCACAGGACATCACCCCAAAACCCAGAGGCTTAGAACAACAGTCATTTTATTCTCCCATTTCTGTGGGTTGACTGGGCACAGCTGTGTGGTTCTTTGCCCTGTAGGATGATGGCTGAGGCTGTGGTCATCTGGGGTGAGACTCAGCTGGACCTTCTGAGAGGCTTATTCACAGTGATAGCAGTTGGTGCTTGGAAGTAGCTGGGCATTTCATCCGGCGTCCCTCAGTTCTTTTCTTCTCCTTCTCCTCCTCTTCCCTCTCCCCCCCCCCACCCCGCTTCTTCTTCTTTTTTTCTGTTCTCTTCTTTCTGGCTTCTCCAAGTGGCTTGGTCTTCTCAAAGCAGGTGACTGACTTCCAAGAGCCAGGAAGTGGAAGCTGTCAGTCCTCTCAGTCTTCTTAAGGCCTGAGCTCAGAAGTCTCAGAATCCCAATTCTGCTGCATTCCGTGGGTCAAATTCAGTCCTAGAGTGTATTGGTTATCTATGCTGCATAACAAATAATCCCGAAACTTAGTGGTTTAAAATGATGATAAATATTCCTCTCTCACAGCTTCTGGATTAGTCAGGAATCATGCAGAAGCTTTGTGGGATGTTCTGGCTGGGGTCATCACATGAGATTGCAGTCAAAATGTCATCCAGAGCTGGACTCTTCTGAAGGCTTGATTGGGACTGGAGGGCTCAGCTCCAAGGTGGCTCAGTCATATAGTTGGAAAACGGGCTTTCTGTTAGCAGGAGGACTCAGTTCTTCTGTACACAGGCCTCTCCACAGGCTGCTTGAGTATCCTCATTATACTGATGATGATCTGAGTATCCTCAGATGTCAGACCTCACCACTTCTGCCATACTCTTTTTATCACACAAGCAAGCCCTGGTTCACAGTGGGAGGAGACTATGAAAGGGCCTGAACGACCAGGAAGTGAGGATCACTGGGACCATCTTGGAGGCTGGCTATCATACGAGGGCAGCCCAAGATTCCAGGAAGTGGAGGAATAAACTCTACCTCTGGATGGCGGGAATGACCAAGAAGAGTTTGTAGCCATCTTTAGTCCACCAAATCCAGGCTCTAGGGGTTTAGTCAGAAGGGCTTTGTGCTCATAGAACTTACAACCTAGACCATGGTTTAGGTCCTATAGTCTAGGACCACACAGAAAACTAGTGGCAGAGAATGGATGTGTCTGTCATCTTCATTATACAGATGACACACCTGAGGCTCAGAAAAGACCAATCATAGCCCAAAGTCATATAGTGAATAAGTGGCAGAGCTGAGATTAATACTCAGACTCTTCTGACCCCAAGCCAAGCCCTTCTTTCCCTTATCCTGTACTGCTACTCGTTATGTGACCATGTTAACTTTTAAATAAAGGATACAAAATTGTATCTAGTATAAAATGACAGCTATGTAAAACAAACTATGCTTTAAAAAAGAACAGGAGGAAATACAAACAAAATGTTGACAATTGTTAATAGGTGATAAGAAAATATGTGGGGTTTTTTTTCTTCCTTCTTCTAGGTTTCTGTGTTTTTTTCATACTCTACACTGAGCTTCTATCACTTTCATCATGGAAAAACCCAAACCATTTCCTGCTGTGGTGGATCACACAGGCGCAGTGGGAGAGAGGGGTGCTGGGGGGTTGGCGGGTGGGGAAGGAGCCCTCCACCTGTGGATTTTGGTTCCTCCTCTGCTGTGTGGCAGTCATTGTGCTTCTGGTTCTTCTGAAAGGCAGCGGCTGTTAATTAGCTCACCTGTGCAAACAGAGCTGGGGCCCCTCAGCTGAGCTGTGGGAAGAAGAACCTTCTTGGAAAGAAGAGCTGTGTTGCTTGCACTCCAGGAGCATGGGGAGCAAAGGAAACTAGAGGGCTGATGTTCCCCCTTCCTGATGGGATATGTCTATAATGCTGTTTTCTGGTCCAAGCTCAAGGTGATTGCCTCTCCAATAGGAGTTTTTGTACTGGGACAACATGAGAGAACATTTGATATTGATGCTTTCCTGGAAACTCCAAGATATGTAGTCACTGTAGATAAAAGCTGTTCAGTTGTTTTAAAGTATTAGATATTTTTGGTTGCCTGCAGCCATGTGATAGCTTCTTTCACTTCTGTTTTTGAAGCTTAAGCATATCACCCGATTGTCTTCCTGTATGCATTACACTCCATGGCCAGGAATTTTCCCTAGAGTAAAAAAACAACAGCTTCCGTTAATTGGGCACCTATTATATAAAGACGCTATACTATGCATTTATGCATACACTTAATCTTTACAGAAACATATGATGTGATATCTCCAATTTACAGATGAGGAAACAGGAGTCCAGGGAAGTTCAGTATCTTATCCAAAGTCACATGGCTCAGAAATGACAGAGGCAAAACCTGAACCCATGTCCAAATGACCCCAAAGTCACTAGACTAATGCTGCTTCCCTAAAGAGAACATTATAACAATATTAAAAGACATTTGAAATCTTATATCCCTAAAGCCAAACTTAAGATGGCAGGTTTTTTTGGACAGTGCAACGTTCCTCTTTTTGAAAATGGACTTTGTATCAGAAACCTCTGGGTCCCACTGGAGATCTTCAGCCACTGCTGGAGTGGTCAGTTCTGTGACTGCTCCTACCCGCTTCCAGCAGGTACAGCAGGTAGTCTGACAGTGTCTTGCCTCTGGCTCACAGCCGGTACCTCACACCCCACCCAGGGCATCTCGGTTGATGCCCACTCAGTGCCAGGCCAGTGCATCCTGGAAGCAGGGTGCAGGCCCCCGTGCAGAGCTTTTCACCAATGGGAGCAGAAACCATTGGATAAAAGTCTCCCTCTCTCTCCCCCATCCTAGAAGGTGGGTCCTGAGATGTTTTTCTTAGGGCTTCTCAGTCTCTCCAAATCGAGCAGCCTGGAACATGGTCACCCCAATAACGCATTATCAAACGCCTCTGCCTCTATCCTTGCTGTGGTTCCTGAGCCTCAGGTATGCTCCCTGGGCTCACATTCCCCAGCAATGTATTCACGTGTGAGCTTTGTCTCAAGTTCTGCGTTTGGGGAACCCTGGCCAAAACAGATTCAAACGTTTTCTTTGCCTAAGCTCTCACCCAAATATAGACCATCTTTGTCTTCTGAATCGCATAGGTGCTGAGGACTGTAACCACGTGGACATGGCTAAGGCTAGCAATTTCACGCTTTTCATCTCTAATTCTGTTTAACCACCTGATTGGGAGTGGACATTTCCCACTGACTTCTAGCTACTCTATATCAGGGTATGTAAATCATGTTTTCAAGATTAAAACAAACAAACAACCTTCCCGTATGTTTAGGTGGATGTATACGTCATTAAAAGGTCAGCTGAGGGGGTTTCCTGGTGGTCTAGTGGTTAGGATTCCAGGCTTTCACTGCTGTGGCCTGGGTTCAAGCCCTGGTTGGGGAGCTGAGATTCCATAAGCCGAGTGGCCAAAAAAAAGGCCAGCTGAGCCCTCCCACTTCTGCTACTTAAGGAGACATGGTGCAGGGCTGGGGCCAGGACCTGTTGGCTACACTGCTGACCCTCCATCCCTGGAGTTAAAATTGTGCTCCAGGGTGATTCTGGGCAAGCCAGAGATTGAATTTCCTGTGCCGAAGTGGAGTAGAGGGCCTGGTGGCTGGAAGGCAGCGAGGATGGCGGGTGATGTCAAGGTTAGAGGGAAAGTGAGGGAGTGACTGCTGTACAGTGGATTCATTCTCTGCGTGGAGAGCACCGGGAGCGCCCTGAGAGGCAAGGCAGAGAGTCAGCAGGGAAAGGGAGGCAAATGTCAGTCTTTCTTCCTAGAAGTTCACTCTGGCTCTGCTCCACATCAATTAGAAGCCACCATTCTGCCAGTGGCCCTCCCTCGGAATGACAGAGCTTTGAGACATTTATATTTAATAACCTCGGGTCTCACATGCTAATTAGCAAAGTAAATAACCAACATCAGCTGGCTGTTGGCTGCTCCTTGATGGCTGGGAATTATTCACAGGTGTATCAACCCACTGGGTGAGGCATTTCTTTTTTTTTTTTTTATAAATTTATTTATTTTTGGCTGTATTGGGTCTTCGTTTCTGCGCAAGGGCTTTCTCTAGTTGTGGCAAGCGGGGGCCACTCTTCATCGCGGTGCACGGGCCTCTCACTGTCGCGGCCTCTCTTGTTGCGGAGCACAGGCTCCAGACGCGCAGGCTCAGTAGTTGTGGCTCACGGGCCTAGTTGCTCCGCGGCATGTGGGATCTTCCCAGACCAGGGCTCGAACCCGTGTCCCCTGCATTGGCAGGCAGATTCTCAACCACTGCGCCACCAGGGAAGCCCCGGGTGAGGCATTTCTAAAGCCCTGGAAGACTTCCTTCCAGTATCCCTTCCCACAAATGCTCATGTCTCCATGACGATGGTGGGAGTCCCTCTGTTCATTAACAGGTTTTTTTTTTTGGCCATGCTGTGTGGCTTGTGGGATCTTAGTTCCCTGACCAGGGATTAAACCCAGGCCCTGGCAGTGAAAGCGCTGAGTCCTAACCACTGGACCGCCAGGGAATTCCCAGGTTTTTATTTTAGAAGGAAAGCCAAACGAGAGAAGGATGCTCTTCCCAGCTCCGTCATCTCAGAGAGTCAGCCCAGTGGTGGTGCAGAGTGAACAGAAAGCACTGGAGGCCACACGGCCTCAGATCATTCTCCATAAGGAACCAGAGGAGGGAAAATCCAGGAGTCGAGTGTCTTTAGAAACTCCAGCTGTATGGCCGCACCTGACCTTGTCATCACTCAGAATAGTTCGTCTGTGAAAACCTCGCCTAACCCATCCCACTCCAAATCGACACAAAGTCTGGTTCTTCCCATCTCTCCTGCCCCACAGATTTCCTCTGGGGCAGCTTCCCACCCCCTTGGATTTCCTTCTATCTCCATCCAGCTTAGAACACGTGATCCATCACTTCAACCCCCCTGTTGTCAGTAACCTGCACTGTTCTGTATTTCTCCTGTTCCTGACCCTGTAAATGCTTGACTCTAGATTCTCCACACCTGGGCCCGGCTGCTGAGCCCCACACAACCATCCGTCCAACTCCGATCCTGGGAATGCCTCAAATGCCTGGGCCCTCAGGGCTGCCCAGAATTCTCCCTCTCCATCTGGCAGCTCCTTCCTTCATTCCTCTCAGTGGCTTTTCCAGTTCTTCACTGTTTCCCTCAAAGCCCCTGTTACTACCTCCCACCTACTCTCAAGAGATGACTTCGCCTCTCACTTTAGAGCTAAAATAATAGAAGCCAGCAAGCAGGAATTTCCTTAACTTCCTGCCCTCCATCTATGAATGAATCTGCACCCACACCCATTCTTGTCTGCAACCAGCTTAAGTGGAAGAGCAAACCCTCTTCCTCCCCAAGGGCAGCTCCCCTGTCCCCGTGGGCTTCCTGGTGACCCTGTCCTCTCCTGCCCGGCCTCTTCATTCTGGTGTCTTAGCTCTTCTCCTCAGCCCAACTCTAGGGAGACTCTGCATCTCCAGCTCCACCTCCACTGTTTTTGTCAATGGCCTCAGTAACCTTCTAATTTCCAAATCCCAAGGTGCACTGTTCAGATCTCTCCCAACTTGACCCTTCTAAGGCATATGTTGCTCCCTCCATCTCCAATCTCTTCTCCTTGGTGACAACATACTTACTTGTTATTTTTTGTTTGTTTGTTTTTGTTTTTTTTAAATCACCTCTCTGGTTTCTCCTCTTTTTTTTAAGTAGATGTATTTTATTTTATTTATTTATTTACTTATTGGCTGTGTTGGGTCTTTGTTGCAGTGCGTGGGCTTCTCATTGCGGTGGCTTCTCTTGTTGCAAAGCACAGGCTCTAGGCGTGTGGGTTTCAGTCATTGTGGCACGCGGGCCCAGTAGTTGTGGCTCACAGGCTCTAGAGCGCAAGCTCAGTAGTTGTGGTGCATGGGCTTAGTTGCTCTACAGCATGTGGGACCTTCTGGGACCAGGGCTCAAACCCGTGTCCCCTGCATTGGCAGGTGGATTCTTAACCACTGTGCCACAAGGGAAGCCCTGCTTTCTCTTCTTAGTAGCCTTCATCTGGTCACCCCTAAAACACTATGGGGTTCCCCAGCAATTATAAATGCCTATTCTGTGTGCCATAGCTCCTGTGCTTAACTTTGCGGAAGCCTATAATGGTCTATCAATTTGTCAGTCTTTCTCTGCTAGATCTAGTGCTAAAAGGCCATCTTTATGCACTTTTTTTTTTTTCAAATACTGTCTTCATTTCCATCCCCAGTACTCAGCACAACACCTGGTACTTACTGAGCTCTCAGTGATTGCTTGTTAAAGGAGCAGCTTGTGGCACAATGGACCCCTAACCCTTTTTTTTTAGACGTATGAGTGGATCAACTTTTTGTTTTTGTGTACTTCATAACCATTTCTCCTGCCAAGAGTGCAATGCAATGTCAAAAAATTGAAGCAGGGACTTCCCTGGTGGTACAGTGGTAAAGACTGCATGTTCCCAGCGCAGGGGGCACAAGTTTGATCCCCGGTCGGGGAACTAAGATCCCACATGCTGGGTGGTGTGGCCGAAAAAAAAAAATGGAAGTAAAAAATCGTACAGCCTTTTTTTTTTTTTCCAGTTTAAGTTTCATGAGAAAATAAGAATTAACTTGAAATGCCATAATTGGGAATAATCAAGTATACTGGAACCTGTAGGCTTAAGCTGGAGCCTGGGTTGAGAGAGAGACTTGGGTGATGGTTGCGGGGGAGGGAGGCAGATGCCAGAGTAATAACTTGGGTTTGAATTTCTATGACTTCTATAGGTAGAAAAGATTTAGTTCACTTTGTACATATTGTACCTATAGATCAGCTATTTGGGGGAGAAAGTAAGGAATCTTGTTTGATATCTAAATTTAGCATCACAATCCCCGGCCTTTGTCATTGGTCACTATACTGAGTCACAGACTCCAAGCTCTAAAATCACTCTTTTCATTTGTAAGTTCAAAGTACATATGTATTTATGTATATTTATTTGATTTGGTTTTCACGCCAGCCCCAGGAGGCAGAATTTGTTATTATCCCATTTTATAGACAAGCACTCAGAGGCTCAAAGGGATTTAATGATATGTCTTGTTCAAGATCAAGCAGGTGGTAAGTTAGAGCAATGGAACTTAAACTCCAAGGCAGTGCTGCTATATTGAGCTGTCTTTTGGTGAAGATCAGTGATATTTGCTTCTTTTGCCTTTTGAAGTTAGCCATCCTGTTTCCGGCAGCAAGGACGGGCATTTAGGCAGGCACTGGAGCAGGCAGGTAGGAGGTCATGAATGCGGCTCTCTCTTGAGCTAGTCTTGTGATCTTGGACACATTACCAATCCTCCATGAGCTTCAGCTTCTGCATCCGTAAAATGGAGAAAATAATAACCATACCTACCACACAGGGTTCTTGAAAGGTTTCAATGAATTAATATGTGCAAAGATCTTGACGAAGTGTCTTGCCCAGAGAAACCTCTTAAAGGTAGGACGTGTTAATACTATTATGTTATTGTATGTTTATTTTTCAAAGCATCCAAATTCCTCACTTTTCAGAAAGAAAGTCTTCTGCTAAGGGTTCGTGCTAGATCTTATTGGCCTCCAGGTAAGGTTGACACTGTATTAATTAATCTAATATTTATGTAGGGCTTGGCCCAGGCAAGGAGGGTTGGGGGCACTCTGAGATGCACACTGCCAGCTTCCGGGGACCCTTGCGGTGGTGCAGCTCCAGGCACCCCACTTCACTCCCCATCCCACCCCCAGCCCAGGTGGAGGTTTTAAGAGGTGGCCGAGACAAGCTTTGGGCTGTTTCTCTAGTGCTAACTGCCTTTGTTGTACATTTCCAGATATCCACGACCGGAACCCTCTCCACTTAAGACAAGAATTCTTCTTCCTTTGGGAAGGCCAAGTGAAGCAAATGGTGATCCCAGGCAGTGATATCTGCAACTCAGAGACTTAATCCTGATGAGGCTGATGAATGTGTGTGTCGAGCTGTTGCTGGCAAACACAGCACCTATCAGATATCACAGCAAAACAACAACAACGACAAAAACGGCTGTTCTTTGGAGTCTGTTTGCTCCTCGTAGGAGGGGTCTAGGTGGAAGGGGCTGCCTTTCAAGTCGAGGCAGTGACTTCTGGGTCAGATGTGTGTCTGGGACACAGGGATGGGGACAGGAATGTATCTGGGAGGGTGGGCAGGGCTTGATGTCTTTGGAACCAAGCTCCAGAAGGGCAAGGCACCCTCCTGGGGTTATGACTGGGCCTGGTGATGGCAACGAGGAAGGGTGTGTTTGCCGTTGAAGTATTTAAGCATTGTCTCACCAGTCAGAAAACAAGACTGGCTTGTTGCTTCATCCCAGCCCAGGGCCCTTCAAACTCAGATCTCAGCATGACCCACTCAGGCAACTGTTCTGAGTTTCTCAGTAGGCGACGTCCAGCCCAACTAGCAAGTCTCCCAACCGTATTACTGATTTTGAGGATTTTAAAAAAAAAAGTTTCTCTTTATTTTTGGCAGTTGAATTTGGATTTCATTACAATGATCGACTTGAAATACGTGCCTGAGTGTGGCTCTTGTACCACCCACAGCAGAATCGCCTCAGGGGAGGGGAGTTGAAAAATGCATACTTTCCCCAGTCCCATTCCAGACACACGGAATGTCTATTAAATATGTTTAAAAAGATCCTCCAGGGTGAGGTTGAGAATGTGTCTCTGTAAGCCAATTTCTGGGATTGGAGGGGAACAGATTTGCCTGACTGTCCTCTAAACCCAAACCTGAGTTAATTTGTCAAGCGGGAGACCCTTGGTTCTCGGAGACTCAGTTTCTCCTTCTGACAGAGGTAGGTTCTGTCTCCACTTGTTGCTAGGCTGCAGGAAGAGGAAATTAATATGCAAAGCGCTGGGGAGAGCGCTGCTGCCAGGCTGGGAGAGAAGAGAAGCTCCTACCTCTCCCACACCAGACTCTCCCTGGTAACCCCGCCGCCGCCCCTCTCCCCAGCCCCATGGGCGGCGGCCCCTTTAACAGACCTGACCAATCGCCCGGCCATTTCCGCGGCCGCTCCTCGGCGCACTTGTAGAGGGCTGGATTGGCCGGGCCTGGCGCGCGGCCTGTTCCGCCCCCGCCGCCCTCTGGTTGGCGGCGGCGGCCGCGGGTGCGGGGCGGGTCCGCCGGCGGGGCGGGGCGGCCGGTGGCCCGGGGGCGGGCTGGCGGCAGGACTGTGGCCCGATCCCGAGCCGTAGCGGGAGCTGCGGCGGCCGTGGAGCACGGGCGCCGGCGCAGTACAATGAGGCAGCCAGTGGATCCGGGGTGAGCGCTCCCGGGGCCGGGTGGGGCGGTGGGGGGAACGCCCGCCGAGAAGGCTCAGGCTCCTCAGGTTCCGGGGTACGATCGGGGGCCGGCGGCCGTTGGTGCGGCGGGGCGCGGGGGTCCGGCCCCCACAGGGCCCCGCCCCGCTGTCACGATCTAGGTTAAGTTGACAGGGACGCCTACCCGCGACGCCCCCGGGCGCACCCTTCTTTCCTTTGGGGCGGTGTGGGGCGGTCTGGGCTTGACCCCGCCGGAGGTGCCCTCCGGCCGGTCCCCGCAGCCTGCGGTCCACGGGCTCCGGGTTCGGCCCCGTCCACAAGCAAACTAAGGGAAAACAGCTTGTAATTTTGTGAATGGGGCCCCGGGTTCCTGCCGCCCCCAGCGCTCACGTTGCGAAATGCCTGGAAGTCGAGAACCGCAGTTACTTTTACGCGGATCCTTTAGAGGCTCTCTGCGTCTCGGGTTGTTTTTCTCTAGCTCCTGGAAATCGTGGGTGGCAGTGGGTGGTTTGCGTGCCTTAGACCTGAGGCGGCGGCGTCCCGAAAGCCGGGGGTTTGGAAGGTTAACAAGTGACATTGGGCTGAGGCCTAATGCCAGGTGCCGTGCCCCAGAGCTCGGGTGTGACGGTGGAGGTTGTGCTGCCGGGGAGCACACGAATGAAGCGGTGGGACCGGGGATGGACTGAAGCGTCGGCTTCAGCTCCGCCTCGCACGCTGCCCAGAATGCACGGCTGACGCGGGAGTCGGTGCAGGGGAGTTTTCCCCTTTTGAAAATGGTTTTTGGAAAACTTAGCCCCTAGGTGGGTTGATGGTTACTTAAACCATCTGTTGTTATGGTTACACGGCAGCCAATGTAAGGGCAAAGTCTGTTTCCACCCTCGCTCTTCCTCCAAAGCTATGAAGTACTTTGTCACTACGTCTTAACCGACGCTTCCCAGGGAGGGCATACTTTTTCAGAGTTGGAGGAAAAGCGTGGGCTCCATGAAGACAGGGGTGGTGCCATATTCATGTTTGAAGTTCTAGCTCTTGACACCGGGGCTGCTCTGCACAGGAATTGAAAAGAACCAGCCTTTCGCATGTTTTGATGGTTTTCATCAAAGGATTTAAAGGAATCCTTTCAGGAGCCTGATGTAAGCTGGAAGGGAAACAATGAGTGACTTTTATATGGAAACCAACAAGGAAAAACAGAGGGGCAAATGATCCTTGAACTCTGGGATAGGGAGTGTTTGCAGAATCTAGGTTTTTGTGGGTTTTTCTTTTTCGATGCACAGCTTGTGAGATCTTAGTTCCCAGACCAGGGATGGAACCAGGGCCCTGGGCAGTGAATGCACAGAGTCCTAACCACTAGACTGCCAGGGAATTCCCAGGAGTCCAGGTTTGTGGGTTTAGAGCTCAGTGACACAGTGAAGCTTATCTCCTAGGAGGTATTGAAAGAGCAAAAGTGCCATTTCTATCAGCTCTTACCCAACCCTTAAATCATTTCAGGATTCTTTGAAATTCTTCTAAAAGTTGGTGATTGGTCCAAACTTATGGAAAACAAGCAGCCTCCTGAGGTGATGGGGGTAGGGTGGGATTTTTGCCTTTTTTTTTTTTTTCCCACTGGGCCTCTCTGGGAGTGTCAGGGAAGGCTGGGATAGGGATGGGTAGGGGGTGTATGGAGGACTGTGGGTGAACTTGACCTGCCTGCACATTAATCTCCAGGAAAGGTGCTGTGCCTGAGAGGAAGGAGATTAACAAACTGATTCAGTTCAGATGATGGTGGTAATTGAGACAACTGACAAGGCACCCGAGGGCTGGACAGAGGAGGGGGAAGAGAAAGTGCAGGGGTTTGGTGGGGCTGAGGGGGCTGGACCTTGCTGGAGGTTTGAAGAGCGGGTAGAATGTCATCGTGTGAGAGGACTGGTGAAATAGCTTTCGCCAAGTGTATTGTTTGTGTATTAGAGATTATGGTTTTAGAATGCTTCTGGAAAAGAAGTAGGAAAGATTATTAGGCTTTTAGGTAGAATAAATATATAGGATGTTTTGCAGTTTTGGTCAAAGTGAAATGACATGTAGTCAAAAAATATTCACTCAACTAATTTTTGTTGAGAGTTGGCTGTGTGCCAGAAACTTTGAGGCATTATGGGTACGATGGAGAAAGAAACAGGTCAAGAACTTGTTTCTACATCTATATGATTCACCTTCCCTCCAAGTCAAAGCTCTTCTGAGGATTTTCTGAAGCTCTTGAAGAAAGAAAGGGGAGAAATGCACAGAATATTAAGTAAGAACAAAACAGAACAATGGGGAAATTCTTCCTGCTGTAGATCACTTTTGGTATCAAACTGAATCTTCCAAGACTGGTTTTCTGTGTCAGGTTTGGTATCTCTTCATCCTCATATCTATTGACCAGTGTCTTTTGATAGTGTTAAGTTCTCTCTTTTTTTCCCATTCCCTTGTCAGTTAGTTTATTGAGAAGTTTGGAAGTTCATCCCTGTCCTCCAGGTGCTTCCAGTTCATTTTCTTTGCCTGAGTGTCCCTCAGGGTCTGCTTTCTCCTGTCTGATCCTTATTCTCTCCTGAGTGTCCCACTTGGGAATTGCTGAGGTCACAGGGAATCGTTTGTTCCTTGATTCTGTCCCAAAGCAGAAGGTGGCTAGTATAGAAAAGAGCATTTGTTGAATTCCAGCTCTGCCATGTGCTGCTTTCTCTGTTTGTATATATATCCTTTCCCGTCCTTGAGCAGCCCTCTGAGTGAGCTAGATGCTGGTAGCCTCAATTTACAGGAGAGGAAACAGAGGCTCAGAGCAGTTCAGTAAATTTCCCAGGGCAATAAGCTGGTTAGATAGTGGAACAAGATTTTTTTTTTGGCCGTACCACACGGCTTGCGGGATCTTAGTTCCCCCACCAGGGATTAAACCCAGGCCCTCGGCAGTGAAAGCACAGAGTCCTAACCAGTGGACCGCCAGGGAATTCTCTGGAACAAGAATTTCAGTCTACGACTTTCTGATTCCAAGTGTGCTTTTTCCATCGTACCGCATTGCTTTTCCCAGAAGAAGGATGGCGGTTTAGTATAGTCTAGCACAGTGCCTTCTTGGACACATGAAAGGTCAGGTTCAGAGATGTTCAGAGAATTGCCGCAGTTAATGTGCTCATGGTGGAACAAGAGTTAGCACCATTGTGTCCTGCCTCTCTGCCAGGTGTGTTTTTGGGTAATTCATGTGGCTCTCAAGAAATCTGAGTTTACTGCCATGAAAAGTTGACCAGACTTACCAGGTATGTATCCCAATGCTTCCACTTATCAGCTCCGTGACCTTGGGCAATTATTTTCTCTCTCTGTGTACCTCAGTTTCTTTATCTGTAAGTGGGACAATATTCACATTTCAACAACGCTAAGACAGTACAGTTTGTCTCATCTTAACATTTCTGAAAAGTATCTTATAATCTATGAGGTCTTAAGTTGTAGTTGGCAGTAACTCCCTTTTTCGTACGTAAAATAATGGTGTCATAGTCAGTGGGGTTCTAGGTCATGTGAACCACGGTAGTACATTCTTTATCGGTAGTTGTGAGGATTACATGAAGTCACTCGTGTGCCTGGCACAGCGTGAGCACCCAGTAACAGTTGCTCCTGTCGGATGACAGAACGTATGGTTAACTGGTAGGTGGTTCTGGGGAAAAGCTAGGGAGCATCTCGTAAGATTTGCCACTTGGAGCCCAGGCAGTAATCCATGGTCTGTGGGCTGGAGGAACGTTTTTCAGTTTGCGTGAAGCTCTGTCCTTTGGCTGACTCTTGTCCGCGTGAGAAGCATTGACTTCAGGAGCTAACCAGCCATGGACAGACAGCTCCCTTTGTCCTGCCTGTTCATTGAGTTCTTTGTCAACTTTAAATCCCAAGTTAAAAATAACTATTGTGGGCTTCCCTGCTGGCGCAGTGGTTGAGAGTCCGCCTTCCGATGCAGGGGATGCAGGTTCGTGCCCCGGTCCGGGAGGATCCCATATGCCGCAGAGCAGCTGGGCCCGTGAGCCATGGACGCTAGGCCTGCGCGTCCAGAGCCTGTGCTCCGCAACGGGAGAGGCCGCAGCAGTGAGAGGCCCGCGTACCACAAAAAAAATAAAAATAAAAAAATAACTATCGTTATAAGAAGTTTAGAAACGTAGGCTGGTGTGAATACTCTTATACGTGAATTTTAAAGCACCTCAAGGTTCTATGCAAGATTCCATGTTGCCTCTTGCCAAACTCCTTGTAATGCTTAATTGCGTTGTGTGAAGTGTCTGTGAGGTACCATTCATCAGAGGGATGCTAGGAGGTCATGAAATCACAGAAACCCTGGGTTTCTGAGTGAGGTAGAGAGAGCACTGCAGTTGGTATTAAGAGACCTGTTTCCAGTCCTGGGGGTTTATCCTGTTATTATGTGTGTCTTGGGCACATCATTTCCCTACTCTGGATCTTGAGGGTCTCTTCCAAAATGAGGGCTTGATTTCTTAGTCTCCTCCGCCACACTTGCTCCAATACAGTGTCATAGATTATGTGAGTTTATGAATCTAAGGATCTGAGAAATTAAATGGTTGAAAGGAAATGAGTCTGAAGTCTCAGGTCGATGTTTGTGCTAGCGCTTTTGTAAAGAGAAAAGAACGGGTAGGTGATAACCATATGAGTAACCATCATTTATGGAGAATTACTGTGTGCACTGTTCCTACTTTTAAACCTCACATCATCCTATGAGCAGTAGAGACTAGTGTCAATCTTATTTTAAGATGAGGTAACTGAGGTTCAGAGAAGTTAAGTAACTTGTCCAAGATCACACAGCAAGGACAAGGGCTTATAGCTGGGACTAGAACTCAAGCTTATGTTGCTCCCCAATATGAGTTCTGTGGTTGTTTCAGATGCACCCTGCCTCATTTTGGAATCTTCTCAAGCCATGTGCCCTGGAAGTTTTACCAGTTTAAAAAGTGAGATTTCCCTCTGCTTTGGGGTCATGCATTCCTAGTCTTTTATTGTGTACTGACCCCTGTTTAAATTCTGAGTTCTCATTCAGAACATCTGCTGCGTATTGGGAGAACTTTGTTAAACCTAAGGACGAACTCTATGGGAGTTGCAGAAGACTAAAGTCCTCTTTCGTTTTTCTTTGGTGAACAAAACCAGAGGCCAGGCCACTGTGAGCATAGGTGGGACTGTTGAGAGAAGAATCTGACCTTTCTGTGAGGAAGCTGGTGGGGTGGGGAGCAGGGTGGGCTTTGAAACAACGAGGTAACCTTTGTCTGTTGGGTTTGCTTGGAAGATTGGTTCTAAGGGCTTTACCCCCAAGACGATGATTGGAACTAACACACTGAGCCCCTCCCGGCTTATCCTAACAGTTGAGAATGGAACTGGGCAAGAGAAGCCCTCTTCAGTCACCACCTTATTTAGGATTTGAGATTTAAACCCACTGCTTGGATTGCTCCCGCAAATAACCTTTCAGAATCACAATATGCATTTCATAAGAGTTTCATTTCACGTTTGTTACTTAAAGCTGACATAAGCTGGCCAGTTCTCTTACTGAATTTTAAGTCCTTTCTTACACCTAATGTTGTTTTTTAAGCAGTGTTCCTCAAGATGGTTCTGTATATCATTTGGGGCTTGAAATATAAAATTTAAAAATCTTTCCACTGAAAGGACTGACTGAACAGTGATTATCACTCATTAAACAAGTATCTGTGCGTCTGCTGGAGCCAAGCATTGTGCTTGGCATTGGAAATCCAGTGGGGAGCAAAACAGATGTATTCCCTGCCGACACATAGCACATTACGTAGTCTAGACAATAAACAAGTCAGCAGACGTGTGCATTGTATATATTAAATTGTGATAAGCGCGAAGTCTCCTTCCTCTGAGGAAAAAGAACAGGCCCTGAGAAAGAATAAAGGGAGGGAGGCCAGCAACTGGGAGTGTTGGGAAGAGCACCTCAAGGGAGGGAGCAGTGTGTGGCAAGTCTGGCTTCAGGGGAGGAGGGCCTGAGAGGAGGGCATGAAGATGGGAGAGGCAGGTGCCTCACAGAGCAGAGGGGAGGGGCTGGGGCTCAGAGCCGGACACTGCTTGAGGCACCTTGGGAATTTCTTACAAGGGTTTGCTGACTCACAGGCAGTGGGGAACTTGGCCTGGAGGGGTTGAGCTTCTGTTCTGGGTCCACATTTCCCATCATTCTGTGTGCAAAGTAACCACAGGGCAGTAGGTAGGACTGAAATGGCTCCTGTGCACATCCACTGGAGTCCACTGGAGGCATCCTGCTGTGGCTCAGTGTGGGACAGCCTGTAACGTGCTAACCATCAGCCGGCACCTGGGCAGTGCTTGCCCTGGAGCCTCGGCAGTGGGTGCAGGGCTCACCTTGAAGTCAGGGTGGACCGGAAGCATTGTTCCTCTGTCTGCAGGTGTCTGCTTTAGTGTTGGGCTGTGGGAAGTGGATTTTTAGTCTTTTTTTTCTGATAAGAGGAGGCAGAGGCCAGTGGCCTTATTATCAGGTGATCAAGCATGATGGCTCCGAGTTGCTGAAAGAAGAATCCACCTGAAGGGACATGGTGTGATGCTTTCTCATAACCACCCCACCTCCGGTCACACAGGAGGAGAATTTCATAAAACAAGTCACTGGCTTTGTTAGTTCTTGACCTGGCTTGGGAGGTTTGGTAAAATACTATGAACCCAGCCATACCAAAGTTTATAATTACCCTACAGAATATTTGTTAGAACCGATTGAATTTGTATGTAATTGCATTAGTCCTTTTTTTTAAAAAAGATCTATTATTCAGGAAAAAACATTTTGAATACACGAAAGGAAAGAATAACATAACGAGCTTCGTGTTTCTGTCACTCAGTTTCAGTAACATTTTGCTAATCTTGTTCCGAGATAGTTTCACATATGAAGCATTGTTGGCGGATTTTCTGTCACAATATAAATGTATCTTTGGGATATAAAATCACATGGTAGATATGGTTCGAGAGAAAAAATTCCTGCATGTTGCATCATTACAGGACTGGTGTTAGTAGTTGAAATTCCAAATCTGAAATGAACATTTCTTGCAAGCCCCTTATAGACTTGATTATGAAAAGTAGGCACAAAATTAGATTACCAATTAATCTATGTATTTACTGAGAATATCAGCTATATTGGACAATGTGTAGGGTATATGTAAAAAGAGTAAAACAGTCTCTGTCCACATTGGCTTGTAAAATCATGGTCCCTTTCTTCCTCACAAGGAATCACAAGGTTTTATCTTCAACATTCCTGGCAAATAAAATATACACAAAGCTCGAACTATGAAACTAACTAAAAAGCACTATTTTTGTGGTGCATGTTAATTTAAATTCAGATTATAGCATTCACTTATAAAATCGAGGGGAACACAGTTAATATGTTGAAAGTCTCCATATGTTAAATTTTTGTGTATTTTTTTTTAAGGGGAAATTCAAATCAAACAGCAAAGAACCCTGTAGCAGCACCTCTACATCTGTGCCGTCAATATGGTGGCCACTAGCCGCATGTGACTATCAAATACTTGAAAGGTGGCTAGTGCAACTGAGAAACTGAAGTTTTAATTTTAGTTAATTTTCAGTTAAATAGCTCTGTGTGGCCACATTGATGGTTTTGTAAACCCTGGAGCTACACTGTTCAATCTCTATGGTAGGATAAAATCCAGCACAAACTAATTTGGGCAACAAATGGAACAGCACAGTTCACATGTAGGTCCCAAACTCAGTACGTTTTAGAGAAAAGGAGTTTGATTATGTAGAAGGAAGAACTGCTTCTTGGGGTTCATTGTCTTCCAGTAAGAGCAAGGTTTTGGCAGCTCAGACACCTGGAGAAGTTAGATTTGATGCGGGATGTCTCCCGGGGCTCAGATCTTATGAAATAAGGAGTGAATCTCCCTGCTTGTGCTGCTGTTGCATTGTGGAAGGTCTCTGAGAGGTAGACAGGAGTCTGTTGAGTGACTCATGTGAAGGTTTCTGGAGGTAGGGTGACCTCAGCCTTGGGAGTTGCATTCATTGCCAGGGGGGTTTAGAGGCTCAGAGGAGACATGCCAAGGGCCTGGCTATCTTGATCACCTTTCTATCCCCAGCACATAGTAGATGCTCAAAAAATGTGTTTCAAAAATGGATGACGGTTTTTAAGAATAGGTTTAAGAGCAAATAAGAAGAGCTTTAAATTTGTCTAGAAATTTGAAAAATAGTTGCCAAAGGAAGTATGTGAGCTGCAGAGTATATACAGCCAGTATTTTCTCCTGGAGGTAACTGACATTTCTCTTCACTGCAAATGCAAGCTGGCTTTTATCTCATCCGTTACCAAGTGCTGTTATTTTCATCTTTTAAACGTCTCTTGAATGGTTCTCTTTCTTGCCAACTTCACTGCCACCACTCTAGTCCAAACTACCATCTTTTGGCTTCGAAGACTGCAGCAGCTGCCTCCCTCCTCTTCCCACAGCTGCTTCCTCTCCTTTCTAATCTCTTCACCCCTCTGCAGCCAGAGTGGTGTCTTAAAAATTCCCGGGCTTCCCTGGTGGTGCAGTGGTTGAGAATCTGCCTGCTAATGCAGGGGACACGGGTTCGAGCCCTGGTCTGGGAGGATCCCACATGCCGTGGAGCAACTAGGCCTGTGAGCCACAACTACTGAGCCTGCGCGTCTGGAGCCTGTGCTCCACAACAAGAGAGGCCACGATAGTGAGAGGCCCGTGCACCGCGATGAAGAGTGGCCCCCACTTGCCACAACTAGAGATAGCCCTTGCACAGAAACGAAGACCCAACACAGCAAAAATAAATTAATTAATTAATAAACTCCTACCCCCAACATCTTCTTAAAAAAAAAAAATTTCCCAATATAATCATGCCACGTCCTTGCTCAAAACCCTAGGAAGGCTTCCAGTTGCTCCCAGGATAAGAGCCACATTCTGAACCTGGTCTGAAAAGTGCTGCGTGATCCAGCCACTCCTGCCTCCTGCTTCAGCCTGGGCCCGTGCCTCTCTCCTCCTGGTTTATTATAGTCTAGGCACCCTTCCACTCCCAGCTGGAAGGGAGCTCTGCCTTTCAGGAACTGAGCCACCTTGCTGCTCCCTCTTCAGAAAACAGCTCTGACCCCTCACCTCGCTCCCCTTTTCTCTTTTGTCCTTTACAGCACTTCTCACTGTTGTTGTGACATATTCTTTAAGAGACATCTGCTTTTCCCCTTCCTCCGGGAGGGCAGGGACCTTGTCGATTTTGCTCATTCTTATATACCCAGTGCCTAGCTCTGTATCTGACCCATTGCACAAGCTTCTTAAATGTTTGCTGGGTGAATGAATGAATGAATGAGTGAATGCAAGCACATTGGGAACAAGGAGGAACTTGAAGAATGCTCTTTAAAACTTGGATTTATTGGAAGGATTGAATAGTTTTTAGAGTAGAATAACCTGGGAAGGGAACTGGCCGGGGTGGGGGTCGGGGGAGAGTCTTTGGGAATCTATTGTTGGAAAGTGTCCAGTGGGTTTAGCACTGTCTTACAAGAGAAGTATGTCTGTGCCCTTGTCACAGACTTGAAAGGCATTTGCCTGCGGAGTTGCAAGGGTGGCCCTCCTGTCTGGCTTCCTATCCCAGCCCTCAGGAGGCATCACTCTCACTGAGTGTGTGTCCTTAGTAGCACGGGTCTCCAATTTGAGACCTCAGGGTTGGAGTCTTCCATATGCAGCCCACAGTCAGGGATGTAGTAGTCTTTTTAAAAAAATTTTGTTTATGTTTGGCTGCATTGGGTCTTTGCTACTCTGCGTGGGCTTTCTCTAGTTGTGGCGAGCGGGGGCTACTCTTAGCGGTGCGCAGGCTTCTTATTGTGGTGGCTTCTCTTGTGGAGCACGGGCCCTAGAGCGCGTGGGCTCAGTAGTTGCAGCCCACGGGCCCAGTAGTTGTGGCTCGCAGGCTCTAGAGTGTAGGCTCAGTAGTTGTGGTGCACGGGCTTAGTTGCTCCTCAGCATGTGGGATCTTCCCGGACCAGGGATCGAACCTGTGTCCCCTGCATTGGCAGAGCGGATTCTTAACCACTGCGCCACCAGGGAAGTCTCAGGGATGTAGTAGCCTTCCTCTCTTTCTAGAGAGTCAGGATTCTGCCCTGTTCGTATTTGCAGTGGGAGGGAATTCTAGTTGTGCCTTGTCGGGGAAGAGACTTCCAGCTATTGGGAAGAATGGAGGCAGCTGTGTTTAGACCTGGCCCTGCAGCAGGTGAGACTTGCCCTCTTCCTGAGCTGACTTGTAGCTGAGGGGAGGACCCTGCTGGTGCTCATCAGATCCTCCTGTCATGTGGGAGGGACTCGTAGGAGAAACCTGGGTCTTCACCAGAAACTTTGAATTTCTGAATAGGAAATGGAAGGACTTGGCAGAGACAGTGGTTAAATTTCTTCTACAACTTGTGATTCTGAAAGAGAAAACTGATATGGGATGTCTCTAGCTGGTTTCCTAGGCAACGTGTTTTTTTGTTTTTGTTTTTATTTTTGGAAGGAAGGGGCTGGTTCCCTAGACCAGAGCCTCTGATAACCAGAGGGGAGGTGTTTCATGAAGGCCAGAGTGATGTTTTCTGGGAGACTTGCAAAGCTGGTTAAGAAGGCTTTAAGCTGAATATTAAGGGGACAGGAAAATTGCAGAACCAGAGACCTCAGAGACCTGGGTGACTTAGCAGCAGTGTCGACACCGAAGTGGAGCCTAGGAACTCCAAGTGGGAGCTAGCAGCAGAGCTGGTTGAGAATGCCCCTGTCGGAGGGTGTGCAGGTGATGGCTCCGTGCCCTGGAAACCTTAACAGCACAGCCAGGTAAATGTGACCTGGCGGAGGGAGTGTTAGAATAGAGCAAAGTAGTGTGGGTATACCTGGCTCCAAAAGAAAACCCTATGAGAGATTCACTGTGTGTGCCCTGATCATGGAAGGCTGACGGGAAGTGTTTCAATTATGATGGAAGGAGCAGAGGGCAGGTTATTTCACCTTAGGACTCTGCCTGCCAGATTGAGGGGCAATGATTTTTCTTCATAGACAGATTTTAAAACAGGAGACCCTCACCCCTGGCAGGTGTAGTAGACCAAGCAGATGTTTGTTAAGGTGAATTCCATGCAAAGTGGACCATGTGGTAGATTCTAACCCTACCTTGCTGATAATTTTACCTCTGAGAGCAGGTAGAGGGAAGTGAGTGTGTGGGGGTGGGGGTGGGGGTGGGGGCGTGGTCCTGCTTGGACCTAATGATGACAAATAAGGAAGAGCCGGTTGACGTTGAGGATGGGGTAAAGCCATGCAGAGTACAAGGGGGCCTGTGGCTGCAGCCAGCAACAGGCAGAGAGCTTGGTTCAGGGGAGGCAGGCTCCACAGCGCCTGCTCTTCACCCTGCGGTCACTGGGGTGAGCATCTCCTACCTTATTTTGTTGCTTCCTTTGATAAAAATGACGGACCTCCTTCTCACCTGAGCTGGAACTGGAGACATTGTTGTGTCCTTAATATCCAGATGCCTGTTACAAATGACCTCTGGAGCATTAGCCCATGGCAGTGACTACTTTGATGTGGCCTCTGCTTGGTTTCCCATCCTACTGTCCAGCCCCACCCCACAGAGTTAGGAGCAGAAACTCCAGTGCCTGTGCTAGGAAGTCTGAAGGGAGCTGTCCTAGGGGAAGGCGGAGCTGCCGGCTCTGGCTAAGCTCACAGGCAAGATCGAAGCGGAAAATAAGTCAAGAGTAGTAGAAAACCCAGGGGAAAGGAGTTGCTTTTGTTTTAATTTCCCAAGGTAGGCTAATGTCTGTGGGGAGATGATGAGTGATATTCGATCCTGATAGTAAAGCAGGAACATTAATTTTTTTTTTTAAGGCTAAAACTCCCAGTAGAAATGACTGTTGATCATGCTCCAAGCCAGAGACCAAACTCATTTGGTCAGCTGAGCTTTTGTCTTCAGGCTTGACTGACCAACAGGGGTGTAGGCAGAGGCTTAATAGCCTGCGGTGAATGTTATTTCATGAGGTCTGATCTGTGGTACGAAAAGCTCATGGAAGGAAAAAACACAAGTTGAGTTTCTGGATTAGGTGATGAGTTGTTTTGACAGCACAGGTAACAAGTACAGGGCCCAGGGTTTTCTGGGGCAGATGGTCAAGAGGTTCTTCCAACTATTTGAATTTATAATGCCAGAGTGTTAATCTCAAAAATTAAAATGTAATACATGTTTAAAGTATATACATTTTGACCCGCAGCTTAGAAGAAATCTTCCAGAAATTGCAGACTTAACTGTTTTCTGAAACCTTGCTCTACTGGGCCTGATAAGAATTTTTGACATTTTGTGTTATCTGTCAGAGTTGGCCTGGTAACTTCCATTTCCCTTCCCAGAAATGCTGTCCTGCTCCTCCTGGGCTCCTTCCAAGCACTGCAGTGGGGTCCCCTGGCCTCTTACCCACCTCCGTGCTGAGTAAGCACAGAGCAGGTGGGCACTGTTGATTGGTTAGTGTTGAGTGAGATGGGTGCTCAAGCCAAGGAAGAAAGGAATATTTTTTGGCCACATTTTTTCCGTTTTAGGAGTTCTTTTATACAGGTGACCAAATTGGTATTTAAAATGGGAATGAGAGGTTTTGGTTTCTTGTTTTTGCAGTGATGAGGCAGGGGCAGGTACGTGGTTCAGCCTTGTCGGTTCCTTTTCCTGCCTGTGGTTGTAGGGCTTACATCAGTATCTCTCAGTGGTGTGATGCTGTTGCTAAGGGACTGAGTGGCCCTGCCAGACGAGCGGGAAGCCTGGAAACTGGCTTTGGAACCCCTCATCCAACCACCGTGATGATTTCAAACCAGATTCTTTGAGGCTTGAGAAAGGTCTCGTCAAATAGGTTATCCCCATAGTGAGTTAATATGGGCTGGCTCTCCAGTGATCCCTTGAGCATTCAGCAGATGGCCCTGCTCAGAAGACAGTGGCTGTGCCTGGGGACTGTCAGTGAGCAGGTCCAGACTCTTGAAGTGAGAGTCAGTCTTCTGTGAATCTCTTAAAGGAAGTCCTTACCCACTTTGCCATTCCTTTTAAGGAAGGCCTTTGAAGAATCTTAAAGCAGGTATTTGAATAACATTAAACATGATAAATTCTTAATTATAAAGTGGTTAGTTAGATTCCTTTCTCCTGGGTTAATAGTTTATAAGTCAACATGCCAGTTTTTCTTTCTTTTTTAACTTACGTAAGCACTTTTATGTTTTGGAATTTTCGTTTGTTTTTCGATTTTTTGGTTATTTGTGGAGTGTCTAGAAAGTAACCAGCTATTTTCTCATTAACGTCTTGGGTCCAGGAGTAAAAATCCTGGTGAAGCTTTGGGAGGCCCTAGATGACTGTCATCTTCCTAGAGCAGGACCTGACCCTACTCTCTGTCTCCTGCCCTGTCCGGACTGCCTACAGCCCACACACACACCATCCAAAGGGGTGTGGATCAAAACACCACCCTCTTACTCAAAACAATGCAGTGAATTCTTTGAGTCAGGGTTTTTAACTTTGGGCAGGCGAAGGGAGAAGTCTCTGTCTTCCTGCAAGTTGAATGTGAAATCTTGTGGGTATTTGTGTATGTGCATTTGGCTGCAGTGGCAGTGACAGTGGGGTGGGGTCTTTGATGTTCATCAGGCTAAGTTACAGAAGAACTCCAGCTCTAAAGTTTCTTTATGTCTCGTCTAAAAAGCTCTGAAGCCAGCTTTTTAGAATGGAGGGACCGATTCACAGTAGGGGGAGAACCTAGAACAAGGGCTGCAGGGTCCTAGCTGGTGGGAGTCCATGTGTGCAAGCCTGGCTTCTCCTCACCAGTCATCATGCCAGGCTCTCTATCCCTGGACCCCTGAGATTCTCTTTCCTCACTACTGGCCTCTTGTCCCTCCTCAAATCCTTAAGATATCCTTTGTGGGAGAGCACTGGATAAACTTGTCCTCTGAGCCAGGTGTCTTGCACCATGATATTTTCTCCTTGGTTTCCTTAGTTTCTTTTGATCAATGACCCAGTCGCCCCCTGCACCCCCCCCCCCCCCCCCGCCAAGTTCTCACAGGGCTTCTCTTTTCATTTTTCTTGGGTTTATCTCTTTTATACCATCTGCTCCTCCTCCATTTTTTTTCCTTAATGCATTCTAAGTTAATCTGTACCCTCTCATGGGCTTTTCTGTTAAGTCTGGTAATTATTTTATTTTATTTTTTTTTGCGGTACGCGGGCCTCTCACTGTTGTGGCCTCTCCCGCTGCGGAGCACAGGCTCCGGACGCGCAGGCTCAGCGGCCATGGCTCACGGGCCCAGCCGCTCCGCGGCACGTGGGATCCTCCCGGACCGGGCCACGAACCTGCATCCCCTACATCGGCAGGCGGACTCCCAACCACTGTGCCACCAGGGAAGCCCAAGTCTGGTAATTCTTGTCTGCCACCAGAAAGGGGACCCTGAAGTAGAAAGAGGACTGGGAGTCTGGTCCTTGCAACCCTGTGACTCTGCCCCTGCGGGGAGTGCCTTGGGGTCTCAGCTCACCGTTTCTAGCCTGGAAGTCCAGCGATCTGCTCTTGCAGCCTCTGACTGGTCAGGAACCCACATCTGGCATCACCGTCACTGGCTCCCTTCTTTCCTTGTGGACCTCGTGTATCCTGTGTTGTGAGCTCTGCTCATGAAAGTAAGATTCTGTTTTATATTCCTTATTCCAATTTTGCCAGAGGCAGAAAAGACAGAAGGTGTTGCTTTCAGAAAGACCATTCTTCTAGAGGCAGGCCAATATATAAGACGACACTGGTGACAGGTGTGCATTATTATAACAGAACCCTGTCAAATTTAAATTACAGTCAAAGATGGTCATATTCTACCTTTGGTAGTTTGTTTCTTCCCCTCTCGGAATTTCTCCCACAGTGTTCTGGGGGCTCAGGGATCTGGCCCTGAACAGGGTTTTGGAGGAGGGGCTTCTGCTACTTCTGAGGATTCATGAGCCCCTTGGCAGCACAACACCTTCACGTGAAGGTGGGCATGTGATCCGGAGGCTCTGCCCAGGAAACCAGATCTCTTAATTGATAGAGCCACCTCATGAGCTAGTAATGCAAGCTGTTGGGAATTACAAAAAACCTACTGTGAAATTCATCTAAAATTAATGAAGAGTCAGCACTCTGGATTTTAAATACAGAGGAAGTTATGGCCTTGGCTTTCAGTTTCCCGAGGGTGGATTATTTCTTGCCAGTCTCTAAGCCTTCAGCTGGCTTTCCTTCTCCCCATTGTGCCTGTGACTCTAGTCGGTTTACATCCCTCCTCTGACACAGACCCATGTTAATGGAGAGCTACCAAAAAATGCAGTGCATTCCCAAATCAATTGTTTGGGATTATCCATTCCACTTTTCTTTTCCATGAACACAGAGAAGTGAAAGTTCTAGTGTATTTAAAGAAAACAATAAAACGTGTGGAAAACAAAAACTTGGGAGTGAAAACCAGCTAGATGAATAGAACATGTCTGCTTTTCCTGATTTCGATTTTTTAAAAAGGAGCACTGTTCAATATTTCGTTTGTATGTCAGCATGTGAAGCTCTCTAGACCAGCGCTTACATATACCATGATAAATGGCTGAGGTATTTTGAGGCTAAAATATTTACTACTTTGGTGACATGTACTTTACAGGCATCCCACCCCCCTTGATTTAATAGGAAGGGTCTCTGGTCTGTATGTGCTTTTATGTGGCTTGAAAAGGAACTGAGTATTCCATTTTTATAGATTTCAATTAGGATAATGCCTTTGACACATCTCACAATGGTATCTTTTCTAGACTCTTAAGAT
The DNA here is from genome assembly GCF_963455315.2 of Globicephala melas. Taxonomy (NCBI): domain Eukaryota; kingdom Metazoa; phylum Chordata; class Mammalia; order Artiodactyla; family Delphinidae; genus Globicephala; species Globicephala melas. The sequence continues at coordinate 35,157,635 of NC_083333.1, forward strand.
AGAATTGTCAAATTATAGCAAACAGAATTAGAAATTATTTTGAAGTTTTCTCAGCAGATTGTAATTTCTCCTTCTGTGCATGTAGTCATTCTGGAAATAAGAGCGTACAGGTACCTTTTTCTAAAATTTATTATTTTCCAAATACAATGGTACCTTTTGGTTTAGAAAAAATGGTAGAGGGAGATTGTAGTCCAGGAGAGCAAGCAGATAATAGGCATTTTCAGCCTTTTATTGTACCTTTGGCCACATTTTGGAAGAAAGACCAAAAATTGCCATATATGTGAAAGAACAGTGGTAACCGGGTGGACTTGAAATGAGAGTGATATTTGAGAGTAACAAGGTCACTTTCTTCCCTGGCTTGTAGGAACAAAGAATGTGTGATCACAGCGGGTCCGGCAGCCAGGGTTGGTGGGAGTGGAGAGTTCATGTAATCTGTAGGATATTTAAATTTATATGATATTTAAGTTTCCATGTTAGAAAAAGCTCATAGAGAGCAAGTTTGTTAAAACAAAAATAAAAAATAATTTTTATAAATAGAAGGGGGAATGTACAAGTATTAATTCTTACAGGATGTTGAAAAATTTTAAATGTCTAGGACACAGTATGTTGAGGGAGCCAGAGATCAGTGGGACAGTGACTTCAGGGTTACTTTTTTTTTTTTTTTTTGCGGTATGTGGGCCCCTCACCGCTGCGGCCTCTCCCGCTGCGGAGCACAGGCTCCGGACGCTCAGACCCAGCGGCCATGGCCCGTGGGCCCAGCCACTCCGCGACACGCGGGATCCTCCCGGACCGGGGCAGGATCCCGCGTCCCCCACATCAGCAGGCGGACCCTCAACCACTGCGCCACCAGGGAAGCCCCAGGGTTAGTTTTTGATGTAGAAACGCTCAGTTGAAGAAAAAACTTGCCTAGGAGGAAAGTTTCTATGGAGATGTGCCCTGCATCTTGAGTGATGTCCTGAAGCATTGAAGACTCAACATTAATTTTGATCTTTCTTAGGAAGCTGGATAAAATAATGTGTTTCTGAGAAAAAACAGTTATTATGAAGTGTCACAGCCTTGCAGTGAAAAATGCCAACATCCAAGAGTCCAAAGCAAATTCAAGAATCAGCATCCTAAGTAGAGACCTCGCTGACTTGCTGTCTTGATCTCAGAGGCTGCATGAACAGTGAGGTCCTGCAGGCTGTCGTTGGGTACCCCGGGAATGTGAGGGATCTGCACCCACAAAAGGAGTGTGGCAGCTGGTCCTCCGGATTCCTCGTATTCCTCCTGGGAAAAAGTGTTTGACGCCAGACAGTTCCCAGCTTGATAGAAACCAGAGGCGGCTCTGAGAAACTTTGGTTTCCCAAAATAATCCAAAGGAAAAAGTTTCACCACCCTTTAAAAGAGTGGTGTTTTAACTTCTTTTGACATACACCCCTTTTGAGCCTCTGAACACTATGAGGTCTCTCTAGAAAACCACACATGTACACACAGATCAATATTGCATGTAGACATAAGAACCCTTGGTTTACAATAAGATGCAAGTTTTTGGAGAGAATTTTAGAAAGGAGTTTGCCGCTGTTACACAATTTTTCATTGGAGGGTTCAGGCTCTTGCTTGAAAATGTACCTTGTGGGTTGTTGGACAGTAAGTTTGAGCAGGGCTGGAACCTGCAGCCAGGCCTCATTCTGAGAAAGTCATACGATCTGAGAGTAGTGCTTCTGGAAGGTGCAGCTCCCTACTCCCCTCCAGAGCTGGGGCCCAGTATTTTCCGTTAGGGGATTTGGGGAGAAGGTTCTTTTTGTCTAAGGGCAGTTTTGTTATGTGGAAAAGCAGCCAAATCTGCATTTATTTCCCTGGTTATTTATATGTGTTTTCCCTTAGAGTGAAAAGACTGATATAGCCTTTGACCCAGTGGGTTTGTAGAACTTGAAGTTAATTTGTTAAGTAAATCACTTGTTAGATTAGTTTTAAAGGAGGCATTGCCTGATTTATTATGGCATAACATGATTTCAGAATTCTCCCATTTGAGAATATGTTTTTAAGAAAGTACCTTGAGAAAACTGCATGTATTGGATTTGTGTCCTGCTTTCAAATCCTTTGCTGCACTTCCCAACAGCTCTCCCGTATGAGACAAGCTGGGAGTGGGGTGATTCTGACACAAGGGCAGGCCCTGAAGCCACAGGTCTGCAGTCCTGCTGGTGGCAACAGCTCTTTGATTTCCACTTCTGAACCCCTGGTGGATGGTGACTTGCAGACGAGCCTTTATTTATGCCATCAAGGTCTAAGAACTCACCACCACTCAGTATTCCCCCTTTTCCTGAAGGATCCTTATCTTTGACACAGCATCCAGATTAGAATTTCAGTTTCCTAAAAGAAATGCGTTTTCCGAGCAGAAACAACATTGTACAGAGTGGTCCTGTGACAGGAGAGGGACCATGCCTGCAGTCCTCAGCTAGGAAGGCCTGTATTCCTGGGAAGGGTATTACTCAGTAGAGATGATCTGGGTTTTAAGTTAGATCTCACTTGCTCATGGCAACAGTGTTGTAATATGTTACATTCAGGAGCTAAAACCTGATGCCCAATTTCTAAAAAGATACTCAATTGTAAATGATATAATTGATTTATCTTCTGTACTATATGGAATTTTCTGAAAAGGAAATAAACAGGTTACTTAAGGTGTTATATGCAGTGTTTACTCATTCATTCAACCAGTAAATGTTTTAAGTGCTGACTCTGTACAAAACTGGGGACACAACAGCGAATAAACTATGTTTCTGCCCACCTAGAGATATATTCTGTGGGGCAAACAAGTAAGTAGCCATATAACACAGTCTTCTGAAAAATAAAGAGAATAAGGGGATGGGGAGACTGTTCTTTTAGGAGAAGGTGGCCAAGAAGGTCTTTCTGAGGAGGAAGCGTTTGAGCTGAGTCCTGCCATTATTTTTACTGCAACAAATTTGGGGGAATAACAGTTGTCTTTGAGCCCATGGAATTCAGTGAGACTTCTTTGCAGAGATTTTGACTGATTAATTTGAAGGACCTTTTGAAGAGTCAGGACTTCGGTGTCAGTGACCTTTGGAGAGAATGATCTGGCCTTATCTGGTTTAGTGCCCTCTTTTTCTTACTGTCAGTTTTCCTGTGACAAGAACAGGAGGAGAGATGAAGTTGCCTCTTGGCTGAGGTTCAAAGCAGACTGAGCATCTCCCTGCTTGCTCTCCAGTTGGCTTCAAGCTCTGCCACTGAATCTAGCTTTCTGATGTTATGTGTGCCCAGTGGTCTTTAAAATGCATGAGCCCATTTGTTTATTTTTGTTTTTGTTGCCCTCACCTAGGGAGACAGATCTAAAAGACTGATGTCAAAGAGTGTGTTGCCTATGTTTTCTTCTAGGAGTTTTATGGTTTCAGGTCTTACATTTAAGTCTTTAATCCATTTTGAGCTTATTTTTGTAGATGGTGTAAGAAAATGGCCCAGTTTCAGTCTTCTGCATGTAGTTGTCCAGATTTCCCAACACCATTTATCGAAGAGGCTATCTTTTCCCCATTGTATACTCTTGCCTTCTCTGTCGTAGAGTAATTGACCATATAAGTGTGAGCTTATTTCTGAGCTTTCTGTTCTGTTCCATTGATCTATATGTCTGTTTTTGTGCCCGTACCATACTGTTTTGATTATTATAGTTTTGTAGTTTAGTTTGACATCAGGGAATGTGATACCTCCAGCTTTGTTCTTCTTTCTCAAGATTGCTTTGGCTATTCCGGGTCTTTTGTGGTTCCATACAAATTTTAGGACTTTTTGTTCTAGTTCAGTGAAAAATGCCATTGGTATTTTGAGAGTGATTGCATGGAATCTATAGATTTTGCACAGTGAGGGAAACCATCAACAAAGTGAAGAGGCAGCCTACTGAATGGGAGAAGATGTTTGCAAGTGATATATTTGATAAGGGGTTAATATCCAAATTATAATTAACTTAATATTAAAAAACAATCTGATTAAAAAATGGGCAGAGGACGTAAATAGACATTTCTCCCATGAAGACATATAAATGGCCAACAGACACATGAAAAGATGTCAATATCACTAATCAGGGAAATGCAAATCAAAACCACAATGAACTATCACCTCACACCTGTCAGAATGACTTATCATCAAAAAGACAAAAAATAACAAGTGTTGGCAAGGATGTAGAGAAAAGGAAACCCTTGTGCCCTGTTGTTGGGAATGTAAATTGGTGCAGCCACTGTGGAAAACAGTATGGGAGGTTACTCAAAAAATTACAAATAGAACTACATATGATACAGCAATTTCACTTCTGGGTATTTACCTTAAGAAAACCAAAAACACTAATTCAGAAAGATAATTCAAAAAGATAACGTGCATCCCTATGTTCACTGCAGCATTATTACAATGGCCAAGGTATGGAAACAACCTAAGTGTCCGTAGATAGATGAATGGATAAAGATGTGTTATGTTATACAATGGAATATTATTCAGCCATAAAAGAGAATGAAATTTTGCCATTTGCAACAGCACAGCTGTACCTAGAGAGTATTACGCTGAGTGAAATAAGTCAGAGAAAGACAAACACCGTATGATCTCACTTTTATGTGGAATCTAAAAAAATCAAACAAAACAAAACAGAAATAGATACAGAGGACAAACTAATGGTTGCCAGAGGGGAAGAGGGTTGTGGGTTGGGCAAAATAGGTGAAGAGGATTAAGTGGTACAAACTTCAGTTATAAAATAAATAAGTCATGGGAATGTAATATACAGCATAAGGAATATAGTCAATAATACTGGAATAATTTTTTATGGTGACAGGTTACTGGTCTTATCACGCTGCTGCCTCCATTCAAAACATTTTTTCACACGTGACATGTCAATGAACCCTACAGTTATTCCTGTTACCCCATAGTCCCAGGATACATTGATAACCGGTGTTTGTATAGGGCTGCAATTGACAGATCCATTGCCATAGACCTTCCTTTAGTCCTCAGATATCCTGTTGTTACTGTCGCCACTTGGCGGACGAGGAAACTGACTCTAAACTGGTCAAGAAAGGGAGGGTTCATATATGTATAACTGATTCACTTTGTTATAAAGCAGAAACTAACACAGCATTGTAAAGCAATTATACCCCAATAAAGATGTTAAAAAAAAAAAGAAAGAAAGGAAGGGTTCTAGCCATGTGAGGAGAAGCCTGTACAGGAGCTAGTGTAGAATCCCTTTGACCCTCACACAGATGCGATGGGAAAAATAGACTTTATTTTTCCCATTTTGTAGAAGAAAAACTGAAGCTCAGAAAGATCATGTAACTTGCTTGAGGTCACACAGTTGGTGAGGGGCCGAGCTAGGGTTTGCACCCAGTCTTTCTGAGTTGGAAACTCATGCTCTTTCCGCCCTACCCGGTGCCTGCCTCACCTGCCTGAGGCCACCTGCCCCTTGCTCCCTTCTTCCTTTTGTAACTCCAGCTCCACCCTCAGTGTTGCCTTAGTCACTTTGCCCAGCATCTGAGCCAGTGGCCTACCTGAGTCTGTGCCAGGCAGGGTGTCGTGAGCCGGGCTGTGGGCGGGCAGTGCCAAGTTGAGAAGAGCTGCTATCTCAGGTGCCTGGAGGGTTAATAGACTTTAAAACATTTGGTGACGAAGAGCTTTATACACACAGATACATACACACGTATATGTACATACCTATACTTCCATATGCACACATACATACAAAATGTGTGTGTATATGTGTGTGTGTGTATGTGGATGTGTGTGTATCTATGTGTGTGTGTGTGTGTGTATCTACATCTTCTTAAAAGAAAATTAAACTGTGTCCCACTCTAGCATATCAAACATACATTTACATTTTTAAACATTGTGTAATCTGTGTACTTACTAGCTTTTATTTTTCCCCTCATTTATCATGATTCTATTTGCATATTGCCCATTTCTATATAGTGTACATACTTGTCATTTGTAAGGACTATGTAATATTTCCTGTTAGCATGCATAGAATCCTTGGTTGACCATTTGAGTTGTTAAGCTTTTGTGGCCTGGCAAGGAACTTACCTCATAGCATTATTTCTTTAGGGAGATAAGTTCTGAGTTTGGCTTAAGAATAAGTGGTTTTTGTAAAATTGTTTTATAAGTTAGGGGTGGCTTATTCACCATCGTTTCAATGGATTTTGGCTGGAAACATACAGTAGACATTTGATGGAAAACAAACATTTGGTTTTTTGAGATTTGAGTTTACATTTTGATCCGAATTTTATAAGCAGTTATAACTAAACCTTACAAAGCCTTTTCGGGTGAGATTTATATGTCTTACCAAGTAAAACTCTTTTTAAGAAGCTGAAGCAGAGAGGATTGAATTGACAAAGACAACTCTTTAAAAATTAAGGTTATCGGGCTTCCCTGGTGGCGCAGTGGTTAAGAATCTGCCTGCCAATGCAGGGGACATGGGTTCGAGCCCTGGTCCGAGAAGATCCCACATGCTGCGGAGCAACTAAGCCCGTGTGCCACAACTACTGAGCCCGTGGGCCACAACTACTGAAGCCCTCGCGCCTAAGCCCGTGCTCCCCAACAAGAGAAGCCACCGCAATAAGAAGCCTGCGCACCGCAATGAAGAGTAGACCCTGCTCGCCGCAACCAGAGAAAAGCCCACACGCAGCAATGAAGACCCAACGCGGCCAAAAATAAAATAAATAGATTTATTTTTAAAAATTAAAGTTATCTTAAGGCTAAGAATGTAGTTACTGAATTGCAGGTGATGATTTTAAAAAAAAAAGCCAACTTTTCAAACTAAACATCCCAACATTTGACCTCCACAGCAGAGGATTGGCATCAAGGAAATAGCTGCTTCTTCCCTTTCCTGGTCTTGGACCTTGGTAAAGGGACTTGACTAGACTTGTTTGATTGGCATTTCTGCCCTTACTAGTTACGATGCCTTAGGTAAGTTTCTCAACTTCTCCATCTCAGTTTACTCATTTGGAAAATGGGAACACAATTCCTGCCTCATAGGGCCATGAAGATTAAATGAAGAGTGTCTTGAAGTGTCTGAGATATAAATCTTCAGTAAAAGTTAATTCTCTTTTCTTACTCTTAACTCAAAACTTTGGGTGAATTAGTGCACACTAAATGAGCTGTTTGGGTAATGCAAAGACCCCTCATTGTTCATTTTAGGGAATAGTTACTTTTCCTTCTCCATTTTGAAGTTTCTTGTTTGTTGCCTAGTTTAAATTAGGATGCCAAAATTTGAAGAATTTTTTGTGTAGAATAGTAAATGGAATTAAATTTCTCTTGAAAGGCATATTCCCAAAAGCAGAACTTATGCTGACATTTCTGAGATGGTTTTGTTTCATATGTTGCTTGCACAGTATTGTTAGAAGTTCATGACTTTAAGAAAATACTTCATTATCCAAGCTCTCTTTCTACTGGTTTTAGGTTATTTATAAGGGACCGTTAGTCTCCCGTCTGGGTAGATACGTAATAGTATCAGTTACTGAACCAGAACTTTCAACACCTTTCTGACATCAACCCTTGGAGGTCAGCAAGTGTCTGACTTTAAGATGTCCCAAATTGAACCTACTACATTCCTCCTAAACCCAATCCTCCTCTTATTCCCATACTTGGTGAATAGGACCACTGACCACTATCCTTCTTGTGAGCCTAAGGTCTTGTAAGCCCAAAGCCTAAGGCTCGTCCTTAAGAGCATCTTCTTCCTCACTGTTTCCCACCCACTGAGTCCCATGCATTTCATCTTCTAACTCTCTCAAGTCCCTCCTTGCATTTTCAAAGCCACCTCTCTTGTCTGGGCTAACGTTGTCTCTCACCTAAAATGTTGTAAGAGTCTAAATGACCTCCCTGAACCCCTTCTTGCCTCTTTTAAGTCTGCTTTCACACTTTAGCCAGAGTGAGCTTTTCAAAATATACATCTGATGACCTCCATACCTGCCTCCAGACCACATACAATAACCGTTCAGTTGTTCCTCACCACTCTTGGGATAAAGACCAGTTCCTCAGTGTGGCCTTCAAAGCCCTGCATAACCTGGTCTGCCCACCTCTGCAGTCTCATGCTGTATACGCTATACCCACATCCAAGGGGCTTCCTAGGGCTCCTCCATTAGGCCGTGCTTCTGCCTCGGGTTCATGCTCATGCCATTCTCTCCTCCGGATTGCCCCACGCTACCACCCCTTAGCCAACTCTGACTCATCCTTGAGATGTCAGCGTGATCCCACTTGCTCTAGGGACCCTTCCATGACTGATGCTCAGACAGAGCAGATCTCCCTGCTGGCTGTGATCTGTTCTTTCATAGCTCTTTCATTCTTGCATTGATTATTTGATTGTCTCTCCCTGCCACCTCTGTAAGCTCCCTGAGGTCTGCTCGAGTACTGTGCTGCTTTGTGAATTGTAAGGCAGGTTACAGAGGACGAGTACTGAATGCTAAATCATGGTCTCTGCTCTCAGGGCTTAAATTCCATGTGTCCAACTAGAAAAGTTTGGCTTAAATTAAAATGCTTGTGCAAACAAAGCTGTAACAGTACATAAATTGTGAAATTAAGAGATCTACAATCAACTCCAAATGCTTGTTTTATATACCTAATAAATTGAGAGGAAAATAAGAGTTTGTTTTTAACTAGGTGTTATTTTTGAAGTTAATTTCTGTATGGTAGTACCTTGAGACACTTAAGATGAACATTTCGTGGAGTAGTTTACATTGGGAAAATCTGTGGTTAGCACCTGCCTGAGACAGCCAGTATAAAAGGGAAGACAGAGACATCAGTAAAGTCACCAGCTGATCAGTGGTGTGGATTGAACATTTGCTACAGATGGAGCCTCGTAGGAAGCCTGCACCTGCTGTAGCCTCTCCTAGTGTCTCAGTGAAGTCCCAGCTAATTGTAACCAACTTCCCTAAAGGTGGAAATATGTTCCCATGGCACACAAAAATGCGTATGCAGTATTTGGGGGTTTATGATCTATTGCATGTATGTAATAGAACATTTACTTATACAGAGAAATGAATAAGAGGGGTGGGATAGGATAGGTAGGGCTGGGGGCTGATGTAGGCCTGCTGGATTGCTTTCTGCTGTAAACTGTAGTTTATTATACCACAGGAAAGTCTTCCCACCATGGAGCATACGTCCTTAATGAATTGATTGTTATCCCAAGCAGGTTTTGAGGAACCTATAACAATAGAATAAAGTATTTTATAGCCCATTCTGTGCATTACTACAGTGTTTTTTTTAAGCACTTTTCAATGCTTTTCTGAGTTGTCTTTAGACACAAGGTCCACCCTGGAATTGATGCACCCCTGGACAGATAGGGTGAAGGTCTTTGGCTTGGCCTGTAGCCAGTGCTCAGTAAATGTCAAAAGGATGGAACACTTTCTCGAAGCACAGAGCGTCTGTAGAAAGCTTCTGCTGACTCGAGATTGATTTGTCTGTGGAAATAGCTGAACAAGGCAGTGTAGTGCAGTGGTGAAGAGCATGGCCTTGGAGTCCTAGCTCTGCTAGTGAGTAGCTTTGTTACCTTGGTAAGTTGCCTAAACCACTTTCGGTCTTTTTCTTCACCTGTAAATTGAGGAAATAATAATAGTATCTATCTCAGAGGGTTGTCAGCCTTAAATGAGATATTGTTGGTACAGCACTTAGAGCCACGTAAAATTTAACTGTTGTTATTGATTCAGGTCCGTGTCTCTCTTGGATCTCCATGACCCTTGGCCCTCCTCCCTCCCAGAAATAACTCCTGCTGCTTTTTAGTTGACTGGGGGGCACATACTGTTCAGTACATAAATGATGTTCTTTGCCACGGAAATTTAAATGGCTATCATAAAATTTTTGGAGGAAAAAAAACCCTATATTTTCTCAAGAAAAGAATAACCATGATACATCTTTATTTACATAGAATATCAGCCAAACAGATAGGTTCTTTTGAGAACAAGTAGTGATAGTACCTTGGTATACTTTACTCCATTGTATCCAGGGGGAGAGAGCAATGTGGTTAATTATAACAACACTGCTATGCTGTCAGGTGCCCAAACTTTACAGTTTATGAAGTGCTATGCTATTTATTCTTCCTCCCAACAATCTGAGGGCTGTTGTTTCACCATCATGACCCTCATTTGACAGATCAGAAAATCCAGACCCGGCGAGGCTTCTCCTGGACTGGCGCTCCTTCCGGTGAGCCTCAGCTGGCCCAGGCAGTGCACTTTTAGGTGTTGAGTTATCTGAGTGGGATTTTTATGGGATCCTAATTGCACGCGGATGGCCAGAAAGTTCTGCTCCTGTTTTGGCATTTTGCTTTAGCAGAGAGTACTCTCTGAGGACCCACATAAGCTGGAAGAAGAAAACCCAACAACAAACTCAGCACTAATCATCTGGGAAAGGGCAGGACACTGCTGTTAGGCAGTTACTGGACCTGTGAATAGAAAAGTATCAAGATCACAACTTTACAACCTTTGATTCTTTGAAACGTCAAATGGAGCCCCCGTACGGCCATCAAGTTTATAGTGCCTCCAGAATTAGATTAGACAGTTTGGAGATTAGACAGTTTGGTTTCGTGCTGTGCACTCGTACGTATTTCTGGTTATGAAATGCTACTTGTGCTTATTTTCCTTGATTGTCCGAGAAACAGCTTTTTCACTTGTTACTTTGTGCATCCAAGTTTCTTTTTTATTCTACTTGCCTTTCATTTCTGCCTTCTGTTCTGTTTTGGGCCTTGAGACAGCAATGAAACAGACTTTCGGGAATGGGCAGCTCTGGAGGCCCTGGCTGCAGGGTCTGGGCTGGCAGAGCGGTGGGGGTGGGGGTGGTTAGGACCAGCCGCAGGAGATGAGGCCGCAGCTCAAGGGGCAAACAGTGAAGGCAGGCGTATCAAAGATCAGGAGCAGAACTCAGTCCGATTGTGTCCTGTGCTTGTGGAAGCAGTGGCCCACCTCTGATTCCTCATTTAAAATATCTGAAGTCGTTGATTGATTAGCCTTGATGGAGATGGGCCTTTTTTTCCCTGTAGGTACAGAGCAGTAGCCTCTTACAAAGCAATTTGCCTCTCAGGTGATGCCTTCTAATTAATAACTAGTTACTGGTGCCCGGGAATAGCTGGTACTGTGTCTCCTACTGAGCTCCTGGTGAATCCATCACCTTTTTCTGTGTGTGTGTGTGCGTGCGTGCGTGTATTTAAGTAAGTGTAATGCATTCCTGATATTGCAAGTTGATTTAGACCCGTGAGTCTCAATTCTGTGGTAGGCATTGGGGTGTGTGTGTGGGGGTGTGCGTGCACATACATAGGGCAGTGTTTTCAAATTATCAATATATGTCTTCCAATCCCTCCTCCTCAGTCGTGATAAGCCCCGAGATGGGGAGGGGTGGCTGAGTCATCTGTGTGCAGAGGTTTCTTAGGGTTTTCTGGCATAGCTCCCCTCTGCCCAATCCCAAGATGCATCTGCCCTTTGAGAGCTAGGATTAAGCAGGCGCTTAGGGCTGGCCGATCAGTTGTCCCACCACAGTCTGCTGCCTGGAGCTGACTGAGCCTGATGGTTCCAACCGCATCTGCAAAGGAACCCACAGGAGCCAGGGGACTGTTTCCGGCATTTCAAAAGGCTTAACAGAAACTATACCTTAACCCAGAATAAGGACACCAAAGCTACCCAAAACATCAAGTTTCCTTGCTTTTGTTGGGAATTGCAAGTCTGTATGTTTTCCTGCGGATTCCAAGTTCTGATTGGCTGTGGATGACATAATAGGAATTTCTGAGACTGGATTGGTCTAACTCTAGACATTGTTACTAGAGCTGGTATCAGGTCTCACTCCCCAAGCTGAGCATGCTTAATTCCTTTAGAATGAGATTGACCTTGAATATGAGTGCCTCATATTTTTGATAAATTGAGCAACTAATTGTTTCTTGTTTACTTAGCTGTGCTTATCATTATCACACCTGTGGCAGTGATTTGTTTTCATAATGTTATTATGAACCCTTTGTAAATGTGGATTGTTGGCTAAAATTTGGATCAGCATTGAAATGGAAAAATAGTACACAGAGTCAATCAACTACTGTTAAACATCGTTTGTTAGACTCTTGCCAGCCTGGGGAAGAGACAGAAACAAAGGTTAGTAAAACTGCAGATCTCATTCAGTGCCCTCATTTTAAAAATGATCCTTTTAAAAGCTTTGCACTAAAAGCAAAGATAATTTACAGTGAAGCACCAACTATTAGTCTCTGTAGCCTCCTGGGATCCTGTTGACTGTATGTACTTTTTGCATAGTTGTGTTTGACGTATGCACATAATCCCAAAGTCTGCTTTTTCATTTTGTATTATAACGTATAGGCCTTCCCATTTTTCTACTTTGCCCCTATGTTTGTCATTCTTAATGGTCACAGCTGCCTGAACTAAACCTGAGATCAGACGGGACAGTCTAGTTCAAGCGATTCGAGAAGGTAGAGACAAGCTATCTGTTTGATCCTTGGTAACATGGCTGGTGGGGTCAACTCTGGCCAAGTCTGCATGGGTACAAAAGATATGCTCATGCCTGCTGTGGATGCTGGGAATAATAGCTTACATATACTGAACGTTCTTTCTTAACCTTCCCAGCAGCCCCTGTGAGGTAGGCACTATTATCTACATTTTACTTATATATGAGGAAAAAAGAGGCTTTTTGCAGTGACTTGTCCACAGTTACACGCCAGTAAGCAGTGGACCTGTGATCTGAAGCTGGGTCTCTTCAGTGCCGGAGTTCTCAACCAGGTTTTTCTGTGCACCATGGGGTCCGTCCAGTTCTCAGCTCACTTCAGAAAACTAACCACCTTCCACCTTAATCCTCACAACAAATACATTTGTTAATGTATACTAGAGTCACAGAGGCTTAATATTAAAACAAGATAAAGCAAAGGCTGCAAGCAAGCAGGAGCCCCGGAGAAGGTCCGATCCACATTAGGGATTTGCTAGTCTTCGTGGGGGCAGAGTGATGCGAAAGGCCAGCCCACGTTCAGCCTTTCCTTTAGTTCCATCCTTTAGTCAGCCTTGAAGTTTCTGAAACTTGAATGGGTACAACAATGACTACATGAGGTCGCCTGAAGCATGTGTACAGTACTTTGTGGGAGACTCAGGAGATTCTCAAGGGTCATTTTGGCTATAGATAGCTTTTTTCCCTGACCCTAGAACCTAGTCCCCACTGGAGAGTGGGCACCAAATCCTGTGTGTGCTAAAATTAGACCCGTGTGCTCTGCTCCATTCTCTGGGCACAGTAAAGAATTTCCCATGTTCTCTCTGATGCCTTTCTCTGTGGCAATGCTTGGAAGTCTCTGCAGCCTGGAACTGTCCCGAGAAGGCGTGTTTCCTGTGACTGCTGCCTGGGCTGCCGTGAGTCTGGGAGCAGGCGGACCCAATTCCTCCGCACTTTTCCAGGGGCTTGCTTCTGTTGAATGAGAAGATTTTACACGTGAATTAAAGCAGACTCACGTCCATGGGCTGGATTGGAAACTGGAGTTCAGACTCTAGAAGTCTGATTGGGGCAGATGGGTGAAAAGTGTCTGGATTTACCCCCTGGGCCTTTGGCTTCCTAGTCTCTAGAATTGTCTTTTTCTAGAGTGTGGCCCTCATTCTAGGGTCCTGACATTAACTGAAATCAGAATGTGTTTTTCTTTTGCGTGTGTTATAACGAGTGGTTCTGTGTAGTTGGAAAAGTACACTTGTGCCATAGCTGTTACATTGTGGATTGCATACGTTTTGTGAGCCTAGGAACCTATTTCCCATTTATTTTCCTTCAGGATAAATGGAGTTTGAATTTCAGACAGTTGACTTACTGATGAACTTTGGGAACTCAGTCTACTCCTGGTTGAGGATTTACTTCCTTTGGTTATTTGTGTGGTGTAAATATTGTAGGTCACCCGAGGGGCTGGAGTTGTCTAGAAGGAAGGCCTGGAGTTCAGTTCAAGCGTCACTGCCTTCATGGAGGATGCTAGGATTTGACAAGGCAGAGGAGAGCAGGGAAGGCATTTTCCGTACAGGGAGGTGGGAAGGAGGATGGTTTTCACATGAGCCAGTAGCTCATCACACCCAACCAGAATATTGGGAACACTGTAGCGTAACTGAAAATGAGGGTGAGTAGATAGAGGGGCTGGGTTGTATTGGGCCCTGAAGGCCAAGGAGGTTAGATGAGACACAAGAACATGGTAGGTTTTTGAGCAAAATGGTGACATGATGAGAGTAGTATTTAAAGAAGGCTAGTCTGGCAGCGGAATGCCATGTGGGCTGGAGACGAGGGCAAGGGGTAAAGTCAGAAAGAAATGCTGAGGTGTGAGGTGTGAGTCAACAGGGCTTGGAGAACTAAAGAGGTTTGGAGGATCAAGAAGAGAGTGTCAGAAGACTCTTTTGGTTGGGGCCTTGGTGGTTGGGAGAGCAGAGGTCCCTTGATGGATGAGAGGGAGTGAGTGGGGTCAGGATGGGGTGGACAGGAATGAGATGGGTCTCTTGGGTTTAGAAGTAGACCTGTTTGGACCTGGATAGAGTCTGTGTGTGGGTGGAGAATAGAGAGGAATGGGTAGAAGAATTTCTAGCCAACGAATGGGCATAGTGATTGGTGTATATAGATGGATATGGGAGACAAGATAGCAACTCATACCACCTTCCTGGTGAATAGAGGCAAGGCCATGTGCTTAGAGGGAGAAAGGAGGGAGACAAAATTGGAGGCCTAGATGAGAAACAAGGCCTAGAATCACACCAGTGGGGAATCTGACTAGGAAGTCAGTATGCTAATTCAGGAATTTCCTGGAAACAGCAAGGACATGGACCAGGTCCGCATGCTACAGCCACCTCCTGGCTGGGGTCTACAGCAACCTGTACCCAACCCTCTCCCCCCATACCCTCCCTGGCTGGGATGAAGATCCCTGGCAGTGGGAGTGGCTCATGCCCATGTACGGATGTCTCGCAGGCAGTAGATAGCAGTGCTAATGACTTAGAGAGGGTGGTACAGATGATGGTTTGGTCTTGAAAACAGGCCACCCCTTCTCTTACCATGATCTCCTCTCCATTAAAAAAAAAAAAAAAAAGCCAGGCAGAGTAGGAGGCAGATGGTTTTTTGTGAGAGGGCAGGGAGTTGTGTCCCTGGGGGGCTCTGCAGGGCTCTGCTGGGCGCTGTAGAAGTGAGGGCGGTGGGAATGTGGAGCAGGTGTGGTGTGAATCCACAAGAGGGTGAAGCCAAGAGGTTGTGCTTGGAGGGATGTTTGTGCAGAGTAAGAACGAAGGAAGCGTTGGGGTAGAGAGCCTGTCCTTATCACAGCCAGGGCAGAGGCAGCCCTCTTGTAGAGTCTGGCGGAAGTCGGATGGACAAATGTCATCTGTTGCCATGGCACTTGCAAGTGCTGATAATTTGCATCTCATTCTTAGCTGACTCAGCCCACTCTCCACCTTTAACTAGAGGTAAAGGATGTTTCTACAGCTGGGCTAAGCAAGACAAGTCCAGAAGGTCTAGAAGTGTTTGTTAATGTGGGATGAACTGTTACAATATTATTAGAAAAATATTTTGACTTAATTGCCTTAGGCACATTAGTTCAAGTGTACTCTGTTTCCTTTGCTTGACTTGAGCACTTGCCAAGAATATCTCTGGTGCAGAATGGAAAAGTAGGACTCTAAGTAGGATTCACAGAATTATAGAATTTAGAGCTTTCTGGAAAATTCCTTGAAGACAATGGAGGACCCCCTCCCCCTTTACAATGAAAGAACCCAAGGTTAGGAGAGGTGAAGGGGGTGAATCCTGTCACTGTCACTTGAGGGTCTTGGTCCTCCTTGGAGCTCCTGCCCCTGCTGCCTCATGGCTTCCCTTGGTTTGTGTTTTTAGTGACTGATTCCACTACCAACTGAACAGTTGTCAAAATCTCACACTTGGGTGGGACTTTGGGGCTGGGTCATATCACGGGGCTGCTCTCCAGGTCCTTCCCTGTCACAATCCTCAGTGGTGGTGGAGTGGGATGGGGGAAATCTCACCCATGGGACCTGTGGGCAAGTGGTTCTCTTCAGAGGAAACCACAGTGTGGACAGACGGCCATCTGAGACCTCTGCCAGGAACCTGGTATCTCTAGGCCTTCTTGCAGGTATTGAACGTGGCTTTGGGTTTCTTGCCTCCTTCCCTTTACTCATGCTCTGTCCTTCACTTGGAATGTACTCTCCACCCTGGGTCTCTGCAGTCAGCTTGTCAAATCTCCAAGGGCCAGCGCACACACCGCCTCTGGGAAGCCCTCCTTCATGCCCCTTCTCTCACCTCTTCCCCATCACTTCCTTTCACTCACTCCCACTGTTCTGCCCTACACACACTTACACACATAGACTTCTCCAACTTGATTTTTTTAAAAATTGTCTTCTTTGGGCCTCAGATTCCTTACCTGTAAATAAAATTCTGACATTAAGTATACATTTAATCAGATTTTACTGCCCTATATCAAGGTTAAGTCTACTGATGCATGTATGAAAAGTATTGTTTCTCACTGAAAAAGAAAGCCTACTTTTTTAAGTTCTCAGAGAATTTTTTCAATTTATGAAGAATTAATCCAAAATACTTTTTGCACATGGAGAAGCTGAATGGTTAATAGATAAGAGTGGATTCAGATATGTAAACTAGGTTTTCTAGTTTACTCGTATGATTTGGAGGGGGAAAAGTTCAAATACTTTACTATTTATTATAGCTAGAAAATATGATTGTCCATATCAAGTCAGTTTTTCCAAAGTTAAATGTTTGATTCTTGTATAGGGAACAGAGAACATTATGTGTGTTACATATGTTACTGTCAGTGTTTTCTAAAATGATTTCAGAGAGTAATGCTTTTAGGCTGATAGAATGAGGAAGGCTTCCTCAGGAAGTAGAAACCCAGCAACTATAAAGAAAAAGATTGAGAGATTCAACACCTAAAAATATAAAACTTTGTATGTTTAAAAAAAAAAAACCCATAATGGTAAAAAGTCAGAGATGGGGAAAAATATTTTCAGCACATTCAGTAGACAAAGTGTTCATGATACATAAAGTGAATAAGAAAAACCCTTGGGCAAGAAACATGAATGGCCAGTGAATAGAAGAGAAACAGATGGTGGAAAAAACATGAAATGATATCAAAGCATTGAGATGCCTTTTCCCCACCCATCAGATGGACAATAATTAAAAATAATGTTTATTCTTGACAAGGGTTCAAGGTGGGCACTTTATAAAAGACTTGCTGTGTACACAAGATCTATATAGAAAGCTTTTCAAGGCAGCATTTTTTCTAGTGTGAAAACTGGAAAAAACTCAAGTTTCTATCAATAAAAGAATGATTAAGTGGATGATGGTATATCTGTACTAGGTAGAAGAAGTGTGTATGCCTGTAGATTTGTATGTATTGGCATAGGAAGGGGTCCAGGAAATAATAAGTGAAAAACAAACAGCAAAGCAATATGCATAGTATGGTTACATTTAAGACTAAAAACAAAAACAGCTTTGTGTGTTTGTGTGTATTTATAAATGCATACAGAAGGACAGAGGATACATCCTAAACAGTTGATTTTGGGCATAGCAGGAGAAATTTTCACTTTTCCTCTCCATACATCTGTTTTTGAAGTTTTTTACAATGAGCTTGAAATTGTGTTTTTTTTTTAAATTGAAGTGAAAATTTATATATGCTTATTCAACCCTGTAATTCCACTTCTAAAAATAATTATTAAGGAAATAATAAGAGAGACAGTCAAAGGTTATGTATAGCATCATAATGTATTACAGCATTGTTTGTAATAGCAAAAAATTCCTAGTATCCTGTGTTGAAATGGTTACATTATAGAATATTCATTTTATAAAGCTATTTAAATTCATGTGTGAAAGAATCTTTGCTGACTTGAGGAAGTACTTACAAGTACAGTTAACATTTAGTAAATGCTTGCTCTGTACCAGGGACCATGCTCAGTGCTTTACCTAAATTGTTTTATTTAATCTTCTGAACCGTCTTTTGCCATTCCCATTTTACAGATGGAGAAAGGGAGGCTTGGTTAGGGTAAATAATTTGCCTGAGGGTCAGACTCCCACCAAGTTGGTAGAACTGAAGCCAAAGGCCTTGCTGATACCCAGATGCTGGATTACTTCACTGTGTTATCTTGAGTATAAAAGCAGATTACAACATACATACGGTATGACTCATTTTATAAAAATGAATCTTTCCGTGTCTTAGTTTTCTCATGGGTAAGGTGTGGGTACAGTTTGATATTCTGAAGATAATTATTTTATTTTTAAAATTGACATACACTTACATGTAATTATTTTCCCCAGATTACAGAAGTATTTGGAAATACCTAATTCGTAGAATTTGGAAAAACCTAAAAAGTAGAAAATAAAAATGACTGATAAGCCTGTTATATGGAGAAAACTAGCATTAATGCCCCCCAGCCCTTTTTGCCTGGTGTGTGTATAGGTATGAACATTATTGAGGTACTTAATAGTTACTGCAGAATTGGTTTCAGAAAAGTTTTTGCTAATTATGTGCCAACATAATAGAGGGTTTGTCTGCAATAGAGGGTTTGTCTCCACATGCCCTTGACAGCATCACATGTTATATTTTAATGATGGAATTTGATGACCAATATTGTCTCATTGATGTGTTTCATAATTCTTTGTTGTATTTAGTCAGTTGAGCTCTTTCGTTTGTTATTGGCCATTTGAACTTTTGGGTGAATTGCCTGTTCATGTACTTGGGAAGTATCTATGGAAGATGTCTTCCTAAAGTTGACCATTGAAGACCTTAAGCAAGACTATTAGAAAGTCCTTATAAGTGGAAGTTTCACTCTGCCTATTGGAATACGTTTTTCTTAAAGGGATGAATTGGTGGTCTGTGGTTAAAACTTGACTTCCTAACCATTTGGAATTTGACTTTAAAGTTTGGCTTTAAGGGACTTCCCTGGCAGTCCAGTGGTTAAGACTCTGCATTTCCACTGCAGGGGGCTTGGGTTCGATGCCTAGTCGGGGAACTAACATCCTGAATGCCTCATGGCATGGCCAAAAAAACATTAAAAAAAAAAAGGAAGTTTGACTTTAAAATTTAAGGAGTGATTGGTGAAATGTCACAGGACCTCTCTTATGCAACTATCCTGAGTTTTCATTACTTTAGGGTTGTTTTGTTTTGTTTTGAACTTTCGTATAGATGTCATCATACGACATCCATCTGCTGTCTCCTTGAGACCCCCCACCCTGGCCCCCCGTGGATGGCATCAGCGTTATCTTTTATAAACCTCCATAGGCCTCGTGTGGTTGTGCTGAAGGTATGACCTGATTTTGAATGAGTTACTGTGAACTGTATTTGGATTTCATTACTGGAACCATCGATTATTATAGCAATCTATAAAGCAAAATTCTAATAATATTGATGCTTTTGAACACTTTTTCCTTCAGGGATGTGGTCCTCTTCCCAGGTAGGCCTTCCTCATGGCAGGTAAAAGTCCATGCAGTGGCTGCAGAGGGTGAAGCTCTTGTGTACTAGTAGTATAAACCTTGTGTTGTTTTGCTGGGCTGGAAGAGACTCTGAATGGGGGTCTGGGAACCTAATAACTAATGGGAAAGGAGTTCTGAGTTTCTACCAGTCAAGGTCTAAGTGCCTTGGGAGGCTTGCCTGTGCTGGTAGTAGAGTACTTTCTTTTTCTTTTCTCTTTTTAAATGAAACTAAGCCTAGCACTAGCTCATTATCTACAATGTCAATATTGATTTTTATTTGTGAGGTGGAGTATTAACAGACTAGAATGGCTGCTGGCAATTCTCATATGCTTCATTGACTTTAAATGAATCAAGGGATGGCTATTAAGATGTACTTGAGATTTTTAGGCTAAATCAGAACTTCCTACTATGGTTGTTTCCGACCAGATTCACCGTTTCCTCTGCAGCATCAAGGTGGAAAAAAATGAGCCTTGAGGCCCTTCTCTACTTTTCATGAAACCAAATGCTATTAAAAACTGCACAGTTAAGAGATGTTAAGACATCCTCTGCAATACAATGCAACTTGACTCTTTTCCGCTGCCAAGAGATGTTTTTGAATTAAGACTATTGACCGACACAGCCCATGCTAGCAGATGGTGCCCATACATCAGATGTCCAAGTGCAAGCTTGTTCAGAGACAGCAAATATCTAACGGGCCAAATTTTACAAAGATGAAGAATTTTCACAGTGATTTTGAAGGAGTAGGGGTGCTCTTGAGAAATGAGACATGTTCCTTCCAAACCAGGCTTGCCTCTTAAGATGCAGTATTACCGTGCTTTCTACATCTGGAGACACGTTTAATTTTCAGTCGAAGTTGCTTGCTTCCCTCCTCTTTTTCCTTCCTTCAGCACTTCCTCTAATCTAGTATGTGAGTTAGAAATTAATAATAATAATGTTGATAATAATAATGATAAGGGCCACATTACTATTTGTTCTAATGTAGAAGGACCAAGAGGAGGAGTTGCTGATAAATGAGTGGCCTGAAAGGAACTCTGTTCTCTTTTTATGTCTCTGTAGGACCCTGAGATTGAATTATTTCAAATACAGCTAGAGGTAGGAAGGGCAGTTATTATTAGAAAATTAGTCCAAAAAACTCACAAAAAACAAACCTATCAGATTCAGAGAGGTTATTATATCTGAGCTAATAAATGCCAACATTGAGTCTTGAAATAGCTCTTAATTTTTTTTCCCTCCCTACGTGAATCTTTAGTAAAAGGCAAAATATTCATTCGATTATGAAGAAAAGCACGAGTATGGATAGCTCTTCATTTTTCATTGTACAGTCTGATTTATTGTTGATTGGTTTTTCATGGACTAATTAATGATGATAACCTTTTTGAGTGACTAGAAATAAAATAAATTTCATGGATGTTTGGTATTCTAACCCTGACTCCACTGAGGTTGATAGGTTCCTGGAGTTCATGATAGGGAGGGAAGCTGGCTACTGGCTTCCTGTTGAGGCCTTTTGTTTTTTATGAGTTCAGATTAGATGGGAGCCATTGATTTGTTCCTTATTTTTAGACTGGATAGAGTAGAATCCTGCATCAATGCTGGGGAGAGAAACCCTTATTAGAGGCTTTCTCTCTTTTTTCTTTCCACTTTCAAATTATTTGATTTATTCACTTAGGACTAGGCAATGTCTGAGCTTCCCTTTCTATTGGAATATTCTGTGATTGAGTTTTGTTTATTTATTTATTTTCTTAAAAAAATTTTTTTTAATTGGAGTATAATTGCTTTACAATGTTGTGTTAGTTTCTGCTGTACAATGAAGTGAATCAGCTATATGTATACATATATCCCCTCCCTCTTGGACCCCCCCCCATCCCACCCATCTAGGTCATCACAGAGCACCGAGCTGAGCTCCCTGTGCTATACAGCAAGTTCCCACTAGCTATCTATTTTACACATGGAGGGTATTTATCTCAAACCTAATCTCCCAGTTCCTCCCACCTTCCCCTCCTGTGTCCACATGTCCGTTCTCTACGTCTGTGTCTCTATTCCTGCCCTGCAAATAGGTTCTTCTGTACCATTTTTCTAGATTACACACATATGCATTAATGTACAATAGTTGTTTTTCTCTTTCTGACTTACTTCACTCTGTATGACAGACCCTAGGTCCATCTACTTCACTACAAATAACTCAGTTTCATTTCCTTTTATGGCTGAGTAATATTCCATCGTATATATGTGCCACATCTTCTTTATCCATTCATCTGTCGATGGATACTTAGTCCACATCCTGGCTGTTATAAATAGTGCTGCAATGAACATTGTGTTACATGACTCTTTTTGAATTATGGTTTTCTCAGAATATATGCCCAGTAGTGGGACTGCTGTGTTGTATGGTAGCTCTATTTTTAGTTCTTTAAGGAACCTCCGTACTGTTCTCCATAGTGGCTGTATCAGTTTACATTCCCACCAACAGTGCAAAAGGGTTCCCTTTTCTCCACACCCTCTCCAGCATTTATTATTATTGATGATGGCCATTCTGACTGGTGTGAGGTGATACCTCACTGTAGTTTTGATTTGTATTTCTCTAATAGTGATGTTGAGCATCTTTTCATGTGCCTCTTGGCCATCTGTATGTCTTTGTTGGTGAAATGTCTGTTTAGGTCTTCTGCCTGTTTTTTAATTGGGTTGTTTGTTTTTTTGATGTTGAGATCCATGAGCTGTTCATATATTTTGGAGATTAATCCTTTGTTGCTTCATTTACAAATATTTTCTCCCATTCTGAGGGTTGTCTTTTCGTCTTTATGGTTTCCTTTGCTGTGCAAAAGCTTTTAAGTTTAATTAGGTCCCAGTTGTTTGTTTTTATTTTCATTACTCTGAAGAGGTGGGTCAAAAAAGATCTTGCTGTGGTTTATGTCAAAGAGTGTTTTTCCTATGTTTTCCTCTAAGAGTTTTATAGTGTCCAGTCTTACATTTAGGTCTTTAATCCATTTGGAGTTTATTTTTGCGTATGGTGTTAGATAGTGTTCTAATTTCATTCTTTTACATGTAGCTGTCCAGTTTTCCCAGCAGGCAACTTATTGAAGAGGCTGTCTTTCTCCATTGTATATCCTTGCCTCCTTTGTCATAAATTAGGTGACCATATGTGCGTGGGTTTATCTCTGGGCTTTCTGTCCTGTACCATTGATCTATATTTCTGTTATTGTGCCAGTACCATACTGTCTTGATTACTGTAGCTTTGTAGTATAGTTTGAAGTCAGGGAGCCTGATTCCTCCAGCTCCATTTTTCTTTCTCAAGATTTCTTTGGCTATTCGGGGTCTTTTGTGTTTCCATACAAATTGTAAAATTTTTTGTTCTAATTCTGTGAAGAACGCCATTGGTAGTTTGATAGAGATTGCATTGAATCTGTAGATTGCTTTGGGTAGTATAGTCATTTTCACAATATTGATTCTTCCAATCCAAGAACATGGTATATTTCTCCATCTGTTTATGTCATCTTTGATTTCTTTCATCGGTGTTTTATAGTTTTCTGAGTACAAGCCTTTTGCCTCCTTAGGTAGGGTTATTCCTAGATATTTTATTCTTTTTGTTGTGACAGTAAATCTGATTGTTTCCTTAATTTCTCTTTCTGATTTTCATTGTTAGTGTATAGGAATGCCAGAGATTTCTGTGCATTAATTTTGTATCCTGCAACCTTACCAAATTCATTGATTAGTTCTAGTAGTTTTCAGGTGGCATCTTTAGGTTTTTCTGCAAACAGTGACAGTTTTACTTCTTCTTTTCCAATTTGTATTCCTTTTATTTCTTTTTCTTCTCTGATTGCCATGGCTAGGACTTCCAAAACTATGTTGAACAGTAGTGGTGAGAGTGGACATCTGTGTCTTGTTCCTGATCTTAGTGGAAGTACTTTCAGTTGTTCACCATTGAGAGTGATGTTTGGTGTGGGTTTGTCATATATGGCCTTTATTATGTTGAGGTAGGTTCACTCCGTGCCCATTTACTGGGGAGTTTTTTATCATAAATGGGTGTTGAGTTTTGTCAAAAGCTTTTTCTGCATCTACTGAGATGATCATATGGTTTTCATTCCTTAATTTGTTAATATGGTGTATTATGTTGATTGATTTGTGTATATTGAAGAATCCTTGCATTCCTGGGATAAATCCCACTTGTTCATCATGTATGATCTTTTTAATGTGTTGTTGGATTCTGTTTGCTAGTATTTTGTTGAGGATTTTTGCATCTATGTTCATCAGTGATGTTGGTCTGTAATTTTCTTTTTTTGTGATATCTTTGTCTGGTTTTGGTATCAGAGTGATGATGGCCTCATAGAACGAATTTGGGAATGTTCCTCCCTCTGCAATTTTTTTGGAATAGTTTGAGAAGGATAGGTGTTAGCTCTTCTCTAAATGTTTGATAGAATTCACCTGTGAAGCCATCTGGTCTTGGACTTCTGTTTGCTGGAAAATTTTTAATTACAGTTTCAATTTCATTACTTGTGATAGGTCTGTTTATATTTTCTAACTCTTCCTGGTTGAGTCTTGGAAAATTGTACCTTTCCAAGAATTTGTCCATTTCTTCGTGGTTGTCCATTTTATTGGCATATTGTTATTTGTAGTAGTCTCTTATAATCCTTTATATTTCTGCGGTGTCAGTTGTGATTTCTCCTTTTTCATTTCTCCCTTTTTTTCTTGATGAGTCTGGCTAAAGGTTTATCAATTTTGTTTATCTTCTCAAAGAACCAACTTTTAATTTTATCGATCTTTGCTACTGTTTTCTTCGTTTCTATTTCATTTATTTCTGCTCTGATCTTTTTGATTTTTTTCCCTTCTACTGTCTTTGGGTTTTATTTGTTCTTCTTTCTCTGGTTGCTTTAGGTGTAAGGTTAGATTGTTTATTTGAGATTTTTCGTTTCTTGAGGTGAGATTGAATTGCTATAAACTTCCCCCTTAGAGCTGCTTTTGCTGTGTCCCATAGGTTTTGGGTTGTTGTGTTTTCATTGTCATTTGTTCTAGCTATTTTTTGGTTTCTCCTTCCTTATTAGAGGCTTTCTCAATCTTAATGAGAGCTGTGAACATCTTTACAAGGCATAGTAACTTTAATGGAGAGTTATAGTGAAGACTTTCATCAAGACCCATCTCCAGAACTGTTTGAGATAGGCTGCTTCCTTGAAACATACCTGACTAAGGCTAAGGTTTGTAGAGCGTTTGGCTCTAAATAGCTTCCCCCCACCCCCCAAAAGTATGGGAGTGTAAATGAATACATTTGCATTTACAGTATTGTCTTAGAACATAACCACATGGTGCTATAAACACTAAAGAACAGTATGAGCTTTTTGAATAGAATTGTTTTAGTCAGCATGATAAGTAGTTCAAAATATTACGTTATTTCATTCTAAAGTTTTGAATGGTGAAATTTTTTTTTAATTTTATTTTTAATTAAGGTAAAGTATACATAACATAAAATTTACCAATCTGTTTTTAAGTGTGCAACTCAGTAGTGTTAAGTATATTCACATTGTTCTGCAACCGATCTACAGACCGTTTTCATCATACAAAACTCTAACTCTATCTCCATTAAAAAACAACTCCCTATTTCCTACTACCCCCAGCCCCTGGTAACTGCCATCCTACTTTCTGTTTATTTGAATTTGACTACTTTAGCTAGCTCACATAAGTGGAATCATACAGTATTCATTTTTTTTTTGTAACTGGCTTACTTCACTTAGCTTAATGTCCTCGAAGCTCTCAGATCTAAGTGAGGGCTGTTTTGCTTCTGGTTCATCTACTACCAGGTAGATAGATGTAGCCGTTTGGCATTCCAGCTCTTTGTGGAACAGTCTCCAGTTACGGCTCCACCTCAGCCAGCCCTGAACTTTGATTTCTGCTCAGGAGATCGATAAAATGAAGGTTCCAATTTGCCAGAATCATCCAATGTTTTGAGGGCAAGAGCGGCTTCTGTAGGGCTCATCCCTCTGGGGTTCTTAATTCCTTTTGGCCTGGTGGTTCCTTACTCAGTTGTTGAAGCTTCAGTGCTTTTCAGATTTTTAAAAAAATATGGATTTCATTGTTAGTTGTTTTCAGTAGAGTGGTGGACCTGATGATGGAGCCTGTTTTCCCAGACACCAGACCTCTGGCTTCAGTTTGTCAATGTTGCCTCTGCCACCCCCATCCATTCTGGGGCTGGACGAGGTTAATCTTTAGCACCACTTTGCTCATGACCAAATCAGACTTTTGTTTAAACATATCTCTGGCAGAAAATCATCCTATATGACAATGTGAGCTATAGGCCCTCCCCTCACAAGACTCAAAATCAGTGTTAAAACCCACGGTCTTGTGCTGGTGGCTTTGGAAGAAGGAGACCTGCTGGGTGAGAAATGACCTTTTTCGACATTTCAATTCCTGAGGGCTTGAGATAAGGTTGTCCCTTTTTTTTTGTTTGTTTTTTTGAGCCTGGTTATAATTGAATTGAGATAGCAGAGGGCAGGAGGCTACTTTTTTATGATGCTAGCTTGACAGATGGATAACGAATTCTTATTTCCCAATCCTGTTAATCACATGCTAGCTGTTGAGAACTCAGCTTTTAGTTCCTGGTAGAGCTGTTCATGCCAGAGCACGGAAGGCAGGTACCAAGGCCAGGACAAGCAATCATAATGAGTGTCCATGACATGCTTGAGGAGGTAGATTGCTGTGGTGGCAAAGGCATCAGGACATGAGTGTCAAAAGCCTGTGTCTAGGGCTTCCCTGGTGGCGCAGTGGTTGAGAGTCCGCCTGCCGATGCAGGGGACGCGGGTTCGTGCCCCGGTCCGGGAAGGTCCCACATGCTGCGGAGTGGCTGGGCCCATGAGCCATGGCCGCTGAGCCTGCGCGTCCGGAGCCTGTGCCCCGCAACGGGAGAGGCCACAACAGTGAGAGGCCTGCGTACCGCAAAAAAAAAAAAAAAAAAAAAAAAAAAAGCCCGTGTCTAACCATCTCCCCGTCCCCTCCTCATTCAGTGCTGTGTCCTTGGACCAACCACGTAAAGTTCCTGGACGACAGTCAGGTACTTTTCCTCTTGATCTTGGCTGTCCTGCAGTGCTGTGACTTTGGGAGGGTCGGTTTTACTGGCCCCAGCCGCCAGCCATTGAAGGATGGAGAGGAGGAGGCTTGGAGGACTCCCCAGGAGGAGGAAGGAGTGGCCACTTAATGGTTTGTCTAGAACCCAAACCAGGGACTCGAGTTCCAGGACACACAGTTATCCAGCAGTTTGAGTCCTAGAAGCAGTCTTTGTTTATCCCCTCATTTGCAGATAAGCAAACAGGGCCCTAAGATTTTCTTATATTTAAAAAGTAGTAGTGCTGCTCTAGCCTCACGTGGCATGTTTTAGTGTAAAACTAGTGAGGTGGAGCTAGACTTCGGTCAGCATGGATTTGAGGGAGGTTACTCTAAACCTCTGAAGCCACTGCCTGAGCCCTGGAGAAAGACATTAGCCATGGTGAGCCAGACTACCTACTCTGGCTGGCTGCCTGGCACCTAGCTCTCTATGGGGCCCAGCTCAGGAGGCCCAGTTGGCTGACACAGACCTCTGTGGTCAGGCCACTCAAGATGGCTGTTCTCTTGCTCTCTGCGTCCCCAGCCCGACCTGCGCCTGCTTCACCCACACTCTGCTCACATGGCTGACCTTCCTGCATGCTTGCCCCAGGCCCCAGTTAGTGATTGTTCTTATGAAAAGGGCGGTGAGGGGCACGCCCCACTGCTAGTTTCCCTGGTAACCAATGAGCAAACCTGACGTAAGTTCCCCCTGTAACTGGCCGTCTCCCGTTCCCCCTGTGAGTGAAGGCTGCTGCCATGTCCTGCCCACCGTCCACCACCCAGGTGGGGTGTTGCTTCAGAACCTTGCTTCAGATATATAAGCTTCCCCATCCGTTAAACCGTTGATGTCTCTGTAGCTGCCTCCAGGGTCTTTCTTCTGTCTTGAAGCGGGGCAAGCACAGGGCTGTAGGCCTGCAGGGTGCAGCCCAACAAGACCTTAAGACAGTCTAGTCAGAGATCAGCAGAGGTCCCTTTAACCGGCAAGCCAAGGGGGCCCGACTATGTGTTGGAGGTTTGGGCAGATCGGCCCCTGATGGCCCTTCCTGGGCAGGTGCTGAGACCACAGGCTCCTGGACACACTGCTGTTTGGCCCTGTGGACCTGGACTGGGCCTGACTTTGCCTGTGGACTCCCAGGCCATCCCACCCTCAACTATAAAAGAGCCTCTGCACTCTTGCCTTGCTCCTCAGAGGACGACTCACACTGTTCAGCCCCCCAGTCATGCTCTCTGTATGTGCACCTGTGCCTACAGTCACTTTTACTACCAGTGAAGCAGCCTCAGAGCAGCAGAGCCTTTCAGATCATCCTTTATGTTATTAAAGCAATTTAAATAAAGCTGATTTTTCAGCCTATTGAGAATTATCAAGTACCAAACTTTTAAAATTACCTCTGTAATTTTCTTTTAAAATTACCCTTATAGAAGTAGGTGACAGTTAAATGAAAAATGTGTGTTGCGCTTGGTATTTTTCTTCTCACTAAGCCAACAAACCTGTTGGCTTTGAGATAACAGGGAAGGATTGTCCTGGACCCGAGGCTGTGTCTTTCTAGCTTGCTGCCAGCTCCTGGATTTAAATTGCTTTGTCTGATTGATAGAGATCACTCCCTTTTCTTGGATCCAATGGGGATAGGAGAGCCTGAGGGTCATGAATGAGCTTGGGCAAAACTCTGTTGAAAAATTTTTATGAAAGTAATTTCTCTCAAGTATTGATACTGAAATGTGTTGTTTCAGATGTGTCCTTGTTGTGACTGGGCCCTTGAACTGTAATTCTTGTCATCGCTGGGTTATTTCCTGTTTCTAGTAAATAGTTTTTCTTGCCCACCTGCCCCAGGTTCCGCTCCCCCCCAATCCCCTCAACACACACACAGGTTTACCTTTTCTCTTGTTGGTAGTATCAGTTGCTAGCATTTTGAACATGAGTATTTGGTGGAAGACTTAACTATAGGAGTTTTTCAAATTAAAGAAACAAGCAAGGGACTTCACTGGTGGTCCAGTGGCTAAGACTCTGCACTCCCAATGCAGGGGGCCCGGGTTCGAGCCCTGGTCAGGGAACTAGGTCCCACATGCTGCAACTAAAGATCCCGCATGCCGCTACGAAGATCCTGCGTGCCGCAACTAAGACCCGGCACAGCCAAATAAATAAATAAGTATTTTTAAAAAGAAAAGAAAAAAGAAACAAGCAAGCAACATAATGTTGATTGTCTATGGCAGATTACTTGTGTGAGTATATCAGATTGGGTTGTGTACTATCACCTGTAAACATAAACGTAGGGTTTTAGATTTGGGAAGGACTCTTGGTGCCTCATTTAACAGATGAAGATTCTGAGACCCGTAGAGGTCTTGGCTTGTTCAAGGTCCCACAGAATCAGCTGGAAAAGGAGCAAGTGTCAGAAGCCCTATTTCCTGGTCCCAAGGCTGCTCTTTCCTCTCTCGCATGATGCCTCTCTCGTACTGGTGGTCTCCCCCGGCTCCCCAATACCCACCCTCCATCCTGGACATGGAGAATAGACCCATGTGTCAGGATACACCATGCCTGTGCTCATCTTCATGCCTTTGTCCCTTCTTTCTAATCACACCCATTTAGCCACAACCTACCCCTCAGTTTAAAAGAGCGAGCGGGTATCCTACCATCCACGCTGCTCTCACCCTCCTCAGAACGCCTGAAGGTCACTCCTCAAGTGTGTTTTAGCTCCTTTGACGGGGTTTCTTTCCAGATTGTGTTCATTTCCCTCTTGTAGGACCTGTCATGATGCCTTGTTCCCAATAAATGGGCCGTAAGTGAATAGGGGAAGATGTAATGCACTGGGTGTCACAGGGTGCGCTTGGCTTCTTTTGTTTTTCTGCCCAGCTTTTCAGGTGTCTGTTTTCGCTCCAGCAACTAAGCTCCTGAAGGGCAGAAAGCATAGCCTCCATGTCTCTTGCCCTAGCTCTTAGCAGAGTTCTCAGTTGGTGGTGGGTTGCAGCATTGAGACTTCATTTTCCTGCCCTTTGATTCTTGGATTCAGTTTAAAATACAAGTTTGCTTTATCTTGAAGCCTCAGAAAATGGCCATGTCTTCATGGCTGCCTATATACTCTGGCCTTAGGGTACCTACCATTTGGGGAATAAAGAAGCTGACAGATCACAGCAGTTAGTTTACAGATTTCGCTTACCACCCTTGGATACTTTGCTCCTTATATGCAGTGGCAAGATATATGAGCAGTGGTGGGAGACGCAAAAGAATTGTTAGGATTGCTGTGAAAATTGCAATGAAAGCAGTAACCCTCCAGGATTAGCTTTTTATAGCTGGAAAACCACTGGTGAAATTTTTATTCCAAGATCCTCAAAATCGCCAGGATGCTGCATTTTAGCCTGTTGGACTTCTGGAATAATACTGGTAGCAACTTGTGCAGGTCTTTCAAGCCTTGCAATATAGAATTACTGATAGAAATGAGCCAGTTAAGAGGGAGGAAACGATGAGTTAGATGTTGTGAAGGAAAACAGATTGTACGGGGTTTATAACACTGGTTTGTAGTTTGCTCATAAAAGAGAATGCCTAACTGGAATTTATCTGATGAAAATTAAACCATTAAACCTGCTCAAGTAAAAACAGTGGCCATCTGCCAAGTAAAACCATAATCACCATTTAGAAGTGAGCTTCACCTGCATTCCTGTCCACACACGACAGCATGTCCCGTGGAGAAACCGCTTTCTGACTTCTGGTTTTCTCGCTGTTTTCACAGAGCCTGAGCCCTTGTGAAGCCGGCGATGACAAGTCTGAATGGTCGCCATGCCGAAAAAACCATTGACATGCCAAAACCGTCAGCTCCCAGAGTGCACGTGCAGAGGTCCGTGTCCCGAGACACTATCGCCATCCACTTCTCGGCATCCGGGGAGGAGGAGGAGGAAGAGGAGGAGGAGTTCAGGGAGTACCTGGAGGAGGGGCTGGACGACCAAAGCATTGTAACGGGGCTCGAAGCCAAGGAAGACCTCTATCTTGAACCCCAGGGTGGCCATGACCCCGCTGGCCCTGACGCCCAGCTCATCCTGGCAGACGGACTGTCCGTGTCCCCTGCCATCTTGCCCGTCTCCGAGAACACTGCAAAGCTGCTGGAGCCCCCTCCTGCAGCAGCACAAGTATTAAGCACGGTGCCATTGGCTCTGTCCCCGGGCTTGTCTTCGTCGGGGCCCTTAGCTAGCTCTCCCAGCGTGTCGTCCCTTTCTGAGCAGAAAACCAGTTCTTCCTCCCCGCTGTCCTCGCCTTCCAGGTCTCCCATCCTCCCTTCCAGTGCCTCGTCCTCCACCCTTTCCAGCGCAAAGCCCTTCATGAGCCTCGTGAAGTCCCTGTCGACCGAGGTGGAGCCAAAAGAATCCCCCCACCCGCCACGGCACCGGCACTTGATGAAGACGTTAGTCAAGTCTCTGTCCACCGACACCTCCAGGCAAGAGTCAGATAACGTGTCGTACAAGCCACCCGACTCCAAGCTGAATTTACACCTGTTCAAGCAGTTCACGCAGCCACGAAACACAGGTGGAGATTCCAAAACTGCACCCTCTTCCCCTCTGACGTCGCCTTCCGATACACGCTCCTTTTTTAAAGTGCCCGAAATGGAGGCGAAAATCGAAGACACTAAGCGACGCCTTTCCGAAGTCATATATGACCCTTTTCAGCTTTTTAGTAAAATTATAGGGGAAGAAAGTGGCAGCCATAGGCCCAAAGCCTTATCTTCAAGTGCTTCAGAGCTCTCCAATCTGTCCAGCCTGAACGGTCACTTGGAAAGCAATAACAACTACAGCATCAAGGAGGAGGAGTGTGACTCTGAGGGGGAGGGCTTGGGGAGCGACCCTGGCGTCCCCAGGAGTGACCACCCCCAGTCGTCCGAGGACCCTGCGAGAGAGGCAGAACCGAAGAGTTCTCAGGGGAGCAGTCTGAAGGAGGTAGGCCTGAAGACCGGCTCTCTGGTTCTTGAGAGGTGCTCTCTGTCTGCCTTGGTGAGCAAAGAGGATGAAGAGTTTTGCGAACTGTACACTGAGGACTTTGATTTGGAAACGGAGGGAGAGAGTAAAGCTGAGAGGCTCTCAGAAGTCCCTCTCAAGCCAGAGGTGCTGGCGGACGATGGCACGGCTCTGGACAGTGACCACGAGGTGGACTCGGCCATGCAGCACCCCGAATTGCCCGTGAAGACTCTGGGCTTCTTTGTCATGTGTGTCTATGCGTACCTCATCCTCCCCCTCCCCCAGTACGTGAGTGGACTCTTTCTGGGCATTGGCCTTGGATTCATGACTGCAGTTTGCATGATTTGGTTTTTTACACCACCAAGTGCTCATAAATATCACAGATTACATAAAAATCTACAACACTGGAACCCAAGGTCTCTGGATATCAAAGAACCCGAGATACTGAAGGTAAGCCTCTCCGCAGTAGCTGGCTGGCATCCAGCCTCATTTTAGATCTGACTTTATTCTTTTAGTTCATTGTCACAGGTTTTTGCCCAAGCAGTGTTTTTAAGACTTCGGGATCTGTTCATTCTCCAGGCACCCAAGAGACTTGTTTGGTAAACCTCATTCTAGTTCAGGTTTTGCCAGTTCACCATGTGGTTTTTCAAGGCTCTCCATGGCTCTGGAGAGTAGCATTTCCATCCAGTTTCCATTCCGGTCTCTCTCTAAATTTGCCAGGGATTTGCTACTTGCTCAGGATTCGTTATAGCTGAGTCTGTTAGGATTAAATATTGTTGAGACCTCGGAGCAGGGTTAAATACTCTTGGAATGCAAGAGAAGGGACGGAGGAAGAGAAGGCAGACTAACGTCAGGGGTGGGCCACTGCTGGCACTAGTCTTTGCTCTGCGCACAGTGGGGTCTGGGCTCGAGAAGGAGGCATTACCTTCCCGTGCACGTCAGATCTCAGAATTTGAGCCTCCTGAGGGGCGGCCGAGGCAAACCACTAGGATGCAGAAAGAAACTACTAGAACTTCCAGTTGTGTTTATTTCTGCATATTTAAAAAGTTTCTGGTTGTTGTGTGTTTCACAGTATACACCATATAGAAGTACAGCTGTAGCTTGTATAGGTCATAAGTCATAGGCACATACACACTTCTTTGTATATATATTTTTTAATTTTGGTAAAATACACCTAACAGAATTTACCATCTTAACCATTTTTAAGTGTACAGTTCAGCAGTATTATATTTAATATTCATTCACATTGTTGTACAGCCATCACTACCATCCAGCTTGTAAAACTGAAACTCTAAACCCATTAAACAATAAGTCCCTATTTTCCGCTCTGCCTAGCTCCTGGTAACCACCGTTTTACTTTCTTTTTTTTTTAATTTTGAATACTCTAAGTATGTCATATTAGCGGAATCACACAGTATTTGTCTTTTTGTGACGGGCTTGTTTCACTTGGAATAATGTCCACAAGGTTCTTACCTGTTGTAGCATATTGCAGAATTTTGTTCCTTTTTTAAGGCTGAATAATATTCCATTGTATGTCTATACTTACTACATTTTGCTTATCCATTCATCTGTTGGTGGACACTGGGTTGTTTCCACATTTTTGCTATTGTGAGTAATGCTGCTATGAACGTGGGTGTATAAACAGGTTTTCAAGACCCTGCTTTCAATTCTTTGGGGTATGTACCCAGGAGTGAAATTGCTGGATCATATGGTAATTCTAATTTTGATATTTTGAGGAACTGCCGTACTGTTTTCCACAGTGGCTGCACCATTGTACATTCCCACCAATAGTGTACGAGGATTCCAGTTTCTACACATCCTTGCCAACACTTGTTATTTTGATAATTTTTTTATAATTCAAAGCTTGTTTGGTTTCTCTGTTAATAGGTTTGTCCTCCTCTCTGTTT